>NC_092523.1:77462727-77765757 GCF_037038585.1 Patagioenas fasciata | reverse complement strand
GTAGAGGACTGTGCAACTCTGCAAATAGTCTCTGGATCTTTTCCATCTATGATTTCAGCTATTAGTTTTAAAGGGAAATCTTACAGTATCACATGTTTCAGGACATCATTGTCGGAGTTTTTATATCAGGCAGAAGTTCCAAGCATTGCTGTTGTGATGAAGAGTTGACTTTTGCTATGCATCAAGGATATTCAGATTTTAGCAGGTGATATCCTGAGTATTGCCTTTATTGTAATTATGATTCTAGTGGGAATCTGCCATTTTTGTCTAATGTAGCCTTTCTCTGCTGCAAAATTCGTCATGAGTGTATTTCCTTTCTTTGATGCTGGTCATTAAATTTTTCTATAAATGGAGTAAAAATGGACACAAATGTGACAGATGTGACTTTCTAATTGACATTTACGGTGGAAGCTCTTTGTACATTTTCATACCAGAACACCACCCGTATTTCCCATAAGTAACGTGATGGCTTTTGTCAAACACTTACCGAAAGGTCAGTTGCATAGGCTATAGCTCTCGTTCTCCCCTGTTGCTGCTGCTTCACATTCCATCACCAGCTGACATTAGAGTGAAAGCAAGGACCGCAGCCAGGAGACCACCACTGCACTGCTAAAAGGTCCCCTAAAGAAAGCTGGAATGGGACTTGTTGTGTCTGGGCTGCAAGGTAGAACTCCCAGGA
Organism: Patagioenas fasciata; assembly: GCF_037038585.1. Taxonomy (NCBI): domain Eukaryota; kingdom Metazoa; phylum Chordata; class Aves; order Columbiformes; family Columbidae; genus Patagioenas; species Patagioenas fasciata. Next base: position 77,765,078 of record NC_092523.1, on the reverse strand, counting down.
GAGAGGCAGAGCAACCCTGCGACTGCTCTGCTTGTCAGGTAGGCTTTCTCGGCATGCGATGTAACCTCCAGGCTGCTTTTCTTTATGTGGAAAATTAATCTGCCTCTCTTTACAATCCCTCCGATGTGCAGCATGGAGTCTTTAGCCAGGTGTGACAATCAAGGCATTGTCACTGCTGATACTGTGTATTTCCCGGGGTGTGTTTCTAATACTTTTGGTTAAAGCATATTGAACACGAAGCATAAATCAGAAAAAACCCTGTCTGGATCTGTAGTAATTCTTCTATACTTTTGATTTTATTACATGCTATTGAAGTGTTATACATACCAAACCTCTGCATGAATTTCTGTATCCATCTTTTCCCATTCCTTCATGAAGTAGAACTGTGCAGGACCTGGGGGCAAATAGGAAGAGAAAGTGAGAAAGTTTCTTGTTATTAAGCTATATGCTCATTATATTATAAGGGAGGCTGAAGCTCTGGAAAATAGTCCACTTACAGACCTGGACAAAAGCTTTCATACTTCCATTAGAGAGAAGTAAGAGATTCTGCAGAAAAACAGAACTGTAAAATCTTCAGTCAAATGTCCTGAGAGCACAGAGTGAATGTGGTCAGGCAGGAGGATCAAGGACATTCCTTAAGCTGTGTAAGTAGAATCATAGAATGTGCTGAGTTGGAAGGGACCCACAAGGATCATTGAGTTCAGCTCCTGTTTCTGCACAGGACAACCCCACATTTCACACCGTGTGGCTGAGGATGTTGTCCGGTCTCTTCTTGAACACTGTCAGGCTTGGGGCTGTGACACCTCCCTAGGGATCCTGTTCCACTGTCGAGCACCCCTTGAGTGAAGAACCTTTTCCTAATGTCCAACCTAAACCTCCCTGACACATCTTCTGCCATTCCCTCAGGTTCTGTCACTGGTCACTAAAGAGAAGAGTTCAGTGCCTGTCCCTCCTCCTCCCCTTGTGAGGAAGCTGTAAAAATGAAGAGTTATCCTCTTAGTCTCCTCTTCTCCAAGCTGAACAAAACAACTGACTTTAGCTACTCCTCATATGGCCTCCTCTCCAAACCCTTCACCAGTTTCATAGCCTCTTCTGGACACTTGTCAGTAGCTTAATGTATTTTTTTTTTTATGCTGTGTCCTCAGCTCTGCACACAGTGAACGCTCCAGGTGAGGCCAGAGCAGAGCGGGACAGTCCCCTCCCTGCCTGGCTGGCTATGCTGTGCTGGGTGCACTAGGACACGGGTCCCTCTTGGCTCCAGGGACACTGTTGGCTCATGTTCAACTCACCATCGACCAAAACCCCCAGATCCCTCTCCACAGAGCTGCTCTCCAGCATCTTGTCCCCCAGTCTGTCTGTACAGCCAGGGTTGCTGTGTCAAGTGGAGGCGCGCACATGCAAAGAGTTCTAACTGCAGACCTGAGAAGTGCAGATGGATCCATCTATATCCAGTTTTTGTGATTTATGTTGACAGGGCATATGCTACCAATGCTGGGAGTTATTTTCCCCTGTCATAAAGGTCTCTCAATAATTGAAATTTGACCTGAACATGAGAGATTGGTTGGGGTAGTTCAGTATTATAAAATTTTCCATAAATTTCTTGAATGGATTGACCTTTAGCATCTTTTTAAAACTCTAATATTTCCCACTGCATCTCTGTGATGGCCTAAATTTATGTCTCTATCCCTGTGTAGCAGGAGGTTGGGATTGAATGTGTGCTCATGCTTTCCTTCTACTCCCTGTTATCTTACTCTGTCACGTTCTGGAAACACTTGGTTGTAGGTAAGAGTTTCCAGCCTTTTAAAAAGAGAATTGGTGAGGTGAGTTTCAGATAATGCGTTGACAATTTATGATTAACAAGAAGCCTTCCTTTATTCTCTGATTCACTACATTATGGTGCTTACTTTTTGGTTAAGGTATTGTTCCCCCTCCCATCTGTTTGGTTATTGCTGTTGCATCATACAGAGGTGTTTTTCCTTTGAAGTGTTTCTGTGAATACTAACTGTTCCAGTCAAGTGCTTCACCATCTGTGGAGTATGTGCCCCTCTCTCTTTCATGGTCAAAATATTCAGTAGGTGTTTGTATTTGGATCAGACATTTTTCCCTCTGATATTTGGTTTTCCATGAGCGTGTACGTTGGCACACCACATTTATCCATGTAATTTTTTATTCAATTTCTCTGAGAAATACAAGTTTGCTTTTTTTGGAAGTGGTCATTAATGAACTGACTGTCATCCCCTTCAACTTTGAGCATCGCTGACTGCTACTGAAAGTCTTTCATCTTCGCTGTATTCCTAAACAATGATGAATTTTGAGAAATTCCTAAGAGGCTTATGATGGTTCAGATTCACAGGTATCACCAGTATGTTCACTTATTTGGGGTTCTCTGGCTTCTTGTGTCGATATGCATGTGTTCTCCGTTAGTTTCCTACTTACTGTTGACCTCCTCAGGTACCTTCCAACTTCAGTTATTCTTACATTCTGTGACTCACGGCATATCAGGGCAGTAGAAATAGCATGCCAAGCATTGTTTAGTACAGTATGAAGCTAAGCCCAGAAACAAAACACCATTTACAATGTAAATACACGCATCTAGAGTAACCAGTTCTAGAAGGCTGCGAACAACTATGGACTAAATCAGCTGGGGGAGATAATTTAATCATTACAATGAGAATGATAATGTGGAATTCTTTGAGATAAGCCTTGAAGAGACACATCATTACCTACAGGAAGTTAACAAAAGAGAAGTGCATACTGGCTCATGTCTACCATTTCTATGAATATTCAGTGTAGTTCTTGCAGATTTACATATTCACAATTTTGGACAATGAATTACAAATTTTACCTTTTTTCAAATTTATATTTTTTTCTATATGGGGTTGTTGGTGTTTGGCAAACATACAGTAACGTAGTTTTCAATATATATATATATGTAAATTGTGTTTTCCTTATCTCTTCAATATATCTGTTAGAGTGGGTTTGAATAGTTCTTTGGTAAAAATGTTTCTGGAAGTTTGTGTCTGTATGAGAATTGTATATTGCATATCTTTTCGTCTTGGCAATATGCATCAACAACTCCCATTTCGCTTCATATCTTTAATTTACGCATTTTTTTCCTATGAGAGAATTCTTTCTTTTGAAGTCTGAAGTTCTCTGAGCAGGTTTAGATCAAAATAAACATGCCTGGGTTAGAAAGCCGATCCGCTGTTTGGTGAAATATGGCATAACACAGGAAAAGGTCCATCTGGAATAACTTGAGATTTAAATGCTTACTATTACTTTGCTTCTGGTGGTGATTTTGCCCTCCAGGTTTACAAGATGTTGTAATTACTATTGTGAATATCTGGTTCTTTTAAGATACTTCTTGGAAGATCATAGATACATTTTATTTCTATATCACTGGATCAGTAAATATTTCTGGGAAGATCTATGCCCTTTGAACTACAGTATGTTTTACCAACTTTAGTGGCACTCTGGATGGAAGATTAGAACTGGATTACTTCTTGATTGTATACTGGAATGGCCTAATCTCCTTTATGATGAATAAAAGTGTTTGAAAGCAAGTGACATTGGAGCACACCATTATACATGACTAATTTGAATACTTGGAGTAATCTAGCTACCATTTCTTATTTTGGAGACAAATTTTAAAGCTTTGAAAACTCAGCTAGGTCACTATTGCTATATGGAGAAAACATCCATCTATATATGTAGAAATAAATAGGTAGAAATTGCATTTCATAAGTCTGTTTGCAAGCTAGTAAACTAATAGCCTGGTCCAAGCATCATTCATAGCTACAATAAATTTCATCTTTTCATTAGTAGCATATATTATAAGAAAAAATAAACCAGACATGACTGTTATAAAATTTCTGTAGTTTGACTTAAATTGCGTGTGTGATTGCTGAACTTCAAATGAAACAACAAAATTTAATGTGTTGTTCAGGGAAGCTCTGCTAAGGGTTGTGAAGGACTCAATAATTGCCTTTTTTGGCAAGCACTGATTAATACCAGATATTTTTACTTCACTTTCTTGATTTTTCTCATTGGGGAAGAATATTCAATAAAAAAAATGTTTTGTTTTACAGTGTTAGACATTACAACATATAGACGATTTTGTTCCTTAAACATAGATAAATCTTTGCTAAATATATGAGAGGAGAGATCCACTGCAGCCACTACTGACTGTATCAGCAGCATGTCCAGAATGTTTTTCAGCAACCTAAGTGATGTAATTCTACTCTCTAAATCTCTTTTACAGCTACTGTTGTGTGCTTATTTTGAGGTATGATACAATTCTGATGGAACAGAGTTTTATTAACTATAAATGTTAGTTGCGTATACTTTCCTGATGGGGGAACAGTTTTCTGGCAAACTTAGGCGGGTTTTCTTTTTCTCATATTTTTCCAGAACACCTTGATTTGCTTGGAAAAACAAAGCAGTTTCTTATGTCAGTCGCCAAATGTCCATATAATTGATATAGATCTTCTGTATTTTATCGTTTCTCGAGAATTGAGTTGGAGAAGTGAATAAGGAAATTTGATGATTTTCTCCCTATTACTTTGTACGCAGGGTAATGACCCATTCTTTTAGTATTTTCAACTCAGTGTATTTCAGTTGTAGTTTGATATATTTCACATTTTGCTGGCAAATTATCAAAATGAATATCAAAAATTGTTTTAAGTTACCTTTCCCAAACCCTCCCAGAGAATTTGACAAGCATTCTTCTGTTTAAACATTTGTTAACTAACTGTTTAGACAGGCCATTCATTTGCTGGTAATGTTTTTCTATATCAAACCAATATACAGTCAGTGTATTCTTGCTTCTTATCATTTAGTGTGACATTTTGTATTCCTGTAGATGCAAAATTACTCATTTCAAAGCAGTAAAAACTATTTTACTTTATTGTAAATCTGCCCCAGCTTTCTGTTGTTTGATTTTTCCAGTCTCTGAATAGAGTGTGATTGTTTTCACTGTTTTCTTGTGTTGCTTGTTCTTTCTTTTGCTTTTATAACCTCTTTATGTGGGGCACTTGTATTTGCCTTGGAATTATGTGTCTCTATTTTGCTCTCATCTGTTCTGTGTAGTTTGCCTTCATTTGTTCTGTACTACATATTGGGTACACCACCCTGTATTTTTCGTGATATGGTTAGTTACTCCATAGCAACCACTATAACTACATCTTCCTACCCTAATAAATCCCTTTCTAATGTAGAGAAAAGACCAGTGGCAGCAGAATTCTAGGTTCAATTCGGAGTGAGACTTGTTGCCAAACTGGAAACGCAGTCATCAATACATTCTTAGTTTCCAACTTGTTTGTTGAATAGAAATTTTATGAAGCTAATAGACAGGAAAAATGTCAATATCAGGAAAGTTATACAGTGCCTTATTCAATAAAAGTAGATGATGATTTGGTTTCTCAGTAATTAAACATGACCAAGCAAAGATTTGTTCCTTAACTAGAAAAGGAAATCAAAATATCAAGCGGAACCCTAATGAGAAACATACGTTTAATTAAACTGCAAGTCTTCAGGGAAAGAGACTATTTTGTTTGTGTTTGGAACTGTTCTTAGCTCAACTTTATCAGCTTTCTAACTCCTTCTCTGAAGGTCATTGCAAGTGTGGACAGGCTTTCATCCAGTATGTGGCTTTAGCATCAGATCTGCAGCTGTTTTGTGCAAGAATATCTAGCCAAAGTGCTGCCTCGCTGAATGGTGCTTTCTCTCCTTTTGAGGTTATTTCCATTCTCTCCATCCCACATCACCTTTTTATCCCTGGAAGAATTCACACCAAAGTCCTGCTTGTGATCGCATGGTTGTGTTGCACCATGCACCTTCCTTTAGAAGGAAAGTGTTGTATACATTAATGAGGAAAAATCTTAGAATTTATATTCTTCTGCAGAGTTGGTAGCAGATTAAAGACAGATAGCTTAACCAATTCTTTATATAATTAAAAGAAAGAAAATATTGCCCTTTTCATAGCCTTGTTGTGAGTGCTTAATTCTACACTTCACAGTCTGAGTTTTCTGAGCTATATTGAAAAATATGAATAACTGATATTTGCAATTATTACTATTTTTCAGGTTGTTTTTACCAGGACTTTCCATAATCTGGAAATAAATACATTCAAATTTCTGTACAACACTTCTAAACCAGATACTGCTACGCAAAAATGCATTTTATAAGAATTAGCTAAAATGTCACCCTATGTGGTCTCCATGACCCCCTAGCACATACTAATCTGAATTTATTCCTATGATCTCATGATTTTACTAGTCTATAAAAGCAAGTTATTATCACTGTACACATTTAGAATAATGGCACTTAGTCTTTAGGTGATGATTTATCTTTTATTTCCCTCCACATTACATGTGCTAATTCACCAGGTCTCGCCTGCAGTGGAACAGTGTTATGAAAACCCAATTTATAGATGGGTAAACGGGAGCACTCAATTAAAGAACTTTGCCAGCTGGCTGATGGCAAGTCAGTGTTCACGAGGGATGGGCTCAGACTGTCTTTGATTTTTCAGTCACCTTACATATATTACCCCCTCTATTGACTATAGGTCGCTTGAATTTGAAGTCATATGCTCCCATGCTGGAAAAAATCATGTCTTCTGGAAGTGGAAGGTTTATTTCACTGTAGTGAAGGAAGTCAGGGCTTAGCTATGTGAGCTATTGCATTGAATAATTGGAAAGCTTTACTCTGTTTTGCTGTGAGGCTGTAATCTGTCTTATAGAGGTAACACGTTATATGGTACTCTCCAGTCTTGATGACAGTGATTTTTTTGCCATTATCTTTCACTAATCTGTTGTGCTCCATTTAGAGCATTGCTGGTATACTGGTAAGTTGTGTTGTACGTGGTTGGTTGTTATTAAAGGTCTCCCTGTCATCTGAATACTGCACAATTTTTTAGGTCACTGTGGTTTTCTTATGGAAAAAAAAAATCAAAACTAGTATATGTGTAATGCTTGAGAGTGACTCTGGCACTTGCAGTCTTACTAGAAGTTTTGATCAGAGATCTCTGGTTAGCTAGTTCGGCTGTTGATGAATAAGAACAGGTACAAGTCATGCTGTATACCCTGTGCAAATTCCTCCCCTATTACCTGATAATCCCGCTTTGTTCACTAGATCTCAACAGCTCTAAAGCAACAACTGAAAACAACCATTGTTCATGTGGAGCTATTATGCACACTCAGTTATCTGTGTACTAGTGCCATAGTTCCGTTGTAACCAAGATCTGCTGGAGTAAAGCTGGGCAGGAACATTAGAAATTGAGGCAGGTGGTAGGGAAATATTAGATTTATGATACGATATAACTCACAGTTCTCTGGAGACTGCATTTTGTCCTCAATTACTATTTCTCCTGCTAATATTCGCTACTGAAGGTGAGGATGGGTGGGAGAGGAAAAAGAATTAGTATGTTCCTACTTGCTCCGTTTGTTTCCCCTGTAATGTTGCTGTAACCTAAGCAATTATCAATTAAACTTGTACTTTGCTCTACTACAAAGAAAAAAATTGATTAATCTGAGCTTTCTAAGGACAGCATTTGACCACTAGACATATATTGAGTTTACTCAAGGGGAAATATTTGTCAACTGGTTTACTATTTTGGTAGGATTGTAAAACACACATTTAGGGATCATATGCAACAGATTTCTCCATGTATATATACATGTATATGTATTTATTTATTTATTTTTTAATTTTTATTATTTTTTTAAATATATGGAATTGCAGGATGAAGTGGAAGTTTTAGGTCAAATCTCCCAGAAAACATGACAGTTTTTTAGCATGGTTTCTTAGGGGAAAAAACATATCACACTCTTTTTCTGAGAATGATGAATAAAGCACAGCAGTTTCTGACCGTGGAATACGAATGTTTCTGAGCTGGTTGTGAAGGGATTATATAATCACTTCTGTACTATAAGATATCTGATTGTCTGTTCTTGGACTGTATGCAGTTTTAAACGGAGTTCATGAAACGCTGTCCGGCTTTTGGTGGTGTGCTGTTCACAAGTCTTTGAAGACAAAGCAAATGCTTTATTCATTTTAACAATTCTTCATTAAGCTATTTTATGGTCACTTCCCTAACATGTGTGATTTGCCCTAGGTGACTTGAACTGCCTTCATCAACCAAAAACCTAGTTCTTGCTGCAGTAGCTATTATGGAAGTGAAGCAGATCATGGTTAAGTTCCCCTAGGTCAGTGAATGCCAGCTCAGGTCTGCCTCACTTAGAGCTGCTGCTGCCATTGAGGGCTCTTCAGAAATTGTTTTCCTCTGCCTGAAATTTACTTGGAATTTGACAGCAGCATTACACATCTCAGTTGTTAAAGGCTACTTGCGTATTTCTGGAGAAAGAGCTTAGAAAGTTGGCATTCCATCTTTGCTTGGAGATATTCTTCTTGTTCATTTGGCTGTGTGATCCCAGGATGCTTTTTCTAACACCTTTGACTTGAGAAAAATATCTTTAGAGTAGACCTCTCTTGTGACTTGCACATTTCTGACAGTAAACTCAATGCTTGTAAAAGGCATCATGTATGGTACTTTACTCTTGTCTTTGGAGGATGTTTTTGCTGTAGCCTCCCTTTTTCTCAGGTCAGTCATTAACCATGATTTCTGGATTAACTACCAGTCAGAGGTGTATGTCACTCTAACTTCCAAAAATGTTATTCAGTTCATGTTGTGTTCTTCAATCCTGACAGCAATATCAAATTATGCAGGTTTTTTTTTAATGAATACTTCTTATCCAAGATCCACTTTTTTTAGTTCCTCTGAACCCCACCATGATCAGGACACTATTTTTGGATGAAGGCAAGTGGGAGACAAATATTGTGTCTCCCCTCTTTTCCTTGTTTGAATTATTGACTGACCTGCAGCTATCCATCTTTTTCTTCAGTATTCTGACTCCAGTCAAGCACTTATTTTTGTCTTGTCCACTCTGGGGATTTATCATTGCATTTCCTTTTCATCCTTATGAGGATGGTTCAAGGTTATCACCATTCATTTGAGTTTCTAACGAAAGAATAACTATTGGAACAGACCTCAAGCTGTGGTTGAATCCTCGAGAAAATAAAAGGTTTGGAATGGACAGTTTTGTATCCTGAAAGTATGGGGTGGAAACTGAAGCCATTAAGGGACTTAATGTAGCAGTTCTGCAGGAGTCAAATATCTTCACTGATGCTATAGCAGCTCTTGGCAATAAGAAAACCCCATGGAAAACATACAAACCATGTTGGCCAACATCAGCTGAAATATACAATTTTTCATTAGAGGATTAGATACTTAGCTGTTTTTCTCTATAGAAAGAAACGAAATTGTCATTTTATTCTAATGCTTTCTCCGTTTGTACCTTGTCTTCCTGTCTCGTATTTAATCTGTATGCTCCAGGCATGTTAAGCAGAGTGAATCTTACAGGTTATCCTGTAAACTTAAATTCAAAGAGGTAAGGTCCTTCTGCTCTCAAATTCATAATTTGTGTAGTTCAGTTCCTACACTTAATTAATTTACCTGTCAATCTGCCATCAGAGGACAGAGAAAGCAGCTCCATGATCCTTCCCTCTGCAGTCGTATTCTGCATCTTTTTGTGATACGGGGAAGAAAAAAAGAACCCTGTGAATAAAATTATTGCTGTGTTAGTCTGAAGAAAGTTTTGTATGCCCTCCACATCCCTAAATTAGTAGATGGCAATAACTGCTGAGGAGGTTGTTGAGTTCTATTTGTATTTTTGCCCCTATCTGTTTTGGTTTGGGTGTTTTTTTCCCTGCTGCTGACACACAAAGGTCATTTGCAAGAGCCACTGACTCAAGAAGTAGTGTCGACACTAACGGAAAGAACAAAGAAGTTGATGCTTGGGCATATTTTTAATAGCTTTCCTCAAATTCCGTAGGCAGTTGCATTTTCATTACTTATTCTTAACATCTGAATCTTCAATAGTGTTTATAGGGGCTGATAAGGATTTTCAAAAACAAAGCTTTAAGCAGAGTGGACACATTTGCAGATGTTGGTTTCTTCAACAAAGCGCCATTTCAGGCAAGTCTCAGTATTTGGTGGTAGCAAGACAAGACCCTGTAAAGAACAAAACACCAGTTAATGAGGTCTGTGTCTCATTTCTCCATCTTTATATGGCACCCTATGGATCCAAATATTTGATATATTATTAAACATATAAAACTGACAGTAGTATTCAAGCTCAGTAATTATAAAACACCAGCTTATCTCTACACAGTTTTAAGTCTGTAGCAGGATAAACACTTAAGAGAGTATTTCATCTTCAACAGAACAGACAATTTAATTTCAGCCTTGCATGATGTATTTTCTTACCCATGGAGTACCAAAATGCTTTATAAGACAATCAAATCAATAGCAAAACTAATATATGGACAAACAGCGGTTTTTATCATGCTCAGCAAAGCCAAACGGCCGTTTCACTCTAAAAAGTGGATAAAATTCTTCTTGCTTAGTGTTTCAGTGAAAGCAGAAAACACGTGGATTTCACCTCTTTTTGGTTGACTTTGAACTTCAAGCTGTTCCTTCTTACTACAGTACACAATAGTTTGAGTTTTTCACGCAGTTTGAAACAAAGATATAAGGAACAGAAATCAAAAAGCTAATAGCTTGATAGCTGGCTGTATTGCAATACAGTGCTAGAATTATTCACGGCAGCTATTAACCATTTAAAATATCCAATAAATGGAATTATAAAAGCCTTTATCACATTCACCAATAGGAAAAAAGGATTGCATTTATGAGGCATGTTGTCCGCCGTTATTTGTTACCTCTATATGACAAATGTGTAACAAACTGCAGCAGAAGAAACAAACCTGTTTGTAGCGCGTTATTTGTTGGACATTAAGAAGTGCAGCTCTGCAAGTTGATCACTTGTAGATGGGCGGCACGGTGCACACTGCATTGTGCTCTTGCTCTGCGGTGGATGCTGCTGTGAAACAGCAAAAATCCACAGGCTTATCTTCAAAAGCAAGACTTTACAGATGAGCTGGTGTGAAAATCCTTGATTAACAGAAATGTTATTTTTGGTTTGCCATCCTTTGGGAAAAGCATTGTTTGGTAAATGAACCAAACAACCAAACTCAGCACACTTATCACACAAATACTTTTTACCAGTATTTTTTGCAACTCTTTGGTCTGAAGAGACTTGCATCAGTTGAGAGCCTAGTTCATAGTGACTTTCAAGTTCAGGTGGCACTCAAAAGCTTGATTATTACTGAACTGTTATACTGATGTAATTGGTGAAATGGATTTTTTTGATACCTTGGTTATCGGGGACCTAAGGCAAACCTTACATTCAAGTTATTTGATTTCAAGTTGTTTTTTTCTTTGAAACTACAGAAACCAGAACATTTTATATTTCATTGTGTATGAAACCTTAAACTCGCTCCTCTGCGGGCCCAGCATGTGCAGCACACCATGGGGCAGGGAGGTGAAAGGGAGTATACTGCTGATTTGTATCTGTATTTCAAATAGAAATTAACTCTCTCCTTTGGAAATACAGGACACACGTGAACTAAGAAACACTGCTAACATTATATTGCTTAATTTTGGGACTGACCTTAGTGTAGTACCCCATATACTAGAGCTGTAGTGTCATCTGCCCTACAGTGTTTTCATTGCTGTTCAGCATCCAACAGGCAACTGTATAGGAGTCCTAAAACTGTGATGGAAAAATGATCTGAGCTTCATATAAAATTTGAAATGGTATCACTCTTCTATGTCTGAGGCTGCCTGAACCTTTGTTGATGTGCATTATTTGTCTTGAAGTTATAGTGACCATTTTTACAAAGGTTTACTGGAAATGAATAGATATAAAGTGACCCCAAGGATTAAAACTCCTGGGAAATCATTAATAAAGTAATTTTAGTAGGGAACTTCTATCCACTCAACTATTTGAAGGATTTCTTCATATAATGAGCAAACTCCAAAAAGTTGTTTCCTTGCAAAGGCTCCATGGGATCTCACCTGACAACTGAGAAATACGCGGTTTCATATTCCTGACACTGTCAAGCAGAATCGCTCTGCTTGTCACTGTTGAAAATATTTTGAAAGCTACTGCTGTTCACACGCAGGATAAGGATATGAAAATAAAGTAGTTAATTATAAAACAGGATTTGATCTGTGCTGGCACCAGAAAAGTATTTTGCTCTTAAAACTGGTCTTGTAAATTTATATAGCTTGCCTTTAAATTCCAAAACTGCAACTTGTGGTTTTAGACGTCCAGCTAAAGTACTTAGAGATGGATGCTGAAGTGTCTCACGTCTTTCACAATACCTACTCTGTTCTTCTGTAAAATCACTACTCATTTTGACATCTTAAATCCTAGTGAGTCAATAAAAAACTATACACCACTGTCTAGTGCTGTATCTATTTGTAACAACATTCTCTCTTCTGGAAATGTTTCTCTCCTATACACAATGACTAAGCTGTGCCAGCCTGATTTATGAGTTTTAGGGTTTCTGTAGTGCCTACAGTGGCCTAAACTGTGGTCACAACACCTTTTTCTATTTCACGCTACATCATATATGAATGCAAACTGTTGTTTAAGGCAAAAGAGAAATTGATTCATCCATTTTAGTAACTAAACCTGTGTTATTTCTTTGGACGCTGCTGTCAATATTGATAGTTTTCTAACAAATTGTAAGTGTCCACAGGTGAAGTTTCCTTAATGGGGACCAACTGGACAACATTGCACAGCAGGAGAAGAAAAAGGCAATTTCAAGGTGTAGGAATAAAATATGAGGTAAAAATGTGGGGGAAAAAAGGTTGAACTGCTCTGCAGAATAAATAGCTATGAAACCAGTTTCACTACATTAATCTTTAAAATGTTTATCGTTCATTTTCGAAATGAAATATAAGTCTTAGGTTACATCTCAGCCTTTCTGTACTGGTATTCAGATCCTGGCATATAGCTTTTATAGCATTACCATTGTATCTATTAATTATGTATATTTAAAAGCATTTAATACATTAATTCTTTTTCATCAAGAACTCCTTCAGTAATTTCCTAAAGTGATAATTATGTGAGCACCTCAGAAATAATAGTAACACTAAACAGTAATTAATACTGTGTCAGAGGTCAGATTAGCTGGTATTCCCTCTTGTTCCAGAGTTTCCGAAATATTTGATGAGTTTCAACTTTGCAATATTTGAATTAATTTGTCTCAAATATACTGCACTGCGTTCTATGTGAAATCATACTTCTGAAAAGTTCAGTGAATTTTAACTAGGTAGGAAACATACTGTTTTCATCTGTTAAATAAGGTGCAGATAATAGTTTGTGCTATTTTGTGGGGGGTTGGGATTTTTTTTAATCCTGAAATGTGATGAATCGGCTTTTTTGTATACATTGATTTAGTATGAAAACTCCTGAATTATTGAAGGCAAGTACCATTCAGGCCCTTGTGACCCTTCCCGACTTCCTGAGATTTATAAAAGGAACTATCTTACCCTTGGCTTTTGCAGAACCTCATAATAAATGTCGTTTCTAATAAGGACAAGTATAGAACTTAGAAGAAGGAAACTTGCTGTTTTCTTATCAAAGAAACAAAGCTGGTGGCAGACAAAATCTGTGCAAATTCAATAATTCAATAGTACGAATAGTCTGAAAACAGCTCCGCAAAAAAAATAGGATCCCTGTAGAGTTTCTACTTACTCATACTAGTAATTTTGTTTAGGAAACTTGTTTCTAGTCTTAAATAGAAGTTACTTCTCAGCACAACCAGTACTGTAAATTTAAAGTGAAACAATCACTAAAATGTAGGAGAAGATATATTTAAAGCTTCTAGTCAGTATGATGGGAAGTATATGCCAATATGAAATGAAAATAGATGCTGACTAGTGAACATAGCAACAAAAAAAATATGCTAGAAAAAACCAGGTAACTAACTTGGTGTCACACTGTGCTGGTTTGACTGAAAAAGAGTGACTTTTCATCATGCAATTAGAAGCCTTTCTTTTTCATAGCTAGCATGGTCATTATTTGGTCTTAGTTTAAGAACAAGAGAGAACACCCCAGCACGGGGTTAATGTTTTGTTTTGTGTTTTAAATAAGTAGTACTTCTTCTTCCTAAGCCAATAGCTTTGGAGACAGTAGTAAAAGTTATTATCTGATCTAGCATTATGCTTTTCAAATACATAATTAGACCATTAAAGACATGTAGCTAATGAGACAGTCTTGTTGCTGTCTTTCCATGAGATGTAGGATCAGCTTGCTCAGAGGACTCCCTCTGCTGCACATTCAAGAGCCTGGGTTTTGTAGTGCTCCACATCCTGTAGCATAGTCCTCTAAATAATGGTATCTTGTTAGCATTTTGATCTTACAGTATGGGCTCCCTACCTCTGTCTCCTTGTACTTGTTTCCAGGCTCTGTGATGTTCCATGCCATCAACTGCATTGCCTTCTGCACACCATCTCAGCCCATGCTTGCATCTCCAGGAACTCACAGTATCTTCTGTCCTTCAGCTTTCACTTTTTGGCACCTAGCCCCATGCTTTCATCCTTTGTGTACTTTTCACATATGTGACCATAGGAACCTGACCATCAAATGCCAATTTTTATTATACTGCATGCTCCCCAATCCAGTCCCCTCCTTTGCCCCGTGTCTGGGGCAGGTGTGCAAGCCCTGGCTCCCACACAGGTGCCCAAGAAGTGATGGCTCAGCTGGGGCTATGCCAGCCTGGGGACACTGGCTTTACTGGGGGAATCTCCCCACTTAGACCAGTTTAGTGCAGTAGCACCAAGTTGCTGTGCATCACTTCTGCCATGGTAACTGCTTCACTGCAGGCTGCTGCACTTTGTGGTAAGTGCTAAGCAGCCAGTGAGTGCCAGCTTGACTCTTGATATAGGTAAAAACAAGTGATCAAATGATGAACAAGAAGTGCTTGAGGAGTGGTAGGTCATTAGTAGGCAGCAGCCTATTTGGGCTACCTTGCACAATGAGAGCTCAAACAGCCCGGTCTGCTGGGGCAGGAGACACGCTGGGTTGCACTGTACACCCATTGCAGGGAAAAGCGTCACCTGGGCAATGACTGAACTGGGACCAGTTTGCTGGGCTAGTGCTCAGAACTCATTAGCCTGGTACATGACCTTGACTAAATCTCTTAATCTCCGCATACCCTCTCTGTGAAATCTAGGTAATGCTATCAAATTGCCTGGAAAGCACTCAAATATCTAGTCATAAGTAGACAATATAAGAATTAGGTCTTGCTACTTCATCATTAATTTGCTTTCCTGTCAGTCGTTATATGTAACTTCAGGGCTCACTTTCTCCTCTGCTGCTTTGAAGTTTATTGCCTTACTGATGTCTTGCATTTGTGTGGCTATAACTTTTGATGTCAGTGTATAGCCAGTATCTAAACATAAATATATGCTTACAAACCCTACTTTTTAGAATAAACTTTCTTCAACTATTTGTTGCCTGCCTAAGGACTTTTTATATACTCTTTAGTTATTAAAGTTGCTAACTTTCACTATGAAATAGAGCAAGGGAACACAGAAATATTATGCCCTTGAGTGTCTGCTTGAATTTTAAAATGTGCCTTCGTTTTGTTTTCTTCTGAACTGTGTCCTGCAAGGTGATGAACAGTCTCGTCCTCATGGTTTCAAATGAATTGTTCACGTATTTAAGTGTTAATGAGATAAATATGTACTTTGTCGGATTGGTTTCTGCTGGACAAAGCCCATTAAAATTTAGATCTTTCGCTACACTGAGAGGAAATTCATTTTATACTGGAGATAATGACTGAAGTCACCGGGGGGCAATACTTAAACACTTGCAAAATGATACATTTAACTTGTATCTATCCAACCTTTTGTAATACAGATGATATTGTGTCAGGGCATTTTTTTTTTCGGAAGGACCATTAACATCTGCGATTACCAAAGAACACACCTAGGATTTTTTTTCCATAAACTGATCCAAATCTAGACACCTACCTTATATGCCTTATTTTAGCCTAAAACTAGTTGTTACATTCCACAGAAAAATAGAGGTCTACAGCACAACTGCTGACACATCCTTAACTATAGCATTGCTACTAGGCACTGCTGTAATCCAGTACATATTTCTTTGTGAAGGAACTGAAAGCTGCAATAATAAAGCTTAACTTTATGGTATCAAAATTTGCTGTGTTTATACCTCCAGGGAGAAAAACAATTAGAGAAAGACAATCTACCTAAATAGGCTGGGAAACTGAATTGCTCTGTCTATGCTTCATTACCCTTCCTCTTTCTCATCTCACACTTTCCACAAATAGCATGATTATGTTTACCTGACATCTTCATGCTTCCCTGCTGAGCAGGCTGAGGAAGCCTTGCAGCTGAGATCAACAGGGTTTTCAATGGGGAACAACTTATATTTTTTTATTTAAAGGGTCCAATTCTTAAGCTTTTTCAGTGAGGAGCTTCAGAGTGTTCTTGAACTCAGGTTGGGAGCAGAATACATGGAATGCCAATAGACATGTTTTAAAAATGACCCTTGCAAATAACAAGCACTAGCTTGGTTGACATTATGTTGATACATCTTTAGTTACTTGATAGGAAAGCAGGGTCTGAGATACTAAATGTAAACTTGGTGACCTTCATAACTGGTGGAAAGCCTGAAAAAATCTTCTGGAAGGTTCCTCTGAGCACCAAAACAACAGCCCTGAAGAGTGGCACTGAAATAATGTGCCCTTTTACAGATAAAAGCTTTAATTCAAGGGAAAAAGATCACGAATAAGGCGTGCAATGAAAGTTACCAAATGGCTTTTCAGTGACTCTCTTGGACAACTGAATCATAAATCAGAAATGTACAGGCTGCCTTTCTAAGGAACAGGTATTTTATTGTTTGGACTTCTCAGGTAATGGAGAAGAGTTCAGCACTTTCTTGTTCTGAGTTCCCAAGTTATAAATCTGAATAACTAAACTACAGATAATTGGACACAATTCCTCAAATTAGAAACCAATGTTACGTGTGAGAATTAATGGCATTTTGTTATGCATCACTGTATCCATTAATAAACTATGTCTGTATTAGTTTTAGCAGCAGCATACAAGCCTCTTTTACTTGTAGCCCCTGGGATCTTGGTCTAAATCTAGTTTTAATCTAATGCTGTATGAACTGCAGAATAACTGAGCTTGAATTCGCCTGCATGTTAGTTTGAAGCACTCAGCAGTACTCAGTCAAAACACTGTCATGAAATATGTAGATACCTGTGTATCTACATGTAAGCTCAGAGTCTGCACAATACAGGCTTAATATCAGTAGCCTAAAACCCTGCTGATATATATGATTTCCCAAAATTTGGAAGGATGTTGGCTGGGACAAGGATATGGCTTTTCTGCCTTTGTGTCTTACAATGAATACTTCTCGAGCTTGCTCCTCAGGTGTCAAAAGCTGCTTCAGGTCTCAGAGTCTCAAATAACTAGAATTTAAATGTTGTTCCACATTTTACAAAGTGTCATCAAATGGAGAGAATGGAGTTAATAGGCACCCCAGCTGTTTTGCTCTTTCACTTATACGTTCTCTTGCTTGTTACAATAAAAGGCACTTCACTAATGTGATGACTAGGCAGCTGTCCTCAACTTTCCTTAAAACACACACTATGTTATAATGAAAGCCACAGCTGCTTTTTTTTTCAAATGAGTAGCAATGTCATGAATTCAGCCTTCACATTAGTGAAAAACCTAAGCCAGGTTAGTTGAGATGAGAATGTTTCAGGTGGATGAAGGCAGGATGCCCTTTCTGGCCACCTCTGAACTCCTGCTCCATCATCTCCAAGCTAAAACCTCCTGCAGAGTTACAATAAATTACTGATATTTCTGGCCAACAAACCTGGATCTGTTAGCAGTCCTGCATTAATCAGTTTGGGTGTCTTATAGGAAAAGTGTGCATAGATAGGCAGATACCTTAACAATTCATGCCTCAAAGGACCCTGGAATTCATGTTCGTGATTTGTTTTAGGATAAACGCTGCAGGACCCAGGCAGAAATCGTGCCCTTCTTTCCCCTCAGACAATAATAATGACAGCATGGTTCCCACCCCCAAAAACTCATAGCATAAGGAAAGAAGTCTCAGCAGACCTGGAAATATCAGCAAGATAGTTACAACTCATTTCATGTGCAATGACCAAAGCCAGGCTATTGACCCCCTGCGTGTGTTACAGCGATGCAGTGAAGGGTAGCTATGGCGATACAATCAACTAATGTCACACAAATTTTTCTCATACAGTAACAATACCTGGTGGTCTGCATATTTTATATTGCATGGATCTAGGCTTAGATCCTTCATTCACTAATTCAAGTAAAGGATTTAATAGAAAAGAATATTACTGCGTTTTACATTTTAATACATTTGTATCAATAGGAATGAGTAACATACAAATAGGGTTTAATGCATTTGTATAAAACAATATTAAACGCTGTAAGGAATCAGACTGTCAGCTGTGATTTGTGGGTCTGTGGATTCTCTGTTTTTAGTGCCACTATAAACAATAACAGCCAGTTGTAATTTTGAGGGGTTTTTATGCCAGCTAGCATTACCTGGAATGCAGTGACTCTTTGGACTTATGCCCTGCCTCCTGTCCACATATTTTGCTTCCTAGTGCCAAGAAAGTATTGATAGGAGCCAGCACTGTCATTCACAACTTACCTAAGATCTCGGAAATGAGCCACTTACACAATCTTGTGCAGGTTTGCCAATGCAGAGTGTGGCTTTACATCCTTTTTTTTCCTTTGGTGAAGGTTCTTTCAAAAATTATTGCATTTCTATCATGGAATTTGACAGCATTTAATTCATTGAAACTCCCTATTATCCAATGAAAATGAACATTTAGAATTACTCTCAAGTCAAATACAGACTGTGAAGATCTTTGTCCATAAATGGAGATAACTTGTGAGACTTAACAAATGTACATCTCTCAACTAGGCATGAAGTCATCAACTGCGGGTCTAGACCTTAAAGTGGGAGAGCAAGTGCTATGCAGAAATACGCCCTATTTCGGAAACAACGACCTCTAGAACGAGAAACCACATGGCCACCTCAGTGGGATGCTTTGTTGACCCAGTTAGTCCTGGCAGAAGGCAGCGCTGATGTAACTTCACTGCTTTTAGAAACCAAGCTGGCGCTTCTGTGAAGCGCTCTGCCAAGTGGCTGTGTCAGGTCATTCAGAACTAACTCTCAAGGTTTCTACATTGTGGCGCATTTCACTGTTCTAGGTCTACCAGGAGAGTGCTTCCCGAAGGTGTACGCTATGTGCTAAGCTTGGGATCTGTTGGATGCACTGGACACTTTTTGGTTTTCTATTGCCATTAAAAAGAAATGAGGGTAAAACCAAAAAAAACAACAACAAAAAAGGAGCACACCTTGCCAACCCTGTTGCACGAGAAATAGTAATAAACAAGTCCATTATTAATAACCCGATAAAAAACCTCTTCTACACTAAATATATTGGGTCAGCTTTCTGATGGGTGTCAGTCTGGCTAGTTCCACTTATTAAAGTAAAGGTGCAGTGATTTACACCTGTGTTGACTCAGCACACTTGCCCTTGTAAGTAGCCTGTGATAAAATAGACAAATAAATAAAATAAAAGCACAAATCCTGTACTATATAGATATGCTTTAAATAATTCATTCTAGCTGCGGGCATAGAAGTAAATACAAAGAAAAATGCTTGCCTTTTGAAATACAAGCTAGAGGAAAGTCTTATTTTTTTAAGGCTGGGGTAGCTCATATTTTCTTGCTACATACTCTTCAAGAACTTATAAAAGTGCACAACTCTTTAGGGCCTCACTTATTTAAGTGGTGAAGATGACATAGTCCCATAGATCTAAACGTTGTTCTTAGCACTGAAAAGAATTTGACCATGTAGCATAGAAAACTGCAGTTCATTTATTAATTCAGAGAACATCTCTGTCCTATTAAAACCCTGTCTGATTTCTTAACGATGGGTCGCTGATGTCAAGTTGCTCAGTTTTCTTTAGCACGGTGACAACTGCACTTCAGCTGCATTGCAAATGTGGCCCTTGCACTTGAATTATGCAGTATTCAGTAGATGGCTGTTCAGCATCATGTAGGCTTAAAACTAAATGATTAACGTTTATGGAATAGTAAAATAGAGAGGGGGTTCAAATAAGAAAATTGCTACACTGTGTTTCTGTGTTCCCCATTTTTAGGGACAAATGGTTCAGCTAAGTAGAAACCAATGATCTGTATGGCGCTGCCACTTCCAGTGAGCGAGAAAAGTCATCTATTAAGAAAACAAAATGTTAATTTATAGCCTTGTGAAAACAATGGAAGCAATTTGTATAATACTGCTATAATCATTTGAGGTTTTGGGTGGGGTTTTTTTGGCCTTCTTTGCATGCCTGAAATGTTGGTTAATTTAATTCTGCTGTGTGGGGTTTTGTTTTGTGTGTGTGTGTTTGTTTTTCATGAAATACTTATTTTTATATTGACATCTGCAGTGTTTTATATCTTCTCACTATAAAACTCAGAAACCATTTACTCCAAAATCCCACCCCGAGCAAGCCAACTGATTAGTTTTAGCATGTGAAGAAAAGCAAGAAAAACAAAGATGCTTTTATTTATTAGATGCTCTAATGATTTTTTGAGGTCTATAGAAGGTCTCTAAGTTTATGGATCTCATTGTTTACTTCCCAGTTCTATAGGCATCAAGCATAGCCAATGTCAGACTGTACCGAAGTAATTAGAAATAAGCCTACAGTAGGTGTTTTAGTGGTATTTAACGTGTCACTTCAAAACCATATACAGCTTCAGACCTGAGCAAGTTGCTCAGGGCGCTACTGTTTGACCAACAGCCTTTTTTCTGCCTTGCACTGAGGGGAAGGAATTTGGATGCTGTGAGCACTAATGGATGAATAGATCCTAACTCACCCTTTCAAGCAGCTACAGAAATGATGGGATAAAATAAACCTTTATCTTTTCAGTAAGTGGGAGAGAACGTGCTGTGTCTCATTGGCATCACACATTACTACAAATGAAGTTCAGAGCAAAATGTTGGCATTTCTTCTGATTTGTTTGTGACTGCAGTTTCTACCAGTAATTCTTGTATACCTATCTGCTTTTTAAGAAATGAGAGGTTTAAAATTGAAGTGTCTGTAAACAGTAAGTAAACTTTGAAGATAGCATGCAAAGCAATGTGTAATAAGTGTGACCCTCTTGCAGGTGCAGGTCTTCATTCCGTTAGGCTTTTTTGTCATATTTATATGTAGAATAGCAACGTGAAAAGAATTTTAAACTGGTATAATTTATATATCAAAAACATAAAAAAGAGGATGTGAAAACATAGGGTTTAAGAGCTGCCACATGGGTTTAGACCAGCACCTTGTCTCTTAAAGTGTCAGAAGTAGATGCTTAGAGAAATAACCTAATAGCACAAGGAGATAATAGTGTTTCCCTTGTTGAATCTTTCAACAAGGAGGGATTTTCTGAGCTTCTGAGGCAGATGTGACATTAGAAGACTGTGTTTAAAAACCACTGCTCTATTTGCGATCTTGTGTTTTTGTCATGGCTTCTTGGCCTCTAAAATATTGTGTAACAGTGAAGTAGCCACAATTTGATTATGGAGTGTATGAGAAAATATTGTTGTGAATTAATTTGAATGTCCTCTGCTTGTCACATTATGAGCAAACAGAAGACCTTTTCCACCTATTGTTAATAACTGTGAACCTCAGCATCTTGTCAACATCATCATGCTGCCTTTGGATTTGGGGTGGGTTGCTGTGACTGGGTGGGGTATGGGCAGAATTGCTCCCACCTTCATTGCTACCTGTTGTACCCTTTGTTGCTATTAGATGTTAGCTTCCCTCAAATACATTATAAGGACAGAATGCTGGGAAAGTTTCCTATGTGAAAGCAGCTTAAATGCAGTGTAATCAGAGTCCATCCACTCAGAAAACTTTTATGCCCCTGAACCAGGACTGTTGAGTCTGATAGGAAAGTGTTCCAAGCACCTTCTCTTTGTCTCCCTTGGTTTCTTTCTTTGCTGTTGTAATGGCAATACGCCTAAATAATGGATGTGAAGTCTTAGTTGTGTTTAAATCAAAGGAAAATAATTCCACTGACTTGACTTTGGCTGGGATTTACCTGAGGATATTTATCAACTTATTCCATATTCCCATTTATAAGATTTGCTATAGAAGCCCAACAAGGTCACAGTAACTGTAAGATGTAGGTTTTTCCAACACCGAATACGTGTTACCTGTAAATAATTACAAAAAATATGCATCTTGTTCTGTATCTGCCCTTTCCTCCTCCAGCAGTGTTGCTGCCAGCATCATTCTTATTTATCTGCCTTGCTCTCTAATAGAACTACACAAAAGCAGCTGGGATAGTGAGTGAAGTGGCCCCATTTAACTGGTCCAGTAGCTACTGGAGAATGAAGGTTTGCCTGTGGGAAGCCTATATTCACTCTAAATATGGTTTCATTTTAAAACGGTGTAATACACACAACATGGAAGATATTTTCTTCCTGCCAGGTGGCAATGATATTTCCATGTGCATAACATTCAGTGGAAAGATTCCAGTCCTCGGAGAAGGAGGACAAAGGCATGGAAAGACAACAGAGATGAACAGATGGCTCAAGGATAAGTGCTGTGAGGAACATGTGAGATGTCTGACCATCAGGAAGCAGTCATAGAACAAGAGGACCTCTGGACTAATGGACTGCACTAGAATAGCTGGGCTAGTAGCCATCTGCAGTTGAGCTGAGCATGGCAGACAATAATGCTTCTTTAAATGTAAAGAGATGGCAAAATAAGAGGGGTATAACAAGGAGTGAAAGTACACTTGGAGAGTAGAAGATTGAGCATGAGGGGGAAAAAACAGTAGCTCCTGTGGGTCATAATGAGACAGACGCAGCGAAGGAAAATTAAGAGAAGTTTCCGTACTGTGTTTCAGAAACAACTGATTTATTTTGTAGTGATGCAAGAATGGGGAAGAAATAGAATTTCAGGTGGAATGTGTGAAGCTGTGTATCATGGGGTAAAAGAAACATGGATTCACTGTACAGGTACTGGGGGATACATTTTATTAAGGAAACAGAAAAATAAAGGTAGAGATCCACATGTATTTTAACACAGAAATAGATCATTAGTAATACCACCGATTTGGGTCAAAATAACTTGAAGCATGGGGCAGGTGAAGGCACTAGGGAAATTCAGCACTAACAACTATAGAGACATAATCAACGTAGACAACAAAGTTAAATCAACTGAACTTAGTGTGACTATGAGAAAGGTTGCCATTTCCTGAAGTCTAAAAGTCTGTTGCAGAGAGGCTCTGGTCTTCATGACAACCTATGGATATATTATATGAGAGCAAAAAGCTTATAAATAGAGAAAAAAAAAATCTATGGCTTGTTGAAGTGCACAGATCTAATAAGACCTGTTCTAGGTTTAATGTGTGCAGGAAATTAAAACAGGCAGTGAAAGACATCTGTGTGGAAAAGAAGGGATAATGACTAGAGGTAAAAGTTTGGTATGACTCCAAACTGAAGTGAACTAGGATATCTCCTATATGATTAATGACAGTGTTGTAGTATATGAATGCAGGGATGGATGAGGAAATTAACACTACCAAGTCCAAAGCAAAACTGCAAGGGCTAGCGCCATCTGCTTCATGGGAAACCTACATAATCTTCATTCTAGGGCTGGGGGAGTAAGCAGTACATAGAATCACAATACCATCCCCTTTCTTCCTAGCCTTTCACTGTGGATCTGTTTCTATGTAATTTTGTGCCGCTGGGGCTTTCACTGGATTTTTCTTTTGCCAGCTGGTCTCTTTTCCTTTAATTGGAAAGGAGCAAAGCCTGTGGGTTATGTAAAATGTCTTTCTTCTTAACACCTTGTAGATTACACCTCGAGAGAATCTACCTGAAAAATAACCTTCCTGAAGTTTTCCTTGAAAACATATCTGATTTGAATCATCTTCCAACAGTACAGTTCATAGAATTTAACAGGGAGCTTATAAACACAGTGCATGTTTCAATATAATTTTGTCCTTAGAGATGCCATTTCAACCTAGATTCAGAGTTCTGCAGCTTTTATCTATCCCCTATCACTCTTGGCAAAATCCTGATCAATCGAAGCAAGTCTGACTTACTTAAATCTCTGCTGTTTCCTTTCTTTGAGCTCTGTAATGATACACTGTGGTTCGCTGCTCTCAGATGACTTCAGTCTCACCCATAGCAAAACATTTCCTTACCAAAAGTATCCCCTTTCTCAAAGTTAAGAAGACCATCCCAAGGCCACTGGAGTGGCAAAAGTACTATTTTGAGTTACTCTTTTGGGCTGAAATTTACTCCTTTGTAAAACACAAGCTCAAGCTTCTGGGCTTATGTAGCTTGTGTGCAATGTGTTAGTGTTGGGCCAGCCCTCCAGAATATTTTCCTCCGTATTTTTCAAGCAGTAACTATATATTTTTTTCTGCATATGTACTACATGTTGCATACACGTTCCCTGAGGCTGATTGCTGTTACTGGAATATAAAGAGTAATTG
Organism: Patagioenas fasciata; assembly: GCF_037038585.1. Taxonomy (NCBI): domain Eukaryota; kingdom Metazoa; phylum Chordata; class Aves; order Columbiformes; family Columbidae; genus Patagioenas; species Patagioenas fasciata. The sequence continues at coordinate 77,740,567 of NC_092523.1, read as the reverse complement.
TATTGTAGCTCTTCATGCATAGTGAATCTTCTGAGTCTTAGGGGAGGGTGCTGGCACTTGATATTTCTGATGAAAGAACAGGCACTTGGCAAAAAAAGACCTAAGATTCTAAGGATATGGGTCTATAAAATGAAAGGATCAACTCTACTCATGCTGATAAGGTGGTGACATAGGCCATTTTCTGGAGTAGGCTGGATTGGTGTCTCTTGTGATAATGCATATGTGTTCCTGGATTTATGTAGTAAACTGTTGCAGTGTATCATCTTCCTCATGTTCAGGTGCATTCTTGTAAATATTTGTCAAAATACTTTCATTTTGTGGTTGAAAAATTTGGAATGATGTAACAGCTTTTACGAATTATTGTGTCATTTCCACAGGAAGTTATAGCGGAGTTAATTAGTGGTTTGAAGTCACTTAACAGGAGATAGCCTGGTATGCTTGGCTGCCACCATGAAACAGAGATGGCAGGTGGCTCTGCAGCCTCTACCTCTTCTTAGACAACCCATTTAAGTGTGTATGCATGTACCTGCGTATGAGAGGGAGAAAGACAGGGATACTTCCATTGTATTTTGACTGAAATTAATTGTCTTATCATCAAATAATGTAGACTAAAATAATTTAGTTTTTCTCACTAAAATGGAATGTTATTTTCAATTCCTTAATCTGAAAATAAATCTCATTCTGGACCCTACAGATTGTGCACGTTTCCACACATTCACTCCCATCTCTCACTGATCTGTTTTCAGAATTGTGTTTTGTAGAAATGATGTGGAAGTGCCCAAGAACCGGGCTGGGTCAGGAGCTGCCGCAGCTATGGAGGGAGAGAATCGAGCAGGCAAATTTATGACAGTTTGACATTTCAGATAATAGAGGTCAGTCCTTCAAGTCACAGTCCCCCTGAGATGAGTGGGTTTCTGCTGGTGCGTGTGGGAAGAGCTGGTACCGTTAAATTGTCCCTTTGCTGCAAGTGAAGCATGTGGTGATAGGCTGGAAGAAAAGAATTCCTTTAATTATAGCGAGGCGAATTCTGCTCCGTTTCTGATGAATGATCCCATTCATTTCAGTGGTTGTACCTGCAGCTGGAAGAAGAATAGCATCTAAATTTCTAGAATAACGCATTAGTTATGTTATAAACTCTATGAATGAGCTGTATTAGTGCAATAGGCAAGACTTCTCTTGTGCTCTCTTAACTAGGATCTGGAAGGATTGTTTACTGTGAATACTACTTATGATATATGAGGCTAAATAAGTTCTGTCCACTTGTTAGCAGGTTTTGCCCACTTTTTCAAATGAGGATTCAACACTGTTTAGTTTTCAGAAGTACTGATGGACCTCATTCCCCTAAATTGTTCCATCTCTCTGTCTCAGGCACTTTTCCCAGCAGTCGCAGGAGCCAGTGATGTGCAGCATTATAACAATCTTGGTGCAAGGTTTATGGTGTGATACTTACTAAGTGTTTTGAAACTGGGACCTTGGAAATTTGCTGGAAGAACACATAAATTATTATTTGTGTAGTCATTTGCATTAAATGCTATAAGAATCTTTTTATAACTTTATGACAGTATCAAATTTAATAAACTATATTGGCCTTTTTTCAGAGCCAAGGATAAAGCCCTCAAACAAACAAACTAGTGACGGTCCTCAAATTAGAAATAAGCCTTTGTTTGTTTTTAATTAACAGTAGTTTTTTTGCTTTTAATTTCAGTTTCTTCTTGGGACTTTTTCCACTAAAAATATTCTAATTACATCATCAAGAGCTACTCAACTCACGGCTCTTTACATGTGAATGACTGTTTTTCTTATAGATCTATTTTTGAATTAGTAGTGGAAAAAGTAAAGAATTACAAATCAAACTCTATATTAAAAAAATAAACTCTATATTCACTTTACCTTTTTTAATATCTGGGCTGAAATCTTTGTTCCACAGAGACATAAGAAACAAGTGAAAAACTTGTTGGTGATGTGACTCAGGGGTAACTTGCTAAAAAAGCAACAAGAAACCAAAAGGGGGAGGGGAAAAGAAAAATGATAATAATATATGTGATTTACATTAAGCTGAACGGTAGTATCAGCTACAGTAACTTTTCCTGTTAAAATATGAGCTGATAGACTCCCTCGGCCTTTGATTTGTATAGATGCTAATCAGAAAACTTTAACAGGAAATCATCAACTTATTGTCTAATTGAAGAGAAAACATTTAATAAATGTGGTTAGCTTTTCTTTCTTGAAATGAAAATACCATATACAAACGTCCATTTAACGTGCCACTTCCGTTATGTTTCCTTATGAGAAGCATTTTTGTACTTGGCTACATAATGTGCCTGGGAGCCAAATGTGTACCAGTAGCTCAAATATATGCCTGCAAGTGAGAGACCCTACTCTTGCCTAATTTCTTTTGGTAAGAAGTGATATGTGGAAGTAAAAAGTATATTTGCATGGTAAACATATGATAATTACATTGTATATGTGTATTTATATATCGTGCAAAGATGTACAACCTCCTCCTTAAATACTTGAAGGAGGAATGAGAGACTGAACATGTTTGCAACCATGATGAGTCGACTATGGAAAAAGGGGTACTGAGTTTTCTTTCTTGCTGAGCTGTGATTGAATCTGTAAGGTCAGATGGCCAAACTTCACAATCCTACAGTTATCTAAATCTTTAGAAACCCTGTGTTATTCAGGGCAAAATTTACTTTTACCAAGATACAGATATCCATCCAGCTGGGACAGGGTATAGAGTTGTTCTCTGAATGCCCAGATCACACATGTATTTTTATTTTGTAGACGGTTAGTTCATTAGGTTACAACTTGCATGTAACACCCTCTTCTTCCTGGTGTGATCTTTCTGTAAGAATTATTTTCTCTCTTCTTTTGGACTTGCAAAAAGGGAGAGGGGGATCATGATGTCCAGGTGATGAATTACAAAACAAAGCTACAAAAAAATCTCTGTAGAATAGGTGCTATCTATGGGTTAGTAATGTCTGTCCATCTCTCTAACATTCGTTGTCTTTTGTCCACTGCACTGCGGTGTTGAGGTTTGTTTCTTGTGCTGTACTCTCAGAGCAATTATTTATTGAAGGTGCACTTTACTATACATATTATTCTAGTAACTTTATTGCTTTTTAAGGCATGCTTTAACGATGGACAGTCAGAATCACAGTGCTGGGCTTCCTTTCTTCTACACAGATGTTTGTTCTTGTTGCTTGTCGTCTCTGTCGTATCTTCTCTGGAATTGATATCCATACTTGTTATAAGTGTATTAGCTGAGTGCTCTCATAAGCTGCAGCCACACTTTAATTTTGTTGCATAGATACTCCTCCAGTTTTACTTTTTCAAATGGGACACAGAAGAAACTCTGTGTGTATTTTGAAAGAAGATTTTCAAAAGAGAGAAAAAATATACAGATCTTTACTTTGATTTGTTACAGTGGAACAACAAGCAAAAAAAAAAGTGAAAGAATGAGTTTAACTTTGAGAATATTGTAAAATCTCACAAAAACATTGATGTAGCATCTATGAAAGGGAACTGAATTAGTCTGACATAAATTGGTTTTGCTCAAAGAATCCAATACTCTTGAGGTCAAAAGTTTAAAATTCAGGCTCAATCCACAGCCCAGCGGAGTTCTCCTGTTGGCCATAGCACTGACTGGATCAGGCTCAATCACGCATCTTTTTATTGTGATTGATTTCTGTCTTTTTCAGCCAAAAAAAGGAACTTAATTGTTTTTGTAAATAAATATTACCTTATTGATTCGAGTCTGTAAACTGTGTCTGCAGGAAACTGATGTTCTAGAAATCTGTATAATTAAACTGGGGAACGGGAGGCGAGAGCTGCTCTGCAGTTCAAAACAACCAGGCTCTGATGCTGTACTATGCAACACTAAAGACCGGTGATTAACAACTCCTGTCCTGCGATAATACTGATTACACTAGCAAATTCATTTATTCATTAAATGTTTTTATTTGTGTTCTTTTACCCAAGCCCAAACATGAAAGTAGCCTGAATTCTTGTGTAGCCATATGATCCTTGTACTTGTTGCAGTCAAGCTTCCCTAGGAAATGGTACATCTCCTTGCTATCCCAGCTCTCTGCTGGTGTATCGTTGTTACTTATGTTTGTTATTTCATATTTGGACTTAGCACACATAAGCTATGTCTATTTTAGCAAATACTGCAGCCCACACGAAGAATTTTGTATAGTAAAAAGGTTGCAAATGAGAACTCCAAATCTCAAGGGGTTTGCTTTCCCACTGTCTCACAACTGCCCTTTAGTGACTGGGTTGTATCAAATGAAGCCTTAGTGCCATTATTGTACTTTAGTTTCATTCAAAATAAATCCAGATTGTGCTGAGACCACCTCGTGATATGAACTGAAGCAGTGACAGGTGGTAGAGCTGAATTCTGAGCAATAATGTAGATATACCCACAAGTGACTGAAATGGGAAACACTTGCCACAGAGTAGGCACATTAGGATTTTTACTTCAGCCAAGATCATTGTGTTTCGATAGACTGCACGCTTCCGTGGTGCCCAGAGTCTTCTGCCACAACTTGCTAATGAAACAGAAGTTCTGTTTATTGGGATGTGAGGTGTAGTGCTGTTTGGTAGGGCAGCAAACGTAAAGGTGTTGCAGCACCATTTCCTCAGTATACCTGGTTTCCCATAAAGCCAAATTTAATATCTGTATCTAAATATTTTGATATATTTATAACATAAATTAGGAAAGGCCTTCTATTTTTAAGGAGAATGATTTGCAGTAGCCGACAATCTGGTTGGAAATTTAAAATTCTACTGTGTATAGCACAGGATCTCTTCTAGGCACATGTGGTTTTGTGGTACGGATTGCACAGGTTTAGTGTTACTGCTCACTTCACCAAAATAGTAATTCATCAAACTGACTGGAAACAACAGGTTTGACAGCAACTTCAAGGTGTGTTGTATCTTACATACGTTGTTCAGACTTCAGTGTATATGAGAAATTCCTGTGTGAAGTTCCCAAAAGAGATCTTTCTGCAGTGAAATTTGATTATTAGAGTATGCAAAAAGATAGAATGAAGATAAAAATGTAACAGCAGGTGCTTAATTTAGCCCCTTGAAATCCTGTGAATAACCCATTTCCTATCCTCTGTCCAGGCTACTAAATGAGGCATGCTCGGTAATTACTGAATTATCAATTTCAGCAGGGGGAAAGCAACATGGATGCTGGGCTTTTGTTATTTTACATTCACCACCATTAGTGTTACTTGCTGCACCTAATAGGCTGATAAATGGGGTATTGTTACTGTCAGTGACTAAATGGCACTTAATATTCCATTTTGAAGTTCAGGAAATCAGAAGTAGGAGGGGAGGCTTTCGATGGCCATTTGCTCAGTGACAGAGACTTATAATCAAGGAAATTGATGTTGAAGGTTCACTTACGTGGATCTTACCACAAATTGTAATTGTGGAGTGGATGCAATGGACTTTGGCAATATAACCCTTCACTTTATTAGGTCTACCTCCAAAAACAGTGTTAAAAATTAGAAGTAGACCCCAGTCTCTCATTCCTGTAACATTACTTCAGTTTAGGTAATGAAAAGAAGAGGGTTTGGAGTAGAGTGCTGCATTTTATTGCAGAATATAGCAGGGCAATGCAGAAGGTTTAAGGTGGCAGCTTCTGCTTTGTGATGCTCAAAGGCACCTTTGCTTGGACAGGGTGAAGAGAACGTCTTAAAACATTCGCACCAATGGCTTCTGGGGACTCACTCTGGGACAGTTAATCTGCAGTTGTTACAGCCAATACACATTTGATAAACCCTTTGTACCTTAGCAGTTGTTATCCCTAGGCATAGTTGTCTCTTTGTAGCAGTCTAGATAACACATTGGAGCACATTAACCCATATGTACTGTTTACAGTTGAACTGTATGTAGCTCTGCCAGCACTGAGCAAGAAACAGCAAAAGTCTGGCCAATTTGCTGTTTGGCCAGAGGAAAAAGTCTCTCTGAAGAAAAGGGATTCAGATCCAAACCGGGAGAGATTGCACAGCTGGATCTGGACAAAAGTCTGGGTCTTAAACATTCCCATTATTCAGATTTGTTTGTATTTGGACAGCTGGTTCTGACCTTTTTTGATCCTCCCATGTGGAAAGTTATTGTCCATTGATTCGTGAGGAAAAGGTGATGCAGTAAGCAGCTTAACAGTAAACAGAGAGTGGTCACAGTAATGTATTTGCTGAGGTTGTATAGTCTGAGCGAAGCAGCTTGGTCTCTGCAGAATCACTCAAGTCCTTTTCTTGGGCTGTGACCTCTTTTCTGACCCAAACTTTATCACAGGACCAGGGGGGTTTGAGGTCTCCATGCCCTCTCTGCTGCTGGACCTCTCTCTTGGTCTGAATTTCACCAGTGTTTTGAGAGCTGCCTTCTTCGCAGCCCCTACCATCTGGAATAGCTTCACTGTGGCTTTCTGCCTCATTGACTCTCTTCTTCATTTCAAATCTCAGTTGACCATTTATCTTTTCTACCTTGCCAATTTCTTTTAATTTCCCTGTCCATCTGTTTGGTCTGTTTAACTATGTGAAAGCTTTTAGATTATGTATTTTATAGTAGATGCATGGGAAAATGGTACCGCATTATATATGAACAGCACACTTGCTCAAGCTGGGGAAGCCATTAGCATCAGCTGAAAAATGCCACATCTCCCCGATGTGCTCAGTGTTACACTTCACAAAGTTAGAGGGGGATGTTGAGATTGCATTGACAGCCAAAAGAATATACTTATTTTCCTAGAGCTGCAGCAAGTAGAGCAGATGGTATTTTCCCCCACTCCACATCGCTCTCTGTCCTTTTCCTCCTCATGCCCCATTGTTCATTTTTCACACCTCTCTGTCGCTTTGGTTCGGATTCAACACCCGCTGAAGTCAATGGAGAATCTCCTGCTGACTTTATTTGGCTTTGCATCCTGTTGCCTGTGATGTCTCCTCCCTTCAGCAATACCTGAGCCCAAATCCCTGCTCTGACCTCTCAACAGTTGGGATCCTGTCCATGCATCATCTTTCTCCTCGTTTCCTGTGCTTTGCCAAGAGCATCAGCAGAGCAGTGATGGGGAAAGCTGCGTGGAACAGAGACCGCTTGGGTCAGGAGCTGGAAAGAAAACCTGCGACAAAATATCAGTTTGGATTACTCTGAAATGTTTTCTCTATCCTTTTCCTCGGTGAACCAAAAAGAAAACAGGAATATAATCTTGAGTTAAATATTAGAGGAGTTAAACAGAAATGTTTGAGGGGTTTCGTGTGGTGGGTTTTTATTTGTTTGTTAGTTTTTTAATCAGGTATTTATTTTTAATTAAAATGAAAAATCTTGTCAAAACAGAAATTAAAAACCCCATGTTTTGAAAATGTCATAGTGAAATATTTTGCCTCTCATGAAATAATGCAGACAGTGTTCCATAAATAAGTTTTCCACAAATTCATCGGTTATATTTATAAAGCACAAAACATACTTTTCTTTTGTGGTGAATCAACAGCTCAGGTTTTTGATGCTGTTTCCTCTCATAGCTTTTCTCTGTATTCCAAAGCAGTAGCTACCCCATTTTTTTTCTGATATTCTTCCCAATCACCTCTTTCTTTTGTAGGCCTAGAAATGGAAGATGTGGGGGAACAAAAGAGAAAAAATAGGGTTTCTGAGGGTCCACCACTGACTTTTGTTTTATTGTTTAGGCTTGAGTAGTGATTCCCTTGGTTTTTTTCAATCTAGTACAAGACTGGAATAATTATTATTGTATTTTCCAGTTAATGCTGCCTGCAGCCTCATCAAACTTGGGGATGCCATCTTGTGAAATCTATACAGCGTCTCACTTCAGTAATGGCTTTGACTAAGGTTTATATGATTTTCTCTCATAACAAGAAATTCAAAGACTTGATTTTTTTTTTTTCTGGTGATGTTCTGTTTCTAGGGACAAAATAATTGCCCCAGTGAAGTAAAATGAGAATTTCTATCAACTTCATGTAGTCAGAATGGCTGCTTCTGCAACCAATCACCTCTGCATTACTTGGCACTTGAGTCACTATAGAAATAACACTTCTTCTGACACCAGCATTATGGTTGTCATGAGCAGTGCCATAAAAGCAACTTTTTGCACTTTTCTAGACCTGGGAAATGTTTTGGTTTTTAATATACATCCTTAGGAGTTGTGAGATTTCTCAACAACTTGCAGGATTTAGCCCTAATGGTATTTATACTAATTAAGCACACTAATTAAATAACAAAACAACTAATGACAAATTGATTCAAGGCCAAATAAAGGACTCAAATGCTTAAGTAAAGATGCTAATAAAATCCCCTTCAGCCCTTTACAATCCACTCCCTAGGGCTAAAGATGACTTTCTACCTCAGAAATCTTTGTAGCCCTTTGCAAGCCCGGTCTCTAGGATTCTTGCCTTCTTTAACCTCTGGATTAAATGCTTGTTAGTCAAATACTGTATTAACCCATTTAAAATGCCATCAAAATAATTAAGTTGGATCCAGAATGCTCTGTCCTGCAGATCTGATATGCCGTGACATTCCCATCTGCATGCAAGTTCCCATTCACTAGGATAGACAAGGTTGTGCCTAATTTTGATCACCTGGACAGGAGGATGTATGGCTGGCCATCAGACCTCCTTAAGCCAATGGCACAAATCATGTGCTTAGATTTAGGTTAAGTACCTTGAGAAACTGGAGCTAAAGTGAGAAAGAACATAGCCATAATGCAATACAGTTTAAGTAAAGCAAGACAGCTGTTTTGTAATTCATTATTGATTCTGTTAAGCTTTCTTATTTATCATCGTAGTAGAACCTGGCAATAAAAATATAGTTTTTAAAATAAGTGCCTTGGAGAATGGAGGTGCCATAAAAATGGTTATTAAACTGCACTTGAAGAGGAGAGAGTTCTTTAAGTTGCTATTCAATATTTCTTCTATGTGCCAGGAGTCTTTCCCTCACCCTGGCAGATAGCCTCATTAGATATTTCTCTCCTTATCTGTACCTATAGCTTATTACACTCTTAGTCAATAGTGATAAAACAAATGCTTATAAAAGTAGAAAATGAAAAGCAATTTCCCAGCTTTTCCTAGAAGGTTTGTAGAAGAAGATTTGAGCAGACAAAGTGCTGAGATCACCAGGTGCACAATATATAGTGCGTGGCAGCCCTTTCCGCTTTTATCTGTAATGTTGTTTTGTGATGGGATTGTTTGTTGTCTTTGGGGTTGGCAGCAGACAGTCGATCTCCAAGTTTCCCTTTCGCCCTCTGATATGTTACATCATTTCACATTATCTCATCCAAGAAGCCAGTGTGATTTCAGATAACACTATGCATTTTACTTCAGAAGAAGTTTTGAGCCCAGCTTTGGTATATCTTATCAGCTTTGGTATTATCCAGCTCCAAATCTGGGGGAGATGGAAGTAAATAGAGTATCAGTAAGAAGGAAAGAATTCCTTATGCTTGTATAAGCCACCTCTATCTCTGTGCTATTTGCTTATAAAAGAAAGCAGGTTGTGCAGCCTATGGGGGAATGATTACACTGATCTGAGTGATATAATATGGATTCGGTTAGAAATATTAACACCACATATCCTACGTGCCACCTTTAGTTAGGAGGGAGTGCGAGGAGTGGAAATGGAGAAAGAGCTAAGCCACGTGAAGGTGCTGCTGGAGTTTGCCAAATTGCCCGTTGGATATGTCAGTACTTGCAAATATCGCAGATAACTTGTACTTATCCCTCTGGAAACCCAAGAGAAAAAGCTTGCATAGCTAGCAAGTTAAGTAGTATGGAAACAAATGAACATGAAAGAGGCTTAAGAAAAAAAGCCTCAAAACAAAACACAAAACCCTGAAGTGTGAAAAGAATAGAATTAGAATTAACAGCCTTAACAGAAACACAGTCGTTATAATCACTGATCTTTCTAAACTGCACTGCTCTGCATCCTCCAATTATGTCCACATGCTGCTTTCCATCAAGAATAAAGGAAAAAATCCTCCAGGAAATGGTGTTTCAAATGATTCATCACATCATGAAATGATGTACTACAGTGTCAAATCAGTGTTGTGCTAATTCACGTTTTGACCTATCAAAGATTCTTTTATTTCCTTTTTCTTGTTTGTTCCTGGCCTTTGAAATATCCACTCTTAATTTGTTTATATCTTCAATACCTTTAATTAGCTCATATTTAGTACCATACTGATATTTGTGTTTCCCACTGTTATCCTTCAGCACTTACTACAGTGTTCGGGTGAGTTTTTTAGCTACTATAATGCATGTGTAGTTTTCAGACATTAAGGCGGGCCCAAAATCATCTCCGATGTTTTCTAAACTCTAGCAACTGTTCAAAGAAAATATGCTACTTATACCTATAGTCTTTTATTGTTTATATCTTTAGACCATCATGACTACAGCAGTATGATTTTAGAGCATTTTAAAACCCTACTAATGTCAAATACGATTTTAAGCCACTGTGAAAGACTGAAAACAAAAGTACCTCTGTGGGTCATGGCTTATACCTGTTAGAAAAAATATTTAACTTAGTTTCCCTGAAAGTTTGTGAAGCAAAAGGACAAGGCCAGGGCTTCTCTGCCAGGAATTGGTTTTGCTGGAAAAGAAATATGTGGGAGTCATTGAAAAGCTCAAAAGCAAAGGATTCTTCTGGAGTGCTGCAGCCCTGGCTGTAGGAGTTTCGTCCTTGGTTGCTTGATACAAGTCTGTAAAGTGAAACAGGGAGTTCAAAGCAAGACAGAGCCAAAGCTGACAAAAATAGAGCATCAACAAGCCCTCTTTAAGGGAATTCCTAATATTTGTCTGTGTGTCTCTGTCCTTTGCTACTGCTGTTGATGAAAATAGTGATGTCTGTTGAGGTAAATCTATACAAGCAGCTTCATCTCCCTGCAGTGAAAGGGGCTTCTATTCTTCACACAGCCTCAGGAGAAGCTGAGTTACAATTCCAAATCCTTTGAGCAATAATTTGTATTGTTCTCAATATCATGCAGTATTTCCATGGCTAACATGAAAAAGTGTTTTATATTATCACCACGGGTAGCAGCCTAGAAGGGAAATGCTGCTCTGTAATAAACAAGGCACTGTCCTGCATGGGTGTACTAAGATGAAGGAGGAAAAAATCTCCACACAGTTCAGCAATACTTAAAGGAAGCAAAATGATTCCTATCGAAGCAAAATGTCACGGTTATTCCCAGAAGTGTCACAACAGGGGAACATGGGAGTACAAGATAAAGCTCTCCTGAAAACGGTTATGTCTCTTGATAGCTTTAGTCAGCTGTGGCAGGAGAAACAAAGGCATTTCTTGCTGTGCTGCAGAAATGGATACTGGGCAGTAATAATGGAATAAAATTAGGAAGTCACACTGACATAATAATGCAATGTAAATTTCATTTGCTTCAGCAAAAGCATAACAAATTCTCCCTATCCTACAATAATTTTGGCTATTCTTTTAATGGCAGTAATTCAAGATTCTTCCATTGAAGAATAAGTTGCAATACTTTGAAAGGTGGAAATTACATCATCACAGCATAAGAATGTGAAGAAGAAATCAAGCGCTATCAGTAAAAGCAGGAAAATAACATATTTAGTTTCAAAAACTTTGTGCAATTAATAGGATATAAAAGTTTAATATTTTACTGGCAAAAGGAGAAAGAAGTTGAGAAGGATATTTTCAACAAATGTGGGTGCTGAGCCATTATTTTCAGAACTGAAGTAATATTGGTTTCTGAAATTCGGAATATCTGGGAAATGTAGAACAATTAAGTAAACTATTACTTAGAACAGAGGAAATACAGGTTAGTGTCAATAATCTAAATGGAACCCATATGCAGAGAAAATGGTTAAAATGACAAGAAGTCCTGCTGAAAGGGGGCAGAGGAAGTTTGACAGGAGACCTTAGCTCATTGGATTCCTCAAGAACATATTGTGGAATTGTTCTGGTTTGCTACTGGTGTGTTAGTTAGAACTAACATTAGTGTCTCTGAGGGGTAAGGTAGTGTGGGGAAGTTTTGTGGTTAAAGGCACCATCAATACAGAGGAGAAACTGGGTATTTTTCAGAAAGAACCAGATTATCTGGGTGGTCACAGTAATAATAATTTGAAATATAGTCATCAAAGTGCCAGGTTAAATAGTCAGTAATATATAAGCAGAATTTCTCCTGTGTCAGGGGAGCTCATTAGTCAGAAATTATTAAGGATGAGAAGGATCTGCATCTATGAGTTGCTCACGCAGTGATTAGAAGCTGCTACTCTCATGTTGCTATTAAAAGGGCAAATGTAATTCCAAAATAGTTTTGACAAGCTGTTTCCAGGAGAGCTGGTAATGCCACTGGATATCTCACTGATTCGGCTGGAATACTGTGTGTGCCATTCTGCACACCTGCATATTGAAAAAAAGAAAGAAAAAAGAATAGACTTAAATAGGCATAAAGGAGGAAATTAGAATAATGAGGAAAAAGAAACTAAGGTGGGTTGGCTTTGTTCATCTAGTAAAATAAACACTGAAATAGAATGTAATTTGTTGGTGAGAATTAATTGAGAAACTAGTTCCAAAGTACCTTTATAGGTTTAAAAAAAAGGAAAAAAAAGCAGAGGCCTGTATCACATTAGAAATGCCATAAAAGAACGGACCATTAATATGGCCTTATTTATAGCTTTTTATTTTGCTTAGGATGTTTATTGTATGCCAGTATACAATATGAATTGCAAGGATTTAGCCCTCATTTTCTCCATGAGGAGATCACAATTAATACAATGTCTCCGTCCCCAACTAGCTTACATTTCATGCTTGCCATCTCTGCTTTACAAAATTGAATTTTTCCTCATTGCAGTAAGTGTAAGAGGTTTGATGGTAATTTCAATGATCAGAAGTCCAAGTTTCAAACTGGATGCTGAACATAAAGCCCGAGAAAAAGCACAAAAACTTGGCGAAATTTCTTTAAAATAGGAAAAATCCCACCAACAGTAACTCTGCAATGAACAAATATTTCATTTCTTGTCATCTAAATAAGGATCATTCCATTATAAAAGTCCAGCGGTTTAGCAAGAATGTTTAAAGTTGCTGTGAATCAGGATTAAGGGCGCTTTAGTAATTTTGAACTGATAGCTTACTGAGTGGAGGGGTTAATGGGAAAATCAAGTTTTTGAATGGCTATTATTTCTGCGGATGTCATTTTCCACATGTTTTGCTGTTTTGCAGAAGCAGTGTTGATGTCTGTCTTGCTTTGATGTTTTGGTTTAGTTTTGGTTTGTTTTCCTTTGCCCTTTTTGTTTTTCTTAGAGAAAACAAAGTTGCCTTTCTCTTACATCACCAACAATGTTTCTCATTCATGTATCAAAACAACTTTCCTGGCCTGGTGGAAGCTCCTGTAACTAAACAGGGCAGATACATTTTAGACTGCACATTGGTTGTTATAAACTCCTAGTTTAGAGTGAGAGCCAATTCAGGTTCATATGAACCACAAACTAATCTGAACTTAATGGACATTACTGTCTTCCGGAGTGTTGGCCCATAGTCAACACTGTAAATTTAGTCTGATATTTCCTGATCATAGTTTTCTTAATTCAGGTGGCTATAACTGAATGTATTGACTGAGAGAATAAAATAATTTGCCTGATGTTGTAAGACAATAAGAACAAAACTTAGCAGCCTGTGTCTATCTGGGGACAGAGCAATCCATACAGATTAAGAAAATCACCTTACACATATGTACAGCTTGAATGATTGGAGTCTAGAGAGTGCCTGGTTGTGTGATCTGCACTTTAAACATCTCACTGACTTAATTTTCAAAGGTACACTCAGTAACTATAAAAACAGCTGTTTATTTAGCTACATAAGTGTGAATAAAACAGGAAGATCAGCAGGTGATCTTTGTTACTGTCGAACAAACAGCATCTTGCAAACCGAGGCCTCGTAGGATAATGTCGCTGAATACACAATTGCTCTTGGTGGCCCAATATGTTTCTGATGAGGTTTTATTCGAGATAAGTGGACAAGTAAATCGAAGCCCTCAGGCAGCTAGACAATTTATCCCCTAAAATGTCTATAATTCCTTCTAAGAAGAACCTTGTGCTTCTGTCAACAATTGATTTTAAGCATTATTTCTGTCTTGAAATGGCCACCCTTCTGCTGGGAAGAGGTCAGGAACACAGGCGACCACAGACTTTGATTTTTAGTAAAAGTTTGCTGGCTCAGTCAAGTACTGTTCAGTTGTGTTCATTTCATTCCCTCACTTTCAGTTCTCATGTGTTAAATATGCTTGGGGGTCACTGGAATATAGACAGTGATGTGTTATGCTGTTTCTAATTGATTCTTCTGTTTCTATTTGGGCTATTTTACATTTTGCAATAGACACCCTTGGGAATGAAAGAAAATATCCTGCTGAGTTTAATAAAGAGAGATTAAAACAGCTTCTAAAGTGAGCCACTCCTATGTATCTGGTGCTTCTGTGTGTTCATCAACAAGACAGTGTCATTTATAGTAGCTAAAAAAGGGAAGCAGTCACTGTCAACCTGTTTCTGAAGCTGCTGCGTGCAGGATTGTGGACAACCTTAGACCACACAGAATAAGCCTTTTCTTTCCCATGAGGTTGTGAGGGCAGCTCGTCTCACTCAACAGCAGATATCCCCATGCCGATAACTGTTTTTGTGCAGTTCAGTCTGAGTCTCTTTGTCAGAGAGAAAAGTCTTGGGAGGCTTTTAGAGATCTACAAAGTTATTGAAACCTTCACTCAAGGTGTGACTGCATCCCAGTTGGATGCCCTGTGATGCTAAGGATTGCTGGCTATTGCAATGCTAAGCTGCATTCAGTCACTCAAGTATTTCCAGTATTAATTGTAATGAAAGGCATTCAGCTCTCAGAGCTCCCTGAGTGTTCACATCAAAGTCTGACAACCTTGGGCTTACACTGCAGTACTGAGGCACTCGCTATGTTCATCAGGGTTGCTGTAGGAAGTTCATTAACACACTTTGTAAAGTCAGTAGCGTTTCCTTTCTGTTCTCACTGTCAGGCAAGTTGTAGGGTGGCATTTTGCTTTTCTCTGTTATTTGGAGGTGGGAGAGCACTGTGGTAAGGAGCCATTCTGTTTTGTAGGGGAGTATTTAGAGAACGTGGCCTGACACCATCACATGACAGGGCCAACACTGACTTGCTTCTAGAGCTTCATTTCAGGGCCAGGTTTCCTTCACAAGAATAACAAGAGGAGCTGAGAAATTGTGAATCTCTGAAGAGCATTCTCTCAAGTCACTGACTGAATCTAGATGCTCATTGAAGCATCCTCTGTGATTTAGTCACAGCAGGACTTAGAAATTTGACTATTTAATAAATACTTATAGTATTTAAAGTACTATTTGCCATTGTCAAATTAGAGTTCATACACTACACTTTGATGTTGGAAGAGCATTTTGGAAGCTAACAAGTGCTTTAAATGGTTGGTTTGGTAAGAACTATGTGTTCTCAGAATTTTCAGTGTGGTAAGCACTTATTACAACAAAATGAGAAAAGATTCTATTTGAGATTGAAGACTATTCTCATGAAGGCAAGCAGATGGGCCAAATTCATCACTCACCTAGCTTTTTTGTCATCAGGGCAAAGAACAGTTTGCGACAGTAAACCACCTCCAAAACCAGTCTTTGTTGGCTTTAGGAGCTCCACATTATTTCTCTTTGGTGGTTTCTGCTAAACCAATTCAAATACACTAGTAATTTTAGCTCATCTCAGTCTGCACCTAAAAAGTGGCACACACCAAGTTGTTATGATTGTGCAGACAATTTCTGGGAATAAATAAAACCAAACACAGCTATTTCAAATGTTCTTCAAGAGCATTTGAAACTGCTAAGATTTACTGAAATAATAAGAAATAAATCTTGTCATATCTGTACTTCTACCTCGCTCTTGAAAAAGTCTCCATCCGACATAAAATAAAGCTATGTCAAGGCAATGTCCATGGGAGACAGGCTACAGTTATTAAACACTCTCTCTTCCTTGATAGTCTCCCCACAAGCCTAGTGCTTGTGCAAACATGCAAGAGAGCATCCCATGGTAAGCTTCAAGTGTAAAAGGGGAATGTAATAAGGCACCAGGCTGGTTATTGAGAGGCAGATTAACCTCAGCATGTGCATATAGAAAGGAGACATATCCAGGTGAAAGGAAAAAATTGACTGCGAGTGTGTATGGTTCAGACAGTGGAGGGGAAGCAAGGAAAACAAAGTCTGTAAACAGGGAAAGATGGTGAGCTCATTTATTTACTCACTCCCAGGGATATGTTTCCATAAAATGGCCTAGTGCTGGGAGGACCTTTAACTGAACTCAAATCAGTGCTGATGTAGCAGATATCCAAAGCATTTACACTCTTCAACTTCAATGAGTCCTCTAACTGCATAGGATAGGTGCACAGGGTTTTTTCATCTGATCAATGAAGCAACTGACTGTGTCAATAAAAATACTTTGGTCCATCTCTGTTAAGGTTCTCAGCATTAAGGTTCTCAACATAATAATAGGTTTCTGCTTTTCTGCTTGATATTCTTTCATCTCTTATATAAACAAGTAGTCAAAGACAAAGCAAACTGACATCCTCTCTTACAAAGATAAATAAAGATCAATCTTTTCTGACATTCTGCCTCATAAAAAAGCAGCAGATGAGTCAGAGAAAGAAAGTAAACAAAAATGTTTTTAAAAGAGAGAGAGAATAAGAAATAGAGATCGACTGTCTGGAAAGATACTTGTTCCTCTTGGAAAAAAAAAAGGAAAAATAGGCTGAAACTGAAAGCGACAGCTCTAAGCTTGAAAGATATTAAACATTTCTATTTTCTTGTGAATATATTATCCTAATTTTCACCTTCCTCTGTTAGTTACCTGCTTCTGAACCCAAAACTATTCTCAGTAGCAGCATTGTGAATTAAAGCAGATTAATTCACAAATGAGTCTTTTTCTAAGCGAAGAAGGACTGAAAAAAAAATAACATGTATTTCTCAAGTGATTTAAAATCAGCTTTTCATTTCCTAGGATTTGGTATATATCTTGGCATATATCCTATGTTGGTATAGGATTAAAAATAACTTGTGAACATCAATTGATGAATTTAATTTCCATTCTGACAAACTTGTAAAATTTGGGAGAAAATGGATGTGTGATTTAAAACTGCCCTTCGGTACTTTTGTGGATAGCTAATGAGAACTGGTTTCATGGATCAGTTTGACCTTGAGAGAATTAAAATAGCGTAGGTAATAATCTTTTATAAAAGCATTGCTCGGTACATGTTGAAATTAATCCTGTCTGTGTAGTCCTCTTCATTCTCCTGTTTTTCTCTGATAATATTCTCGTTCCTTTTGGTTGTAAATTGCTAATTTTCCTTGTACTCTTAGGCCATGTCCCGGTGATGAACTCATTTTTAAAAAGTTAAGCAGTACAACACCACATCATTAAAATCCTCATCCTTTTGAGGTAATCACCTAATGTCATTAATCAGTGAAGGTATTACATTGCATAGCGTGAATCACACAAACTAATCCCTCACATGGCAAACAATGAAGCATGTGCCTAGTTTTTGCTCATGAAAGTCAATGTATGTGCAATGCTTAAAGGTTTGCAAAACCTGGCATTATAGAATGGATCATATCTTGGACTGAATTTCTGCAAATCTTGGACGAGTTACAGTACGGAAATCCACATGTAGATTCAATGGCTTTTCCTTTTAGTGCATAAGTTCATCATCATATCATGAAAGATACTGGTTTGATCTCCTATAGGAGACCTTCCTAATTCTCAAAATATCATAGAATGGCATTGAATTTGGAGGTAATAGGTAAAACAGTGATTAAAGAAAGCACTAGTACCTCTAGATAAACAGATCAACTACTTTGAACCAGAATTTAATGCAAATTAATTTTGATCTCTAAGTTACGCTACACAACAATTAGATTTGCCAAGCGTGCTTTCTTTTTAACATTAGAAGTAAAGGTTCATATTTTAGCTACATTTTTTCAAAGGAACATAGAATAAAGATTGTGTCATGGAATGTGGTGAAATAAAATGTCAGCTATTGAAAGATTTAAAATCAGAAGATTGTACAGGGTCCTAATCCAAAGTTTTGTGCTGGGCATTTCGGTTACATATTGTGGTTGCAGATTAGCCCTTTGATAGTATGGAAAGACTGTGCAAACATGGATTTTAAGTTACTGTACTGCTTAGCAAATAGTCAACTTTGTATGTGTGAATGATGCCCCTGAAAATATTAATGAATATATGAAAGACAGCTGCAAGTTGTCACCTTTTGTTTAAACCACAAATAAGACAAAATCCAGTCACATATGTTACATGCTTGGCTCTGCATAATGGTAGGAACCAGTTTTATATCATCTTTCATCCATTCACTCCAGGAACACTAATGAGTGAAGACAAAATGTGGTGTTAACCATACTTTAAAAGAATTTCAACCAAATACAATGAGAAAAATATGTAGAAAATCAAGGATACCAAGAAGAAAGAGGGCAGATCTAGATTTCCTACACAGTGTACACTCGGAACTCATTACTGAGTAACAATGTCAATATTATTTGAAAGAGAACCTTTTGAAGGGACAAAGGTGTCCCTTTCTATAGGAAATGGACAACTAACTCCACTTTCTGACTTGGAGAAATTATTGCAATTTACAAAATTTTTTAAATATATGCTTGAAATGCCTGTCTCTTGCACTATTAATTTTTATTGATATCTGCATAGTGGTTTTAAGCTACCATAAAATACTTTTAAAATACCTGCTCAATAGGAAATGACATCTACTACTGCAAGAAGCATGTGATTGGAGAACTTTCTAAACACTATTATGGGTCTTTATTGTATAAAGTTTAGACTATCTCTTTTCTAGCACTGTTTTTAGCCATAGGATTGGGATAAAATATTTGAAATACCTCTGATTTCACTAATGGATTTGTTTATTCATAATTAAATTAATTACAGGTTACAGCAACTCAGCTATTTTCAGAACATGGTCTCATGAGTTATTGCTGGAGTGTAGTGAAAATGAGTTGATGGCTTACCCTTTCTTTTGAAGAAGTGTTACAGTCCTGGTGTTTTCTTTTCAAAGCAGGGGGTAATTTCTTCAGTTTGTTATTACAGGTGTGGTAATAACAATTCTCTAATTCAGGGGAGTGTCTCACGGAGGGTGTGCAATGGCTCAATAGACCTGCTATGACTAATGGCACAGAAGTGTCACTGTAGTGAGCTTTTCCAGCTAGGAAGCCATCTGAGGATCTGTTTGATTGCCTGATCTATCTTTCAAGCTTAAAACTATGTTTTATCTCTTCGTCAATTGCATTTTGGAATTATGCAGCGAAAGGAAAGACTCTTTAGAAGTTGGGCACCCACTGAGTTCTCCTTTCCCTAGTTGAGTTGAAAGCTCCAAGGATCAAACTGCAGTTTATGCACAAGTTGTGCCAGAGACAGGGGAAGAACAAAAGTACCTTTGTATAGGCATTGGTCACGATTTCATGTATGCCAAGTCCCCTGAAAGCTGAATCACTCACCCCTGTCCAATATGGCTGCTCAAGTGTTTTTGATTGCCTCTAGTCTCTGTTAAGAGCTTGCAATGATCTGAAGGCATCATTCACCTCTATACATTCCTACGAACTACAGTTTGTATGTTGGAGGTAATAGGTTTTTCATAGCAGAAACTTACACTCGGATGTTCTGGTGTTTCAGCCAGTTAGCTGGGCTGTCTGTGCATTTCCTTGTTAATGAAGACACTAAGGAATAGACATTTATGCTTCCACACTTGGACTCAACCAAATTCATTAGTGAATTTCCTTTATGTCTGAATGGGGGAGAGTTTCAGCTATCTGAATTCATGGGATATCAGTGTATCTAATAATGGGGCAAATCAGAATGAAAAACTGAAAGAAAAATGAATGCCTTGAGGCAAGTGTTATGACTTGATACTTTGATTAAGTTTCAAGTTTGTAAGTCAGAGGAAATTCTCGGAGAAGGAGTTAAATAAGGTTCTGACTGTGATCTCAGAGAGAAATTGGCACATACTTGTACCCAGGTCAGTGTTCTGAATAGCAAAAGCATCACCCAGAGTGTCTTACCTGAACATTTAATCCCAGTTATAATGTCTGGTAACTTTGTATTTGGAAGACACAGAAAAATACCATGAGGGTGAACTAATATTTAGTTGTCTGTAAGTAGCAGTTTTCTTTTCACCTCCGTACATCTCTTTATAAGTATAGCAGTAGCATTCTTTGTATTTTAATGTGGGTAAAGTAGTTATTTACATTTGCCTAGTGTGAGGAATAATTGCATGGGAGCTGGTCCATCCCAGGAACACCCTCTTCAAGTCAGGATTATATAGAGATATTTAAATGTTGTCTTAACTTACTCAAATGCAGGCTGAAGACATTTTTTGCTCCTAAAGTGTTTCGTTTGAAAATGAGAATGCTGAGTTAGCAGGTGACTTTTCAGGGACTCGTGTTACTTATAATATCCTTGTTATGCAGCTGGAGAGTGAGAAAAGTACCATAATCTAGAGATCTTCTGGGAATTTATCACAGTGCATTTTTAAATTCTACAAGTAGCATTTGTGAGGATGCTGTTGCATATATTCCCTTTTTTTTAAATAATGCTTTTCCAAACAACCTCCTTAATTACATTATGGGTGAAACATCCTGGATGAAATCCTGGTTCCAATAAAAACATTTATGTTGTTCATAACAAAATAACCCAACTATAAATTAGTCTTAGAGAACACAGTGTGATGGAGAAGGCAAAATATGAAAGAAGTTTAGCTTAGAAGTGGAGATGAGCTTTAATGTTCCTTGGGAACAGCATCCAAAATTCTGTTCTCATAGTATGTTTCTCGCTAACTGCTTGGCACAATACTTATAGCATAAAATACTGTTATGGATCGCTTTCCTAGACTTGCATCTTTAGAAAACTGAGTCTGTAGGAGAACTGTGCTGGTTTTCCTAGTAAAAAATAGAATGAAAAATTATAATTTACTGGGAGGGGGGCGGTGGGTTTGTTTGTTTGTCTGTTTTTGGTTTGAAAAAAGACACTGGTATTGTTATTGGTGATTGATATTGATAGACGCTACATGCATTCTTTTGCATGAAGCAAGCATAAATCCATGCCATCAAAAATAAGGCAATTAATAACTTGCTTAGGCTAAAACAGACAATGGAAGAAAATGTAATTTCCCAGCTTCTGTTTTCATTATTCATTTGGCGTTTGGTGTTAATAATACATTGCAGTGCAGAACAAGGTAATACAAGTTATTATCAAGTATCCTCAAGGCACTTAACGATAACTTCAACAAGGAGACCAAAAGACAATGGCTCATCTGTAAGAGAGGCTTAAAGCTTTTGTTTAAAATGTGATTAGGTGGGGTCCCATCAGCTTTGAAAGAATTTAGTTTGGGGCTATGCTTGTCCCTTTCTTTTTTTGTTTATCTTCATATTGTTTACTGTACTTCACATGAGGAATAATATCAGAAACAGGTTTAAAACCAGCCCTGCTAGTGGCAATCTCCTGGTGATGTTGACAGCCTTGTGGGAAAAGGAGTTTAGTGGGAGTTCCAGGGCAGTGTGCTGTTGTCAGCCTGTTTGGTGTGGAAAGGACATCCAGGTCATTGCTTATTGCACACTATCCATAGATATGACAGTGCAGAGCTGTAATAGGTGGTGCACAATCTCGTGAGAAAATACAGTTTTAGGGAGCTGCCAAATCCAGCAGCCCTCTGATGGAGGCAAGGCAGATGCAGGTCTCTGGCTGACCAGGATGAAGAGCTGTGGACTGCTCCAACAACTGGGCTTATCTCCACATGTATCCTACTTGCTGCATGGTCTTCACCAGCAGTCACACACTGGCTTATGTACCCTCGCTGCCTTTAACTGCTGGCACCACAGACACATGGTCCACAGTGACTTGTCCACTTGGTCCCCAGTCCAGCTGCTGGCACTCAGACTTCCATGCACATAACATGCACATATTTCCCTCACTCAGGAAAACATAGAGTTTAATAAGAAAATAGGATTGACTGTGCTGGTCACGTAGAGGGCATGGGCAAGAATACCATGCTGACCAGCTCCCTCCTTACAAGAGGCTGGCACCTGTTATCCCTTTATCCCTCATTTCCTGCACTTGTTCTATAAGAAGTCTTGTGCAATCCCAAAATGTTTTTGCCTACATCTCATAATGTGTCCCATATCACTCGGACTGTGAGGTGCTCCAGAGAACCTCTTCCATTGTGTGGGCTGATGGTCTCCTGTGATGGGCCTGGGTGGCATTCAGGTTCCTCACCTCCTATTGTGCCTCTGCACCTTTGCACGTGTGCAGATGAGCTATTTGTCACACAACCTAACACAAAGGATCTTGTATTACAGAGATTAATTACACTTGTCATTGAATAAGAAGGCAAGTAAGGAGAGAGGGGAGCAGGTCCAAGGTGCCACCCTATTTCATATATCTGTATTAGCTCTACACAGTATGAAATTGCAGTCAAACCTGTTCTGCATGTTAGTGCTCCAGGATTAATGATGAGTCAGTCTACACTGGAACTGCTGTCATCACTGCAGCTCAGTTAAAATATGCATAAGCCCCATTTAAATTAGCTGCAATCTTGTAAAATTTGCTCACGATGATGGTTAAACTCATAACTAGTTAACTAATGCTGCCGGTGACCTTGAGTAATGATGCCACACAGACATAACAATGCTGCTGAAATTATCTTTGAAGACTGTGCTGTTATGTGACATCTCCAGTGAGTCAACTGGGGACAGCTTCCCTAGCAAATGTACCCATTTAGCAACAAATGACATGAAGTGATTTGTTGTTTACCAGGGGCTTAGACCTCATTTTGCATCACTCGGGGAAGCTAATATAGAGGTTTTGACCAACTAGTATCACAGAAATTAGACAACACTGGAATATTTCTAAACATGATTTCATGGAGCAGAAAGCGTGGGCAGATTTTCAATAGTCTTAGGTCCAGATTGTCAGTGTAACAAATTCTTTACAGTTATGCAAAGCACAGTGAGGACATAAAACACATTTTACTAGGCACAGGCATATTTCATCAAAATACAGTTTACATGAGTATTGTGGTGATTGAATGAATGAGATCAAATGTATGACTGTTTTTTAATTAATAACCCCAAGAAGATAAAAGATTTTTACAGCCCATGTATCAATCTTAATTACTCAATTTTAGCCAGAATATTAAGTTGGACACTGCAGTTACATGCCTAATAGAAGTCTAATGACAAATGTGGATGCTGACACTGTCGTATAGTTTGGACAGAAGTAAAATGCCTGAACCGCTCTTTATGGTGTTTCTTAACCAGAATCCCAAATACCAATGAGATCAAGTGAGAGTACAGAGAGTACAGGACATAAAATTAGTCAGGGTGAACAGACCAGACAATTTTGCTAGTGGTTTAGCTAAAAGCCTGTCAAATTTTTATTGGAATTTCAATTCCAGGCATTCTATTATATAAAAGAAATTCTCTTGGGTAATTTTTAAATTTGACATAATCTCTTTGACAATATACCTTTTGTGAGCACAAAAATAAAAGGGAAATTTTGAGGTCACTTTGGGGCACGTGCAGGCTTAGTTTACTTCATTATGTTTTCCACGACCAGCAGACAACAGTGGGGACAACACATGCCTGAAACTTAGCGATTTGATTGACTCTGGGACACAAGGGACAGAGCATGTTTTCTTGAAGCCAAGGGATGTAAGTCAGTATGACTTGGTTTGAGATGAATCATAGCTTCTGAGACCTTCACTGATAAAAATGGAAATAACGAACGGCAAAAATACTGGTTTGTGAAGATTTAAATAGTGTTTAAATAACTGTGTGTTTAAAGTTTGTTGCATTGAAAATGGCAAGGACTTCCATAAATGCCAGGGATGGTGCTTGCTAAGAACTTTATCAGCAGTTAACAGGATTGTGTTCCTACAGGAGGGCTTTTTGTAGAAAATACATCATTCTTAAAGTCATCCATAAACCAACTCAGAGCAGGCTATTTAGTACTGAGATTATTTACCCATTTACTGGTCCCATCTTATTATTAATGGATTTCAAAACCACTTCCAAAATTAGAAAGCAAGTGATGAAGCTCATTAAGAAATCTCTCAGAAACCTTGATACTTACGACAGGTATCTCATCAGATATGACAGATGCGTACTTCACTATGAAATAATGATGTTATTTTGTATTAAGATACCAAATCAGTGGCCTTGGAGGTTTAGCTTCTAAGGTTTTCTTTTGATTAGTATATTCAGACAGACCTCTCATAAGCTGAAAGGTGGAGCTGAATTAGTTGTAGAAAATAACAATTTTGTGCACAGTTTAGGAAAAATATTACTCGGGATATATCTTTGCATTCATTTAGATTATGCGAGGTTGAACTGGGCTGGTCACATGAATCAAAACAAAATGCTTTGACGAGGTAGCATTACAAATCAGCTGTCAGCTGTTCATGAAATGGATGGGCAGTAGAGAATGAATCCTATTTATGAGGTATATTGCAGGGCAATTTCTTCCAATTATGCAGGACTTGGTTCGTATTCTCAAATACAACCTTAAAAATAAGAGAAAAGAATAGTTTCTGAACATTGCAGGTAATATTCCCAAACTCTAATTAAATCCCTGTTCTCCCCTATCAGTCCTTTTCATAATGTCCAGGTAAACGAGTTTCTTTGTAATTACCTCTTATTTTCCAGCTTTCCTTGCTAATTAAGAAATTTTCCAATAAAGTCTGCTTTTATTTTGTACAAGCTAAATGGCAGGTGAGCTGGAGCCTGCAGGGTAGAAGATATTGTTCCTAGATGAGAAAGCAGCTCATCTCTTGCCTCAGCATTATCCGGTTCAGGCACAAAGTAAGCATCTCAACAGAGCAAAGGGTTGTGGTTATTCTCTGATACAAACAAACGCCCTGGAAGGGACCAACTTGAGATGCAGTCAAGTGACATTGAGGATTTGAGATTAACTTCAGTGAAACTTACGTTCTTGTTATTTAAAATCTTGTTTTCTCATAAAGATGAGAGTGACTGCTACGTGGTGCCTAATGAAGAAGATTGTTTGTTATTTCCACCTGCATTTGACAAACTTTCAAAGCCACTGCTAGAAAGATGACATTTCGGAACACCTATGTGCTCTCAACAGAAAAGCAAAATTATGTGTTAAGGTGAATGTTTTAAATTGTTGTTTAGGTGCTATATTTATTTTTTAAACTTTGTGTTTAAACTGGAGAGTTTTCTATTGAGGAAAAAAGAGTTACTGCTACTCAATGTAGCACTGTCTTCTTTCTATATCATTCTGTTAGGTAGGGTTAATTCCATAGCTAAGCTGCTGGAGGATTGAGAGGTATTTTAGAAATCCTTTACAATTAATGTGCAAGCCTTGCCCAAGTTAGGTTCCTATTTACCAGCCTCAGATTTTCAAACTGTACTAGAGTTATCAGTCCCTTGTAGGGCAAGAAATTGTCCCTGTCAGCTTGGTTTTGCACCACATTTCTGTAAGAACATTTTATCTTTCCTAGGCCCTAAGGTTCATGGTTTGGATCACTCAAAAATGAGAATTTTGTATTATAGATTCACTGTAGGTATGATTTTATATCGCACTGTACCATAAGTAAAAATTAAAAACTTTGCTCAACTTTAACTTCACAGCATTATAGAGACACTATACAAATATGAAATTACTCAAATCCCTGAAGCACACTGTGAACTAAATTAGTGATTTGAAGTTCTCCCATTTAACGTTAAGTATCTTTTGAATTTTGAAGCTACCAGCTGAATGCACTCAGTGATAGCTTTTTGAGCCCTCT
The DNA here is from genome assembly GCF_037038585.1 of Patagioenas fasciata. Classification (NCBI taxonomy): domain Eukaryota; kingdom Metazoa; phylum Chordata; class Aves; order Columbiformes; family Columbidae; genus Patagioenas; species Patagioenas fasciata. The sequence goes on along the minus strand of NC_092523.1, from coordinate 77,714,736 downwards.
TCTCAATTTCTGCACATTATGAAGTTTTCACCACATTTTTATCAATTTTTTTTCCTTTTCTTTAGCTCAGCAATATGAGTAATTGAAATAATTCACAAATATGTAACTACTTTGCATTAAAAGATACTAATGATAACACTTCTGACTTATTAAAGAACCATTTCGTTCCCTTCGTAGTCACAGAGCTGTACGTATTAGGTTTAGAGCCTGTTCCAAGTGAGCAGTTATCTCCCATTGAGTCCTTAAGTTGTGGGACTTAATATGAACAAATTTACATGTAATTTCTCAATATATCTCCATTGAAATGATTGTGTAATTCAGTGTAACTACATAAAATGACAATATAGCTGCTTTCCAATTACATAATGGTTACACGGTAGTCAGTGTTTCAATGTAAAATGTAATTGATTCTTAATTATTCTATCTTGGAAGAAAGACTACTGCTTATAATTTCATTAAGGTGATAAGAAATCACTCTGCAAAGGGAAAGAATCAGCCTCACATGTACATGTTTTTTTTCTGTTTTCTGAAAGTACCACTTTTTGATTATATCTGTTGTTTCAGGTGAGGTTTAGAGAACAGTACTCTGTTTTGAAGTTGCAGCAGTATCAACACCAGAAAAGGAGTTTCAGCGCTACTGCCTTGCATTTTGTTTTGTTTCCTTGCTATGCGCTTACCGACCCAGAAGCAATTTGAAGTATTCTTAGCCAAGTTATTTCAGGAGAAATCGCGATATGCAATAAAATCAAATAGGCAGCTTTTCTAGCCAGCGTTCAACCTTATCAATTATACACTCATTCAGCAAGCAGAAGTGGGGTACCTGTACTAGTGTCAATCAGTTTGCCGTATTTATGATCCCTAAGACTTTTCCTCTTCTCTGTCCAGCCAGGAGTTGTACAGCTTTCTTGTCGCCAGCTCCTGCAGGACCTTGCTCCTTCCACCCCACAATCACAACATGTGGGGCAGAGCACCCAAGGGCACAACTACAACTGTGGTGTCAAGGTGGTCTGGCTACTCTTCAGGTCAGGGATCTTGCAGTGCTTGGGTTTTGATAGAAGTCGAGAGTCAAGCATAGCGGAGCTGACCTGGCTGGTAGTAGATGGGGAGGTTCGTTTAGAGGGGCGGTTTTCCCTTGATCTTCACCACCAACTTCAGGGTGTTTCATTTTGTTAACATGGTAAATGTGAGTCTTTGACCCAAAGGGTAAAACTATTCTCCATGGTGGAAGCTGCATCAGATCTGAGGATACCTTTTACAATATAGTATTTAGAATTGCATTAGAAAAAATATTTTCTGTTATTCATCTACATTGAAAGTGGAAATGTGGCCATGCTGGATGTCCCACAGTAACTGTTAGCAATAGGATAATTCAGCTGTGTATTCTGTTCAGATTGCGTGACTCTTATTCAAACAGAAAATTTCATTTTCATTGTGTGTCATGGTTTAACTGCAGCTGGTAACTAAACACCATGCAGCCACTCACTCACCTTCCCCCAAAGTGGGATGGGGGAGACAATCAGAACAGTGAAAGTGAGAAAAATTGTGGGTTGAGACAATGGCAGTTTAATAAGTAAAAGAAAAGCCACACACAAGCAAAGCAAAACAAAGAATTCATTGACCATTGGCCATTTTGGATCAGCTGTCCTGGCTGTGCCCCTTCCCAGCTTGTTGTGCATCCGACACAACATGAGAAGCTGGGAAGTCCTGGACTACTTGGCAACAATTAAGACGTCAGTGATTTATCAATATTATTTTCATTCTATATACAAACCACAGCACTATACCAGCTACTAGTAAGAAAATTAACTCTATCCCAGCTGAAACCAGGACTGTGCAGCCAGGTTTCTGTTTTTCTCCTCCTTCTACATCAGAAAATAATTCTAAAGGCCATTAGCATGAGGTTAACAAAAGAGAGTTGTCAGGTACTTCATGGAAATGAAATGCCTTTAAACAGTAAGTGAACAACCTCAAGGAGAAGTGGCCTTCAAGGATGGTTGCTTAGTGATGAGATCATCGGGTGCAAGGCTGACTGACTGGCAACTCATGGCAAGTCAAGGTTTTTTTCCAGCTTGGGGCATGGAACTGCATAGGGAGAACTTTCATTTGCGCAAAGTGAGGGGAACCTCTTGGGGGGCTATGGGAGTCCACCCCATCTACTTATAGAAACTCCTATAAGGACTCCCTGAAGCTGACAAAGCAATGGTGGTGGTGGGCACTATGTCTAGAATAGATTTTCTTTGTTTTTCTAACTTTTTTCTGTACATAAGTTTAGAGAATTACCGCAAAATTTATTTGAGGCTGTAGTTAAACCCCTGCTGTAGCTGATGTATAAGTTGTCCTGCTGCTCAAAGATATTATTTGCTGTGGTCTCCGCACGCACAAACAAGCATGCACAAGAAAGAGAGTGAAGAAGAGAGAAGTCCAAAGTGACTTTTATTAGACTGGGGAGGGGCAGGATTTGGAGTTGGAGGGCATGCTGGAGGCAAAAGTGACTGTGTAACTAAGGTCTCATTGTGTCAGCATGTTCATTGTGACTCCAAAAAGGCAAACCATAAACCTTCAAATACCCGGGTGAGTTGTGTTCAGAGAAATGTACGTGTTTTGCAGCGGTGGGGATTTGGCTGTGGTCCCAGTTCATAAAATAAACTGGAAGGTCTTCTGTATCAAGAGTGACCCTGGTGGTCACCCCTCAGGGGCACTGACAGACCTCTGTTTAAACTCCAGGGGGTTAATATGCTGTATTTTTATTTGAAGGAGCTTCAAAGTCAAATAAACTAAATGACCTGAAAGTTATTACATGATGTTTTATTTTGGATTGAATGAAATGTTTTAAGTCTACCATAGGTTAAATATTTTCTTTTCTCTGCTGAAAAATAAAACAACCTCACCCCAATATCTTAACATACTTTTCAAAGTAGGTTCTGCAACTGTATTTCCATGATCTGGAATTAGATTTACTATGATACTTAGAATCATAGAAACGCTGAATGGTTTGGGTTGGAAGTAGCCTTTAAAGGTCATCTAATCCCAACAACCCCTGCTATGGGGAGGGACTTCTTTCTCTAGAGCAGGTTGCTCAAAGCCCCATCCAACCTGACTGTGAACACTTCTGATTACGGGCCATCCACAAATTCTCTGGGCAGCCTGTTCCAGTGTCTCACCACCCTCTTTTTTTTTTTCCTTATATCTAACTAAATCTGCCCTCTTTTAGTTTAAAACCATTGCACCTTGTACTGTCACTACAAGCCCTGGTAAAAACCCTTTCTACATCTTTATTATAAGCCCCCTTTATATATTGGTAGACCACAATAAGGTGTCCCCAAAGCTTTTTTTCTCCAGGCTGAGCGACCCCATCTTTCTCAACCTTTATTCATAGGAGAGGTGTTCTACTCTCTGATCATTTTCATGGTTCTCCTCTGAACCCACTCTAATAGGTCTGTGTGCTCCTTGTGCAGGGGCTCCAGAGTTGGTTGTAGCACTCCAGGTGGAGCACTTGGAGTATTTGGTAAAATGTTTTCATCCTGCAATGACTATGCTTGCTCTCTTACTATCCCAGTTCACTCTTCAGATACCTGTTGTTGTCTTCTCATCATGATAGCCCATCTCTTGAATCTTTTATGATGTTTTTAATTCCTGGTGCTCATTTCTTCAAGATATGTTGAATCACGTCTAGATCTGATCTGACCTATCTGCAAATACATGGTGATGGTATTAAGCAGAGTGCCAGACCTCCTTGTTTAATGATAACTCATATTTTTTGTTAGTTAACTGGTGTCTTTCAAGGCTGGCAGAAATTTCTCGAGGAGCAGGCAAGACGTACTGTCTTGCTGCACCAAGTTGTTTGTCACTCACCAGAGTGACAAAATCTAACAATAAGCATCCCCTACTAGCATCTCTCAAAAGAGCGCTGTTTGTCCACAGAGATATAAGATGAGGGCATCGTGTAACAAATAATATCCACAGATACGAGCCTTTAGTGATTCTTCTTTATGATTCTTGTTGCATTAGAATTAGATCTGGAGGAAAAGCTCTGGCTATCCTGAGCTATAAAGTGCTGTGACTTTGAGGTCTGGTATATTTTAATATTTTCAAGCTGTTATCTAGAGAATAGAAGGACAAGACTTTTTTGGTAGTTTCAAATTTCTTCTGTAGTTTTTCTCTGACGGTGTCACTCAACTCAACTGATGAACAGCAATGTGCTAAGTTAGTCCTTTTGCCACATGCTGCTTGATATCCTGGAGTGATGGAGAGTACCATGCGAGGCAGAAAACAGGCTGAGAGCAGCTCAGAGGCAGGATGGGAAGCCTGGGTCCCTTGGGGGACTTCATGGTGGTAGCAACTGAAAATAACCTCTCAAAATACGTTGCCTCCCATCATTCCTCTGGCCATGGCAGGTGTCAGAAAGTGGGCAGGAGGAGGGTGGGGGGTGAAAGTGGCTGTAGGAAGGGAGATGGTTGGCTGTCAAACACGTTCTAGTTGTATGAATGTCTGCTGTGTAAAACTTGGCCCTTTCAGTCACACTCGTCCACTTGCATCAAGGGAAAGATGAAAACTTGGCTCAAAGGTGGCCTGGGTTGACAGTGACTAAATGCATAAGCAACTGATAGCAGCTCAGCAGCCTGTGCTAAGGATCGTTACCTCATGTTGAATGTGTGATGGATAGGTTTCAAAGCTACCATTGCTGCAATTAGAACTAACTGTGACTGGTTTTGTGGGCAAACTCAGCAGGGGATCAAGAACCATGGTAGGTCTTGTTCCTGCCTTCCCGGTGTCACCCCTATGGCAGTGCTGCTGTGTTGTCCCTGCACCCTGAGGAGAGGGGGGAAAAGAACTCGGGTTCTTCTTCCGTCATGTTCACATGTAAGCAGTCAGTTGTCAGACAAACTGGAGGAATGAGCATCACTTCATCCCAGAAACCTTAAAAAGTATGCACAGTATAAAATCATACCTTGTATCAGAAAAGTCATGCTTTTTCAAATGGATATTCAAGAGCGGTCCTTTTATTTCTGTGCATTCATTTTTGCATAGATGCCTGGATCACTTAAAATAATTTATTTGCGTTTTTGTACAAATTATTGCTTCTCAAAATAGTTTCTCATTTAGCTAAAAACAGTGAATAAAAATCTACACTTAAAAGAAGATGTAGTTGGTGACTGTAACTGAGTTTTCTGGTTTAAGTGTTTATGAATCACGCCTAATAATTTATCCAGGACATTATCATTGCAGAGCAGATATCTGTCACAATCTTTCAAATTAAATAATTTTTTACAGCTCCTTTGCACTCGCGGTCACATATTTCAGTGCTTTTCTACATGTACACAGTACCAAATGAACACATAGGCAAACAAATCAATATTTGTCCATTAAAGCGCAGAAAGCGATTTTAGTTGAAAATCATTAATGAATTTGAGCCAGCGGGGTTCAACCATCTGTCGGAAAAGCCCAAACAGTTTCTAGTCCATCATTTCAGCCTGGTGGCTGCCAACTGGGGAAGGGTGCTGAGAAATAGAGGAGTATCTACATGTATCTGAGCGTTATCCTCTGAATTATCTGAACCTGAACTTGAATTTGGGGCATTACTAGTAAAAGCTGTGTTGTGCTTAGCACTGCGTGAACACAAAACGAGTGCTGTACGTTGGAAACAGTTTTAAATTTTGTGTTGTTGTTAATTCCTTGAGTCAAATAACTCAGTATAGTAGGAGTTAGCTCAGAGACAGTAAAAACAATTCAGAAGCAAATCTTTGAGTCGTGCTCCTTTTTTCTCCGTTCTGTTCTTGTGGGTGCTATTTTTTTCTCTCTTTTAAATATGTTTTAGCAGGAGAAATGTAAGCATGGCAGCAGGTTTTCAAGGACAAGTTGGGTAGCAGGAGCTGTGGCTTTTCTGACTGTATTTGTATAAGTTTAATTCAGTGGTAGCTTACTGTACATATTATAGATAAACAGGGACTTCACTGTCACGTGCTGCCAGTTGCACCTCTCATGCAATTCACAGTCTTTATGTGCTTTATCTCAATTAAGTTCTATCTCTAGAGCACACTGCTGTGCATATTACTGATCCGCTAATGAAGCAATAGCTATATGGCATATCTCTCTGATTCCAGCAAACACAGAATAAGCACAAGTCAAACATTCCCTTGACAAATTGTATGAGCTAGGATCTTATTTCTAGACAGAAAATAATCAGTTTAGCTGAGAGACATGTAGGTTACTATACATCTCAACCCTGAGACTTCGTTGGACTTGGTTGGTTTGCTAGTAGAATTATTCCAAATGCCAAAAGAACTGAGGACCTATTCTGGCAGATTGGACCCTCTGTGGTCCAAGAGAGACCAGAAGGTGCAGGGATGGTCCCCATCAGGATAGCTCATCCCAGGCCCCATGGAGCAGTCAAAGACCAACTTCCTGCCCATGTCTAAGGCAGGAGGAAGGCAAGGAGAACAGTGATCTGCTGGTAGCCCATGCTCTGGCATTGGACCTTGAGTTGAGGTTGGCTGGAAGAAAGGATGACAGCGCTAGAAGGAAAGTTTCCAATAAGACTTTTACTTCTGCTGTTCTCCACTTCCAGCTCCTATTGCAAGTCAGTATGGTTCTCCTGTACTCTCTTCCAATGGTGCTGAATGCTGATGAGCTAATACTTGGCTCAACACCAGCAAGTAATTTCCAGGTAATTAATTTGTTTTCTCTATACCTGACCTGAATTTTTTTCAGGTAATTTGCAGGTTGGGTAACCCATCAGAATCAAACAATTTTAGGGGGTACCCAGGAGTACAATGTGTAATGGTTATTTTGACTCTGGTTTCCCTCAGTCTCTTTCTTTTTCTCTCTCTTGGCATTAGGGTGTCATTGCTATTATAGCACTTTGCATATAATTACCAACAGCTTTAGGTTATAATTATTTTGTCATTTAGTACATTTGTAATGGGAAAGAATGAACCAAGCAGTGAATTAAATATGTGATGACTGTTGGTGTTGTGTGCCTTTTGCTTTCTTAACAGCTTCATTAATATTTTGCAGTGTTTATGATGAGCTACCTGGAAAAACAGACATTGCATGCATTTAAACATGTCACAGCTCTAGGAGCTCAAAGAGAGAAATAAACAGGATGGCCAGATACCCTTTAGGTTTTAGGATTTTTTTAATATGGACTTGAAAAATTACTGCAATCATTTGCATATTTATTTCACATGACATTTTCAGAAGACAGCAGCAGAGGGCTAATGCTGCAGTAAGTGGTAGAACTCCTGTTGACCTCAGTAAGAGCAGATGTAAATGGGTACCATTTACTCAAGAAAATACCATGGGGTGCTCGCTGTTTGTAAAGCAGTTTGAAATTTAAAACATACCGAATCTTTTTGTTCTCAAGATAACTTCCAAACTCACGATTTGCTTGGTATTTCCTCTGTCAGTAACCAACATAACATATAGTTGAACATACATGTTTTGCCACCATATACATGGAATAAAACTACTGGTTGTCTCTAGGAAACATATAATGGCTTCAGTTCACAAGCAAATATAAAGCAAAGCATCATGTACGTGTAATGTTGCAGAATTTGTATGTACGTGTATACATGTAAAGGTGTACTCAGGTGTGTGTGTGTGTGTGTATATATATATGTATATATGCACAGTTACAGAATGAAGAGTTACTTGAATATGACATCTCTGTCTCCGCAGAGTACATCATCATTGCTAAATATGATGATTAGTTTTCACATTCCTATGAACTTTATGGGTGTAAGCATGAAGGAAATGATGGCTGTGAATATCTAAATTTCATGTTACTGTGTGGTTACAAGACAGCTATCAACCTTAAATCCTGGAGATTTATAGGTGACTCCACAAATCTAAAATAAGGCAAACATAATAGATTTGTTTTGTTAAATAAGAATGCCTCAGTACCAAGCCTATTTGTCTCTCTCTGGTCTCTAGCTAGAGAAGACTGGCACTAAGGTATTACTGAATATATGAGATAGCATTGTAAAGCATAAAATATATCAGATCCATTGTGAACATCTGCTATAAACTCTCAATGTCATATAAGCCTGTGTAAAATACACTTTTCCTGACTAAATTCATTGAGCTTGTAGTTATCAATAAAGATGATGAGCATTTAGTTAGATAACTTGTGCTTGTAACATATTTCAAGTCAGTGTGAGAGGGTGGAATTTGACAGTGTGGATGGAGATGTTTCCAAAGATTGATCTTCCTAGTGATTTTGTCTCTAGATAGGATAGACGTCTCTATATAGTGCAAGTATGGGTTTTACAAGTGAAATCTGGGCATTGATTTATAAATTAAAAGACAATTTATAGATAAGGAAAATTTGGGTTAGAAACAGTTGTCAAGATAAGTTAATCAGCTAAATATAATTAGCAATTGAGAGTGTATGTACAATTTCTTCACAGTAATTTAGAATGTAACCCTTCAGTCTGATACATCTTTGTGCAATGTAGAAGATGTGAAGGTAACAGCAGTCAAACACAACTGGAAACATTGGTTGATGTTTCTTAAATGTAGAATTTTGATGAGATTCCTCTCGAGTGCCACAATTCAGTTTGTGAGGATATACTTCAACATCACTCCAGCAAATTGTGTACTTACTAGGATTTATCAGCACAAAAATAATGTAGACAATTCCAGACCAGTGCGTTGAAATTTGGCAAAATTCTAAGTGCTAATGAAGCACCGTAATGGGAGAGTCTCACTGATTTTGTCATGCTTAACTGTCTTAAAAAATCTGGCCTAGGGACTTTAGCTTAGAGGACAACTTAAATTTCTAAAGTCATATGGCAATCAGTAACATTACAGTGTTACTTGTCCCTGAGGTAGCAATTATTCTGCATAAGCACTGGTAAATGCCAGTCTGCTAAGTGCTGGACCCAATGCATTAACCCTTGCAGGATTCTCAACACTGATATTGCTTTATGAATTTTTTTTCTGTGACACCTTGATGAAGAAAGATTTTCTGTGTGAATTAAATCCCTGTGAGGATAATGATAATGAACCATGGAGTGATCTATTCCTTAGAATAATAGAGAGTTTGATGGTCTCCAGTTCAAAACTTTCTATCTCTATCCAAATTTGAAAGTTGGTTCTAGGTGTGGATTTGAATGTGAAATAGGCACCTGGAGCAAGGCTGGAAAATGTGTTTATCAGTTGTTTCTCCTGACAATCAAGTTCTAAATTATTCACACTCTCTTTCTGGATCAATGAATACATAGTATTTTAATGTGATCAAACTTATTTTCAGTTTCAAGGTCACTGTTATTAATTAGATAATCAAAGTTTTGTTGGTTTGTTCTAGGGTTTTCTTTAAATAGAAGGGGAACAAACCCAGAATTTTTGAACTATGTTCTTGTCATGTAAAGAGACTAGACAAGTCATTAGCTTATCATCCTTGCATACCAACTAAGAGGCAAATGATACAAGTTTTCATTTTTCAAATTTTCTGTATAAACCGTACAATTCATTGATAGCAGCAATATCCTGCCAGCACGGTCTCTTAGTAAACAAGCTTTCAGAAAAACTATGATAAATAAAGTATCTTTGATAGATAAATGAATGCCATGAAAGCTAATGCTCTGCTTAATGGATGTACAACTTTACCAGCATCCATTAATTTGTATATGAATAAGCTGTAAGTATAGGTGGTCTTCAAGTCAATTATACTTCAGCTGAGCATGACATGAAGAGCACAACAAAACAACCTCCTTGAAGGTGCAGTAATGGTGAACAACGGGACAGATAATCATGAAAGATTATTTTACTGGCTCATAAATCCAGATCAACGCTGACACAACTCAGCTCTGAGGATGACAAACCTCCTCTTTCTCTTGTGATGTTGACTCGAAGATGCCAGGCTAATGATCTTACTCCATTAAGCTTTTTCCAGTACCGTCATCTGATGGTCTCTTATTTGAATGTTTAGATTCATCTTCTTTTGAGTAACCAGATTACTTTTCAGGCCTTTGTACACCTGACAACAGCCATTCTGCAAACTCTTTTTCCACTGAGATATTTGAAGCCAAACATTTGCTATTGTTTCTAGCAGATTGCACTAGTCAATAAACGGTCATTACACTCTTTTCTGAGGCAAAATTTATGTATTTAATTAGGAATTAAAAGAATACAATAAGAAAACAAAATGACACACTCCTCCCCCATTCCACTGAAATTTCAGAAAGATAATTAATATGTTTGCTAATTCATCTTAACTGTTCACTTTATAGGCTGGCAGGGGTTCAAAATGAAACTGAGAGATGTTTCTCTTGCACTTTCTTCTTGGTGTTTCATTAACAGAAATTTGGTCTAACAATCAGATCATTGTCGAATGGTTCAAAAGGTGTTTTCAGTCATTCTGTGTATAAAATCCATGTCTCTGATCATTCAGTGTCCCACTCCCATCTGCATATTGCATCTGTTTAAAGAGAGTGTCACTGAACGTGATATTCAAGATAGAGGAGCGCCGCTATGTCTGTAGTTATTAACACATTTACAGATCATTCGTATGCTATTAAAATGACTAGATTGTCTGCATTTTCTCACATATTCTCTGCTGCCCCTTGTTTTCTCACCAGTGAATTTCATCTGTCCTTGTGCTGCCCAGCTGCCTGACTTTGACAGGTCTTTCAGCTTTACCTTCCTGATATCTGAGTTTTACAGAGTCAAATTAACCTCACATGCAATATTCTAATCTATAATATATACTAATCTGCTGATCAATAAATTAATAACAGGAAGGTTTTCTATAGTCCTTTTTCTTCTAAACTGGCTTCATTTTTGGAGCTGTATATATACATAAATAATGTCGTGACAATTCATGTTGTTTAAAAGGTCAAGCGGATGGTATCATGTTGTTGTGCTCTCCTGTTGTCGTATGTTTGTGAACATCAGTGTTATGCAGATACTGTATTAATGTCCACTTTAACTCAGTGGATATTTGTCACTAGGCCAGTGGGTAAAAGCTTTGCTAATGTAGCTAATAGGTAAGCTCTTACTTTCTAGATACAAATCAATATGGCATTTAGGGACTTTTTTCTCTCTCAGCATTACCTGCACTCATCTATTTATCTTGTCTGACTCTATTATCTCTGTGTTAATATGAGGTCTCAGGAGTGACACTGAGTTTTAAATGAGTCCTAGTGTCCTGTGTTTAAAAAATCATATGCATCACAGCATTATGTGAACCTCTGGTTAAAAATTAAACCCTGAATTATCTTGGCTTCTGTGTACCTTCTTTTCATCTATTTACAAACTACCAGAAAGTAACACTGAAAATAACATATTGCCAGAAAAGGGACGTTTTTCTATTGTTATCATAACATCTAACAGTGTGAGTCCTGAATTTTTAAATCTTTATTAATTGTGTCAACATTGGCTGTTTCTTCAGTAGGAAAGCTGGTTGAAACTGGACAGTGAATTAGCAAAATACGGGGTAACTTTGGATTTGTACTGATACCAAGGCTATACAGGGTAAAGAAGCACGTGTGTTGATATTCATAGGACTTTTTTGTTGTACGTCATTGAAAAATATCATCCAAAAAACTTCCTTTTTCCCCTAAATGTATTATTTTAGTTTTCTATTTGTATGTACCTCAAGTTTCTGAAAAGAAGAACAGCGTGCACACTGCCAAGGGGAAACTATTTGTGGAAAGTCTTGAATGTAAGTCTGGTTTGACAAGCTGCCATGAGACTAGCATGTGAAATGTTCTGTTCTAGGATCTTGACAAAGGGACGGTTAAAAGAGGGTGCATTACTTCCCCTGCTCATTTATTGTTCAGCTTTGCCTACAGAAAGATGAAATGAAGTGAGGAAGAGTCTAGAAAGGTGGATAGTTTAGTGTTACAGCATAACTCCTTGTCTTTCACATTTGCATGCAAATTGATCTAGAAATCCATCAGCTGACTCTGTTAATGAGGTCAAGAAAAACATGCAGAGTTAATGAAACTCGGCTATAGCTTTTATTGGTTAACTGTCTCCAGAGATGGAAACTCAGGAACACCATTTTTCTTCTGTGCTTGCAGAAACACCTTGCCAAAACAGTGGTGTCAGAATTTAATTTCATTGAGGAGCTGCCTCTCTTCTCCCTTTTGCACCAAAGTTACCCATGCATGTCAGTCTTGTCATTTTAATTGAACTTATAGGCATGACTGGCATGTGGTGGAATTTACTCTGTCAGTATAACAATAATAAATTATTGCAGAAGGTTTGATAAAGAAACCTGGGACTTTGCAGAGAAGAATAGTAAGGAATTGGGGGTAGGAAGGAAGAAGTTTCATGCAATACAGCTTTGTCTGCCACTTGACTTCTCTATTTTATCTATTTATTCTTATAATTTTGTTGCCTGTTGTTGCTTAATTATTCCAGACACTATGCCCATCATTCTGCATTATAACTGTTAATCAAATGGTTCAATCTTTTCCTGTCTGCCTTTCAGAGAGGATAATATTCCTGGTTACTCTTGCAGCTCCTCTGATTTTTCCACTCTTTTGCTTGCACTTCAAAATGCATTGTAGAAATAAGATTTATCCTGAGTCCATGAAGGATATTAGGGAGGAAATTAATTTTAACTTTGAATCTGATTATCCCTAAAAGATTAATTGACATAGGTAGTTGTGACCATGTGGCCTGAATAAAAACCATCCTGGGAAATGGCTGGATTCATAAGTATTCTAAATAAAATCCTGCTGTATTACATGTATTTATGAGAAATGTGTCCATAGCAGCCTCCCAAGTTTGAGAAGCAGACAGGGGAAGAACAGTAGGGTGCTCGTTTAAACACATATGTAATGGAAATTGGTACCAAGAGTTTATGAAAGGTATGATGGAATTATCTAATGAAAGCCCATGCAAATAATGCCTGATGTGGTAGAGAAGGAAGAGTCAGAGTAACTGAAAGAATGAAACTGTTAAACTACTGTTGGCCATGTTCCATAATTTTATATTTTAAGTACTGAAGACCCTGTCTTGGCCCCAGATTGTGATAACAGGACATACTAGCTATTTTTTCAAAATGGAATATAAAAGATTTTGAAATGGAATATAAAAAATATTCTAAAAATACCTAGTTAAGGCAAAATTTAGACTTCTAAGTAAAAACCAAAGAGGTATGTGGATATCACTGCACAAGCAACTCTCAGAATCTTTAGAAGTCTACTTGAATGTTTGCACACATATGTAGAAGTGTCTTAAGCTGTTAGATGCACCTTCGTCTATGCCGGCTGTGAAGTGCAACAGCACCCAAAATCAAAGACACTTGAGAAGCCTGGCTTTATCTGCTAAGTATGCCCAAGCAAATCTACTCCACAGCAACAGTCCCTGAGCAAATCCCAGCATCCCCACTCCTTGAACTTCTCACTGTGGGCGAAGGATGCAATGATAATAGTGAATTCTGCCTCAACAGTTAATGCTGTTTCCATTAGACAAAAAGAGGCTTAAAATGGACTTAGTCTCAGCAGAGACCAGACTAACAGGTTGTCCCTCACTGAGGTGAATATCCTAACTGCTTGGATAATGAGTAATACTTCTTGATTACTCTAATTAATTTTGTCATGTTTACAAGTTTAATTGAGAGATTTCAGTGGGTAAATGACTTCACAGGGGGTTCTTAAACTGTAGAGGTATCACCAAGAACGTGAAGGGTGACAGTTTGGATAAGTGACCTGCTGAGATTAATGTGAGTTAATAGGTGGTAAATACAGTCAGGCAAGGGAAGGTCTTGGAGATTAGCAGAGTACAAATAATGAGAGGTAGTGGGATTCTTTAGGTTCAGGTAACATCCAAGACATTGGACAGGAAAGAACTGTATTTCTCAAGCTGAGGAGAGTGATACTGAAGTAGCCAAGACACAGAAACCAGAGTTCCCAGGAAATAATTTTCTCCATATGAATGTGTAAAAAAAAAAAAAAAGCACAATCTTCGCAATATTACTCAGAAGGAATATACAAACTTTGTATTTTCAGATTCAGGTAAAGGTCCAAACCAAAAATGACAGCCAGACAAGTGTGATAGTAACAGGCATCACACTATTGTTCACTCTGGTGGAGGGTATAAAAGGAACTCTTGAAAGCAGGAACAGTATTTCTTGTTTTAGCCGTACTGAACCTAAACAAACAGCTGCACCACTGCAAGAGACTATGATTTGAGTTTAGAAGGGAGAGAGAAAATTTTGGAATACCAAAATTAATCCATGAATTGTCAGAACAGAGAAAGTATGTAAATATGTGCTTCATGAGAAGAAATTGTGGTCTTTAAGATCTGAGTCTGTCACATTCGTCAAACAGATTTTGGAAAAGCTGTATTTTAAACCTGAATTAAATAACCAAATATTATGTAAGGTCTCTGTAGTTATTAGGAAGAAGAATAGGAAAGGCTCTGGTTTCCTATCACAGAATTGTAAAGTAAAAATAGTTCCTCTTTCGTCAATGGCATCACCTTGGTGTTAATTTTTTAAGTGAAACAACATTGAGTCTCTCAGAATCCTACCAGGTATATATTATATTTGACTGATACATGTGCAAAGTTTTTTGTTTCATATTTCATAATTAGAAACTAAAGCCTTTGATAATGTGATAAGCGGTCCAAATGGGGGTTGCAAATAATAATGTCTAACTAATTATCTAGTGTATAATCAAAAAATACAAGAGGAACAGACACCTGCATAATGCAAGCCTTTGGAACAGATGTGTCCCTATTAATAGACGTGAGTTGTCTATTTAAACTCTGCGGTGACACAGAATGTTTTCCACTTTATGAAGGATACCCTACCTAACCTTCAGTTTCAATGTAATTATAAATGAGGAAAATGTAGAGGTGGTGCAGCTTTCCTCTTTTTCCTTTATGCTACGACATGAACTCTTAGCTCTCCAAGGTTTTAAATGCACTGCACCATACATCCAGTTGTCTTTGGTTAATTTTATGGAATACGTATTGTCTGAAGACATGATAAAAAATACCATTCAGTGGGAATATTCTACTAGTAAAGAAATTTAGCATTCAAAGTCCATTACAAACATCAGACAGATGTGTTTTGTTCATGATTATGGATGTAACAAAAAATGTAATGTGGGAGGGTTTTCTTAAAGATACCAGAATAGCAGTTTCAGAACTGTATGACAATAAAAAAGTGAGCTACTTACAAATGTACTACAGGGAACAGAAAACTCATACATTTATTCATAAGAATAATATTTTAGATATTAATAACTGTTTCCTGACTCTAACATCTTTCACTGGAGATGAGCTTGAATTTCATGCTCTGGAGGTGCAGCTATGCATATGCCTTTATGTATGTATCATCCTATAGTTTTTAATGGTATTATTTACATGCTTGAAACTAGGTGTATGCATATGCATTTGCAAAATAGAGGTCTTAGTTTTAGAGAGGTGGCCCATTAAATTCCATTATATATGCAGCTAAAATTAACAAGACCTAAAAGTGAATGGTTTTCATGATGTTCATGGTGATGAGCTCATCTGACTTGAAATATTTTTCAGCAAGTCATATAAAAAAAAAAAAAACCTCAAAGATTAAAACAATTTATTCTCTAAATTTTCTTATTTGAGATACCCAAAACCACTTGTGTCTGAGAGCAGCTATCTGGAAAAAAAAGTTATCCTTTTTCAAAACCTTGCAGGTGAGAGAGAAATCCTTGAAGCACAATATAGTATTGGGGCATTTGCATTCGTAGTCTTTGTTTTAGATTCAGCTCTATTGAGTTGAAGAATTAAACGAAGATGGAGTATTTCAATCTTCCTTTTTTACAACCAGTTTCTGAGAGCTGATTCCTGAAAACCACACGCAAGGCACAGTGTCCCTGGACTGCAAATGAAGGTGAAGATTTTGGGTGCTTCCCAAAATCTACCTCATGGATAGAATATAAATTCTGAATTGTGACTAGCACTGGGATAATCTGCCTGAGTTTACAGAGAGACAGAAGGAAAAGCTGTGATGAGTGTGGGTTGTCCCATATGTCCTGAAGCAGAGCAAAAGGAGACGATGTTTTTGTCTCCATCCCTGAAACATGTGGAGCTTTATGTGTGACAAATGGAGGAGAAGCCTGGATTGTACTGGCCCGAGATAATGTGGTTAACGTGCCCTTTATTTATGGTCTCATAGGTATTACTCATCCTTTCCCTAATGTTAAACACTGTGTGAAGATTCCTACTTTGAGTAATGCAAACCACTTTCAAAGTGGGTTTTTTTATTAGTTTTAAATAATATTTTACTTTTTCTTCACCAAAATTCAGGGTAAGCTGATAGAAGATACAGTGATTATTTTAAAATACTTAAAAGGAAAATGTTGGCCACAGATGTATCCATTCAGGGTAACAGAAGCCTTCCTCTTGGAATGATGTGTTATGCATTTCTAAAATATATTTGACAGCATCAGGGCACTATAGTGAAGTCAAAAGACAGCTGAGGTTTAGATATTTTCCATGTCTAAAATATCTTTATTTTGACGAGTGAAGATTAGCTTAAAAGGTCAAACTGAATGTTATGTCATGTGTTGTAGTAAACGTAGAAGGATGTTGAAAATATATTCACAGGGAGCGAGAGCATGTGTATATTCATTCAGTGAGAACAAATACATTCAAATATATACAGCAAATCTACTCCATCCGTCTAAGTCTTTCAGACCTAAAGTACTCACCATTAAGAAGGCGGCAGTTGTTAGTGTTTATCACACAGTGAGAATGAGATTACCTCAGCTTTTCTTTCCATTTAGGATAAAACATATTCTATAATAACTGTAATTTTAAAAAGAAAAAAAAAAATGGAGCTAGCAGCTCTCACAAGTTGCTTTAGCTACTTGCACTTTGGGATTTTAAAGACTCATAGTCCTGAATTATGTGTCTGCATGAAGTTAATGTGGTGACCATTGCTTGTCTGCCTGAAGGTCATGCTGGGAATGACATTATGGATCAGAGATCCATTCCTCCCCTTCTTCTTGCTGTTCATTCTAACGGTAGCTCTGCTACTGACTTACTTCATGTTTGACATTTTTAGGGCTAAATTCTCTTCTCCACAATAAGTCATCTAATGCTTTTTGAGATTCCCTAGTGTATCAATAACACCTGTTTGGAGCTGATAGATAAAGAAATAGAACCTGCAAGAGACCTGTGTCTTCTGCACTGGCAGCCAGAATCCAGGTGAAGCATCGTAGAGCACCACAAGTTTCACTATGTCAAAGTGGCACTTTGATATTTTCATGCGAGAGCCTAAACTAAGACCTTAGTGACTTAACTTTGGGAACTGAGACGTAGCTAAGTCTCTACCTGCTCTCTTTCCCTCCTTTCTCACCTGCTTTTTTAGACAGAAATATCCTGCTGGAGCTTAAGGGAGCATAATCCATACCACAAGGGTAGCTCTTGCTGCATAAATTTGTGCATGGCGTACCAGACAGAAAAGTCTTAACTCCTAGCATTCAGGAGCATGCATTTGTGTATTTTCTTTTCTGTGGTCTATTCACTCTTTTCATTACTATTGCCTTCAGGGACACACTCACTCACAAAGATTTGTCATCTATCATCCAGAATTCATCGTAATTTTGTTGCACATTAGATTTGACACAACTATGATGAATACTCAGGGTATTGCTTTGCCATTCTGTGAGTGCCACTTAAATTTGTAGAGTCTGACTCATTTCACTTTGATACTATTTTTTTAATCTAGAAGGCTGAACAGCGTGTCCTGACTTTGGTCTCTTGCCAACTGTAGTGAGCTTTGCTTTCCCGCTCCACAAAAGATCCCTGCCAAAAAGCAAATATGCGCAGCTGAGAGCTCAGCTGATCAGAGCAGCCCTGTCTTTTCACATAGAGGTGGGAACAGCCCTTTGAACGCTGGAGGAGAGCATTTAATTAATTCATATTAGTTCTTTCTCTTTATTATTCTGGAAGAATATCTTTTCTACAAATTATTTAAACCGTATTTTGCTTAAGTCAATATGTCAAGGGAATAGGAGCTTCTTTCCCAAGTCTGGTCCTGGCCCACCATGAGTGACTTCAGGAAGTTAATTCATTTCCCTGTGATTCTGTTTCCTTATCTGTAAACGGGAATAAACTCCACAGTAAGGCACATGAAGACTTTCAGATAAGAAGAGAACCTTTCTGAAAGCGTTACTGTGATGAGGTCTGATACACCACGTATTTTCCATATAGTTACATGAACAAAAGAGTTTTGTATGCCACCAGAATCAGTTATTTGCCTTCGCAGCATGTGATAGCATACCTGAATTGATTTTATACAAGTCAATATTCTTTCTCAATTAGGGATGTTGTACTCTTAGGTGCCAGCAGTCACCAAACAGATACCCTGTGTAACCGCAACTGCCCATACAATGTACGAAACAGAAGTCTGGGTTCTACATGATCCCAGCTGGAGAATGATCCCATAGGTTCAGTGCTTCCCCAGGTGTAAGGGAATGGACATTGACACTGCTGACTGTCTAGTCACCCACACTCAGACTCAAAAATGGGGGGTGGTCTTCTCTTAAATAATGGCTATCTATCAAGTAGCTTGTCTTTCAACCAAGAGAGTGGGAACCCATCAGCCAAAAGCAATTTTTCTAGAGAAGGAAGGGGAATACCCTGCTTTCTGCAAAGATGATCAACATGAGTTTATTTAGGATGATATGTTCTCTCTTTTCCTCATCAATTACACAGATGAGAAAGAGAAGCAGGGCTGAATGTGGGTTCAAAACTAATTTGCATCCCAACCGCACAGAACGTTCCCGTGTGCGTTTACCACAGGCACCCACACACCAAGAGCTTCCGTTCTGGGCAGCTCAGCACTTCATCACAGCCTGACTGCAAATCTCCCCAGTTCACCTATGTAATCACAGCCAGTTTATACGAAAACATGGAAACTGTTTTAAACTCGTCGTTTCTATGATGAGCTCACGCCATTGTTTTTGTTATTATTAATTTATAACAACATAATGAAAAGCCTAAGGAATCTGGAGAGCAGGACCGCAAGTCTGTGTTCACATTATGAAGATTCATGACAGTATTTTTTTTCTCTTGATGACTCAAAACACTCGGGGGCTTGTTGTTTTCTATAACAAAATAACATCAGAAGCATTCTAGCTACAAATATACAGAAACGTGAAGTCTAAGACTTGTGATCATTAGAAAGATATATACAAGACTTAGAAAGTGTAGTCTGAAATGATATACAAAAGACAAACAGCAGGGAACAAAAGCTTTGTAAAACAGAAGGGCATGTATCAAAGTTGAAAAACCAAATAACATACATGAGGCTTCAAAGATGACCTCTGAGAGACAGGAATAAACCTGTATTTAAAACAGATACAAAAGTTGTTTAAAAAAGTAAGTTAGAACAAGCTGATTTGGTAGGGAAAATTGAATGAATGTGTTAAATACGTGTTTTATATATTCCGATTCATAACATGTGCAAGTATAAAATACTTGCACATGGAGAAACACACATCCAAGTACACCAAGGTTAAATTATTATGAACTCCTGTCACATTTTCGCCTTCTGTAAGTAGCATGAACTGTTGCACAGTTTTGAAACTGAGATTAGAACTACTCTTCACATTTATTGAGCACATTTATTACTTTGTTTTTAATTCTTGTCTGAACAGATATTACTTTCCTATAGTATGTTTTTCTAACTCTAGAGAGCAGTACAAAATTGTTCTTGACTGGATCTGGTATGAGGAATAAGTTATTAATTGCAAATCCTCTTCAGTTTGTAATGACAATTTGTATTATCTGGATGTTAAAATGCAAGATTAAGCATTCCCATAGTTGATTAGACTGAAGACATTGGTCAAAATCAAAGCAACAGAGTGAAAAGGCTGCTTTCTGCTTGAGGGCATGATTGTCTGTACTGAATATATAGCTCTTAAGGTGTTCTTAATGTCTTACCCTTTTGGGTCAAAGCAATTAAGGCAATTCTCCATGGAACTGATGGTTTTCTGTGCTTTAGGTTTTCAGTACAATGTGTTGAAAACTCCACAGTGTCATCATCTGCATACACAGAAAGAGCATTTAGTTCCTGAAGGTTTAGAATTAATTTATTTTGTACATTTTTTTATATTGTTAATGTTAACATTCTGACGTGCATTTTTAGACTCATGGAGTCATCACTAGGTACATCTTATGGGCTCTCTAAGGAAAGAGAGAACAGAAGATTCAAGCTTGTTGCTAAATTCTGTGGTTTATAGCAATGATATGGTGATTATGTTGGTAGTAGCTGTTACAACCAAATGGGAGGATAATGTCTGCTGACATGTCATCATAATAAACTAATGTGAATTTTACGTAATTGGATATCTATATTCATATTATATTTCCAAGTGAAAGTCATTGTATATTTTGCATGGATTGGGTTCTGTAAATGAGCACTGTATAAATCAGTGTCTGTTGCACAACAAATATGTGATTAAATATCACTGAAACAGGAATTTTTCAAATAATGAGCCTGATCCTTTACTCACATCTCAGACAAAATTCCATTCGGTGTGGGGGTTTGCAGATACTTTGTAATTTTTTTTTTCGGTGATAGAAAGAGGATAGTTGACATTTCACTTACAGAAGGAAATTTTACAGTGAAATTACATATGTTTCAACAGAATCTCTAAATTTGATGAAATTTTAATATATGTGGGGGTTTTTTTCATATTCTGTCCCTGTTAAAATAATAGAGTATAATAGTGGCCATAAAAATTAGGTCTTTGTAAATCAAAGGTAGTGCCATTGAGCTTACTGTGAGTTGGAGGTGTGATAGGAATTGTGTCTTAGTATTTCAGTTGAGGGTTTGCTTTTGTGTGATAGAACAACAGGTACTGTTATATTTTCTTTATGAAGTCAGTCTTTCAAAGCAGTGAGCATCGCATAGACACGTATTTGACATGAGAAAGTGATGCCTGCCGTACAAAGGAATAACGAACTCAGTCTTACCTAAAGGGCCAGGTTGTCAACCCCATGCCCTCATCAGCTGGCCATGCTGAGCCCTGTAGGTGTAGATGGGAAAGGAGGACTTGCCTCCAGCACTCAGCACAGCCCTGGCAGGTCCAGGCTGTGACCTCTACAACAGCCTCTGGGCAGGAGTATCTCCTGGTGCTTAGGAGACCCTAATTCAATGGCAGAACAGACTGTAACTTTAGCCGTGGGGTAGCAATAAATCCTGTGGTGCTTGAGAACCCATATCCCATGAAGAGAGAAAGGCTAATGTAGCCATAGGCATGAATTCAGAAAATGTGCCCTTCCATCTCTTCCCACTCTCAAGATACAACTCTTGCTGCTGGGCCCTCAGCACCCGTCCCCTAAATCCTGCCCCCATACCACGTACTGGTGTAATCAGATCTCCGGTGGCTCATGGTGCGTTCGTGTGTGCCTGTGTCTGCACAAACATGTGAGAAATCATCTAAAAGGAGTATAGGTAAAGACAGGATTTATGAGCAGCAGCGCTAGCTACAGGGATTACTCTCTTCAATTTTAATTGTACTGTTAACTAGTTGGAAAGCTAAAGGGGCAAGACTCCTCACCACTGCAACAGTTCAACAGCCAGTCGCTTAGTTATGACCTGAATTCCTGATGTTCAAGGGAGAAGAGAATCCAGACTATCTTCAACTGTACGGCTGGCAGGATTAAATACAGCATATGCTTTTTTTTATTCTTAGAATTGAAGAATATGGCTTCAGGAAGCCATAGATTTGAATTGCGAAAGTTTTGTGGAGTAATACAGGGCACTTTTAGAGACTGAGTTTTAAAACTTTTAAGCCAAATTGATTTGAGTGTAGGGCTTCTGCTGCAGAAGAGCCTGTTTAGGTGTCTTGTGACACTATACATTGGGTGCAAAACATCAAAAATTAGGTGGTGGATGCAGGGGCCACAGGGAAAGTTGCTGTTGTTTTATCATCGACTGAGGAGGCTCTGAAAAAACCACACGTTCCTCCTACCAGAATCCCAAAGAAGGCAGATAACACTGTTGCTCCCTCCTACTGTGTGAGAATCCCATAATAAGCTGGGCTCATCAAGATGTAGCAGTCTATACTTTTTTTATAATAGAAAGATTAAATCTTCTTCTCTAATAAGAAGTTTATTCAGGCTGTCTCTCTAGCAATATTAAATCTTCGCTCTCTCTTGTACAGCGCTGCATTTTTTGATCTTCTTTTTGTCAGAGAAACGTGCCTGAGTTCATTGTGAGCACTGTGTTATGGGATATCACATACACAGGCTTCACCCAAGAAAGCCTCTTTAAACTAATGAGTTGCGAGTCATATTTCTATCTAGGTACTTGAGTATTTGCAACAAACTCACAGACAGGCTCAGTTCTTTTATTTAAAATGTTGTCAGCAAAATTAGTAGCACTACAGTTTCTTTTTTTTTGTTTTGTTTAATATTTCAGACTTTTAAAACGAAGAACCTTTCTGATCTGCCTAGAGCAACATTAGCATGAGCTTGCCTCAGCAAAAATGTTTCCCCTTCCGTGGTCATGAAAGTTGTAACATTTAATTGATGTTGTCTGAATAGATGTACTTAGGTGGGGCAAATCTGCTCTGCTTTCAGCGGAGCAGCGCCAGCTGACATCTGACACTACACTTTGATGAAAGAAGGCAGGTTCTTTAGGGAAGCATTATACACGGGCATGAAGTGGTACAGAGAAGTTTCGTTCTGCACTTCCACATTTGATTTCTAAGAAAAAAATATGATGGATAATTAAAGCATTCAGCATAGCCACAGTTGCAGAAAGTTATATTAGTTGGTAAAAAATAAAAGGGATTCTACCTCCTACAATTTGCTGTAACTTTAAATATACATATTTATATTCCTGTGGCTTAAATTCAAGTTTTAGCAGAGCTTGTAATGCGCTTTCCTATGCCAAAGACTACTAATAATCAATATTTTACTATTAGTTGTCCTCTTTTTCCTCCCTTCTGCATTTTAATTCTTTCTCACCTTGCATCCCCTAGACCCTTTTCTGTCGGACAAGGAGTAATTACATGTATGGTTTTGGTTATCAACAAGTCAGGCTACACATGTAACTATAAATTTAAAATGCCTGGGTCACCTATTTCAGCAAGCCGTGTGTTCAAGGCCTTGTTTTATCACTGTGACTTTTAGTCAAATAACAGGATCCAATTAGGTTTTCCTTCATCTTTATTTTTCTTGTGGAACATCTTTAGAGCTGACTGGAGAGGGGAGAGGATAAATGGCATAAAACTGGCCAACATCAGGGGATGTCCTACATCAAGAGACTTTCCTAGATAATTTGTAGTGCCTGAGAAGAGTAAAAGTCTCACTAAAAGAGAGGGGGGTAGGTTTCTTTTGACATTATATTTCTACTTAAGGCAAATAACTATGTCTTTCCTAAGGTTGTCCAGCTACGTGGCCTTGTGTCACATCCTGCCCTAGTGAGTGCCTAACAGATCTTATCTTGTTACCATTGCATATAACTTCCCATGTAGTTTTTACTTAATCTATTGGATGTGGTTTTAATACCAATAAATTCATAGGCTTACACATAGATTTAGAAAGCAAGTGGACTCTATTCAGGTTACTGAAAGAGTGTCTATCCCTAATTTTTACATATGAAGCAGTATAAGCAGGTGTCCCATATCGAGCGCAGTGCCTAACGCACTATAATTTTGCACTACAGCTGATGCTTGGAATTCTATAGAAACATTAAAACTTTGCAACACATTTTCTTTCCTTGTGTTTATGGTTTTGGTGTGACATCTCCTTTTGCAATTCATCATCTTTGTAGCAAAAATGAAATCTATGTATGTGTAACTTCCATGAAATATGAACTTAGTAATGTGAGCTATGAGCGTTAGGATGCTGCCAGACTGAAGACATCTTACCTCTGAAATATGACATTATTGGATTGTTTCTAAATCTGGCAACATTCCACACATTGCTTGAAATTTCTGGATTTATATTCCTAGTGTTTCTGAATTTCTTAACAGCTACAGTTCTAGGGAGAATGTACTAAAACATAATTTGTCTGTAAATCTCCCCTGTCATATGCAAACACCATAAGATCTTCGAGTGAGTTGCTTTTTTTTTTAGAAATATAAAAAGACACATTTTACTTAGGTTGTCAGTGTAAAAGCCCTGTGTGCAAAATACAAAGTAGAGAAAGCATGTCCCAGAGTAATTGAAATAATTTTGTCTATCAGCACCATAAAAATCATGGTGTAAGTATTAATAACAGGAGGCACACGGCCAGGGTCTGCCATTAGTGGTTCCACTGATATCAGGGATGCAGGTGGTGGAGCCAGATAATTGTCATCATAAATGAGGATCTAACAAAATCGTCACTGAGCACTTTGTGTGAAGTTACAAATAAGGATTCTGAATGGTAAATGGCAGCTTAGCAGAAAGGAAAGCAAATCCCTTTCTCTGCCTGGTGTCTTGCTTATGTGAAGGGCAGTTGCTTTCTTGCTCTCTGCGTAGTTCTGAAGGAAGGTGGGTTGTGCACCTGTATTTCACCATCTATCAGGTTTGGTAACGTAACTGTATTAGCTGTAGTAGATTATTAGATTTTTAAATGTGGCTGATTGGACATCTTTGTGAAACTGAACTTGCATCTGTTTTCTGAAAGAAAAACGCTATCTGATATTTTTCCTGTTATCCTCTGTGTGTATATTTGTACTCACGTGCACTTGTTTAAACATGGGAGAGTGAGAATAATTGAGAACAACAGCCCTTAAGGAGTAGGCACGTGGAGTATCCTGCTGTTAGCTCTCCTAGGAGTCCATTGGGCAACATGTTATTCCATTTACAACTCTAGGGGAAAAACCACTGGTAAAAGTTATCAAGAAGATATTTTGTAAGTTGGAGAAGCAATGACTGCTAGGGGCACACAGCCTGGACTTCAGGGTCTTGCTTAAGCTCTGCCAAGGAGGTATGATCTGATAATAATGACTTAAGAGAGAGAAATAGAATGAAGTGCTTAGTATTTAGCCATGACAGGGCTTTGGGGTGAGTATACAACTGCCTTTCATTCAAAACTCCTGGCATTCGAGTCTTGCGGAGGTTCTTCCTTCAGCATATGTCTGGTAATGTGCAGAAAACCGAACCTGCAAGTCATGATGCAGAGAGAACAGGTTGCCCTGTTCTTTGGCTTCCCCTCCAGATTGCGCTCCTCTGGGAGAGACTGATCCCTATTAAAAGTTTTTGTCATTCACCTCTGACCAGCTCTGCTCTGTTGTCTGGGCTTGAGCAGGAAATGTTCCAGCAAAACAAGCTCCAGCTTGTAATGAGGAAAAACGACCATGCAGCTCTGCCCTCTTTCAGTTGCCTTTCTTTGCTCTCCCGTCTGGGCTTTCACACCAGGTCAGCCTGGTCACACCTCCCCTCTCTCACTAAGGTCTCCGAAGCAGGGAAACATGTTTTTATCGGTGACATTTCTGTCCGTTTGAGAGATTTCCTCTGTCTCTTGGGATACTGGCCCAGAGAGGGAGATTGCTGTTGCTGGTAAGCTGGTCAGCTCCCACATTTTCAAAAGAGAGGCTCGCTGCCTTGTGGCTTTCTGTTGCAGAGCTGATGACTTTGGGGATCATTGCACAATTCAGGTATCCCCCAGTTTTCACCTGAGTCTTACAGGGCTGGGATTTGGCTGAGTAAGCATGACAGCTGTTGTGGTGGTAGCCAAGACTTTTGAGAAATCCACAGGCAGAGTTTAAATTTAGTTGTTGCGACTGTGTTGGTTCCCTTTGTACTTATCAGGATGTTTTCTCTATTATCTTTAATCACAGTCTTATAGTCCCATTGGGATCACTGGGGCTGGGCTGCTTTGTACAGCTGTGCTTGCGATGCCTGGCTCCAAATGTGTGCTTGCTGCTGAGAGCACCCTTCCACAGATCATAAATAATAGCTACGTGGTTGTATATGAATTTCTACATGTTGTCCTCACCATCCATCCAAACTACTTAACCTTGACACGTGAAGCTAATGGGGATTAATACCTTGTTACTCCTTCATTTTAAAGAATCCTCTATGATGGCTCATTGAGGCTGAGTTATAAATTCCACAACCTTATAATAATGTACAACATCTCTAGTTATATATTTTTTTAAAAACGCAATAGTAGGAAGGTTAGTATTTTAAAATAATCAGATTGTGGATATTTTCTCAAAATAACCTGTATTTTTGTGAGGACCAAGGCTTATAAGAGCCATCCTTTTCAACAAAAAACCAGACTTTATAATCTGATTTATAATCCTTGCCCATGTTTCAGACCTTTTGCACTATACTAATTTATTAAAATAGCTTTTAAAGCTGATTATGGAACAATTTGAAAATATCTTATAATGGTCTAAATATCAAGGGACTTCTCCAGTAGCAAAACAACAGGGAGTGCAATTGTGAGATGGAGGAAGAATAGCTACAAATGTCTGTGTCTTGGTATTTGTGTCTGTGTGTGTTTGCATCGTATTAATGAGGTGTAAAAACTTCTATACCAGGGAGGGCAAAGCAGGAAGTTTGGAACCTGAATTTCCCCAATAAATTAAGTAACGGAGGGTGGGGGGAGGACTATTTTTCCCATTTGTAAAACTTGAAGTCATACTGTAAACATACAGCAAAATAGGAGAAATTTTGAGTCAGGACGTTAATAAGGTTTGATCTTCAAAAAAAGAAAAAGTAAGCAAGAGTGAGAAGAAATATAATAGTGTTTTGAATTTGAATAACATGTTAGCTAACAGCAATAGAAAGAAACATCAATTCAGAGAGAAGGAAAGTGCTCAAAATTGCATTACAGAATATGAATCATAGAGTAGCTACAGAGCAAAATACATAAGGAAGCAGCAACAACAACAGCAAAAGACTGGGCACCTTACAAGGATTCTGTTATTGAATGAATTTTCTATTATTACAATTTTTCTGTGAACAAAATATAATTCCAGTCTTCCAGAACAGAATAAATAACTATATAGAAATTAGGACATTTAAGAAACATTTTTTTTTTTAATATGACTTTGACATTATCATAAACCTTGACTATCTACACTGATGCTAACTTGTACTGTTTCCTTTCCCTAGAACATTATCTACCATGTCAAAGAAAGGTGTCAGATTAGTATGAGAATACCTTTAGTGAATACATACTCTATTTATGTCTTTTTTCCCTCAGAAGTTTTTCTACAGCTTTGCAAAATTTTGAGAAGCTGACTGCCCAACAGATACCAGTTTTTTTCTTTCTTATCTTACATAATGACTCTTTTCTTGTTATCTAAGCAAGGTAATAATATCCCTGTTTGGGCACGGCTTCCCAGTTCAGAGCCACTCTGAGTTGTCTCTGGTAGTCAATGTCACTGTCATTTTAGAAAACTGAAGTGAGATGTTTAGGTCTGGTTTGTTTTGGTTTTTCCCTTCATGCATGCACCACTGTCTTCAATTTCTACCCTATTTCTTGTTACATAAGACCCACTTTTCCTCACTAACTTTTGACATGGATCTGAAGCACTTTTTGGGGATACTTTTAATCTCCTTGATTGCTGTAGCTCTGCTTGCCTTTTTTTAGCTCTCGCTAAAACCTTCAGCATTTTCTCCCTAGGACACAGCTTGGTTTTGTCAATCAGGTTTCCAGTGCAGATTCTGTGCTGACTCCCAGTGTCTTATTTGACATAATTATTCATCCAGTTATGTGTGGAGCCTTTCCCTGCAAGTTCTTTTCCTCCTTTTAGCAACAAATTCTAACCATTTTATACCTTTCACGCTATTCTTTTTCATGGTAAAATCACAAATCAGTTCTCCCAAACCAACAGCCATAGAAGAATTAAGGTTTAATATTATCAAATTATTCACTTTTTCCAAGTCCATTGGCAAAAAGAGCTGAAAATTTTTTGCTGGAACTTTCAAAATATAAATGAGACTGAAGTCAACAAATACAGTTTTTTATTAATTCTTTTATCCAAGCCTTAGGACTTATCTTTTTATTCCAAGCTTTTCATTCATAAGGTTGTTAAGCTCAGTACCAATTATTGTTTATGTAGCTAGCTGATAAACATTTAAAACTGAAAATTACTCTCAAAGCCCATCTGCTAGCGGTTAAAACGGAGGCTTAGGCAAGTTTCTTTGAAAGGATTCAGGTTAAACCAGGTGGTTACTAGAGGCATCTGTCCTGGTGAGTGTCCCTGTGCCCAGGATGGAGGTTCAGAGCCATCCACCTCACACTTTCTGTCCCTAGGAGGGGATTAAGCCAGGCCAGGTAATGTTCTCAAGTGCTGGACCTGGATTACATGGGCGGTTATGTTAGAATCATCTCCAGCATGAGTCTGACCATCCTCAATAGGTAGTTTGCATGAAGCCACACTGTAATGTTAGTAATATAATAATTAATATAATAACAGTGCTAATCATATAAACGTAATTGTTGTTGACACTGAGCTTCTTTCTCAGATCCCTCCCCTTGTAACCTTAACACAATTTTGTCAAACAGTTTCTAAATTCAGAGAATCTAAAATGATGCAAGTATTGTGCTGTATTCCACCAGAGTGATGCCCTTCTGTTATTGCACCAAGTACAGAATTACCTCTGCATTTGCCTCAAAGATAATTAACTAGTCCATTCATTTCAAAAGAAAGCCAAGAAGAAAACTAAGATAGATGTAGCATGGCCAGTCAGAGGACTGAGGAGCCAAATTACCTGGTCAGACAGGTGTAGCCACAGAGCTTTTGAGTCTGGTACCCAGCCTCTTGTCTGCACGGTGCTGTTAAACTTCGCTAGCATAAGAAACTTAATTAATAGGGAAGAAAATTTGTCTCAGGAAAAGGAGTATTTAATTAACCAGAAACCAGGGCAAACAGCTCTTCTGTTTGTGCTTTTCATTTTGTTTGTTGAAGAAGTTGCAGACTGCTAATTTAAGTAAACGCAGCAGCTGTGAGTGTGGATGTGTGGTAGAACAGGGCAGAGCTCAGACCTGCAGCGCTGTGTGAGTGCCCTGGATGTGCTCAGGTCAACTGGTGACTGGGAGGAATGTCCATCAGCTGACTCGTGTAGCCCCAACAGTGTGATGGTTTTTTGTGCTAAAAGTACCTAGGAACTCTCTGAAACACCAGCAGCACAAATAATGTCTTTGCAAACAATCCAGGTACTCGCACAGTTGCCTAGTCTTGGGTGCATGGGCAATCTTGTTGATTCAAGGGATGCTTCTCATGCATTTACAATAAGGCACATTCTTGTGCCTGTGGCTAAAGGGAGCCAGAAGCCTTCTTCTGCAGTCACACCATGTTACTTCTGTCTTTGATGTCTACTGTGATTTCCAGAGGAACAGTTTGCAAACACTGGGCCAAATTCAAATGTGTTTACTTATGCTGAGTATCATTACCTCACTTTGTTGGCTTTTCCTTTCACTTCAGTGGGGCCATTTGCAAAGCAGCACTACCTGACAAGAGTAAAAACATCAACATCTGGGCAGTGATGTCTGTGTGACGATACAAATCTGAGCCAGAGCCTTTTGGTCCTGGCAGTGCTAAAACAGACCTAGAATCAATCTCCCAGTCAGTAAGTGGAGTGCATAATAACACTCGTATTACAAGCCATGCAATATTACTTTTCAGCTTCACACCATTACTAGTAATTAAGGGATAATGGTAACCACTTGCTGGTTTATGGGACATAATCTTGTTCCCAAAGGGATAAACCACGGGGAGACCAAAAGGAGCCACATTATTGACAGGAAAAACAGAGAGGATATTGTTCTTACAACTATATGAAGAAATACTCAAATCAGTAGTTTCTGAGAACTGTGCTTTGATTTTAAGATAAACCACCTATTAGGAAGAAAAACGTCCATCTTGCTGTTGATTTGCTTTTATCCTGCCGTGCTTTCAGGGCTGATTTTGTTTGTTGGTTTGGTTTTGGTGTTTTTTTAATCTGTTTTTTTACACGGCGATTCAAAAATTCTCTTTGTTAAGGACTTTATTTCAGAAAAAATCATAGCTGTCTCTGAGTATAAGATGGTGATTCAGCTTCAAAAACTGGAGCTACTGGAACAAAATCAACAACAAAACTACTTCTCCTCATGCTGATGTAGGCATGCCTTTTACAACCCACAGATTTCATCCTCAGTTTTCAAATTACTTGTACTTTGTTGTAGATAATAACATAATTTGGAAAGTGATGGTTTATAGGTAGTTAAGAGGGAATGTACCAGAGCGCTTTGATGTTTTTACCACTCATGACTAAGTGCTGCCTATCCAGAAGAGACACAAAAAACTTGGAGACTGGTAGCAATGCAAAGCTAGCATTATTTAACAAAGAAATTAAAAGGCAAATGAAAGAGTCTCTAAACAGAAGCTGAGCAAAATAAATGGCTATCTTCCCAAAGCCTATCTTACTGAAATGAGAAAAGATAATGTACAGTGATGGAAATCAGGCCCGTTCAATAAAAAAGACCAAGGAACATATTCCCTTCCAGATGGGCAAGCCAAAGTGAAAATGAAGGTCACAAATGTAACTGTGCGTTCTAATTAGCTTAAACTCAGTAACTACAATAATCTTTCTCCCATCCCAGTAGCACAAGCAATAATTTTAGGCTGACAATTGCAGGCATACGTGTCAAAAACAAAAACCCCACCACACAATCCCACTAAGAGTTTTTGCCTAAAAAGGCATAGAGAACTATTCAAAAGTGATCCCTGGTTGTGTAGTCAAATGAGTTTGCCTGAGGTCCCGCTCCACGTTTTCAGCTGTGTGCATTCCTTTCTCTTATATTTGCATGTGCAAACACTCCTGGGCATATGGACACTTACTTGTTCATATCTGTATCTGTTACTCCTAAGAAATAAGGTGTTATGAAGCAAAATGGTGCCTGAAGCCAACGCATGAAGAGATGTCCAGAACTTGTAGAAGGAATGTTTTGCGAAAAAAACAGTGTTTGGAGACATTAGCTGTAAAACTGGGAAGGGATGGGTGGATGGGTTCTTTAATGGATAGCTTCACTCCATCTGCTACTGGTTGAAGTAGTCCAAAAGGTCCTACAAAGTACTTAGCAAACAAAACTAAATACCTGACGTGGAAAAACATTGGTACATGTGGCCAGAACTAGCTATGAGAAAACCAGTGTAAAATAGCTACCAAGTCATCTCCTTACAATGAATCACTAAATTTTAAACTTCTATAATTGTTAGCCAGCATCATTCAAAACCATATTACCCTGACAGAAAAATAATCTGCATAGAAAGTGACTGGGGAATCCTTTGGGCATCTGTGAGATGTAACAACTCAGACTCCTTCAACAACATCATCCCAGCAGCTGCAGAAGCTCGTGCAAAATTTAGGCAGAGCGGAGAGCTGCTAGTGGCTCCATTCTGCTTCCCACAGACAACAAATGTTTCCTATCTTTTTATGTCACACTAATCCATCTGTAAAATTCTGGCTATGTGCAGGGAACAGGACTGGGTTACGAATGTGCAACTGTGGGCACTATTTTCCAGCAGGATATGTGATGGCAGTAGGATTTGACTGCTTATAAGTGTAAGGCCTAACTATTCACAGTCTTCTTACTGCTCATTTTCTAGTTGTTCTCTTCTAAATGTTTGTGACATCAGGACAGACTGCCATGGAAAATGCAGCTTCGTGTAATCTATCCCCTTATTCATTTTGTGCTATAGTAAATATTCAGGCAGAGTCAATTATAGAAGTAGAAGGGGAAGAATTAAAACCTAATGAAAGTTAATCAAATAGAAGAACTTCCTTCAGGCTGGCCATGCATGTCTGTAGTTTGTCTGTCATTTATAACACTGCAGCCTCTGGTTCGTAGTCAAGCTGTAATTCTGCCAGCTAATGTATCCAATTAACCCCACTAATGAGCTAATCAACAGTGTAAAATCTGTGTAAAATCACTGAGGGTGTATGATGAATGGGAAATGCACTGAACTCGCCCAGTATAAAAAGTGCTTTATTGCACTTGTTAAAGTGGCACTGTCTTTTCCCTCTCTAAAGGGTAATTTATCACCAGGGTCTGTAACAGTGCCATGCCCTGATAAGGGAGAGGTGGCAATAAACCCATCATAAAATGATTACTCAGGAATGCAGCAATTAAAATGTCTCTGCATATCAGAATCATAGGCTAGAGAGCAAAAATGGTGGTTTTTGGTGTAGGTTGCTAATAAAAGGTAGGCAGTTGCTTGAAGGTGATCCACAATTTGGGAAACAAATACCTGTCTAATATAACTTTTTCAGTTTAGGGGTAAATAATCTGTGAAACCACTGTGGGTTATGATTTATGAAAATAATTCAAGACTAGATTTTGCCACCTTTTTCAGCATAAGAAATATTTGCTGCAATGGTGATCCTGCTAATTTCAATGAGATTGCATGAATAGGGAAGCATGACAGAATCTGACTGAGAGAAAAGAATCAGATGAAATTTTCTGTCAGGAATGCCTAATCCGAAGCGTTGATAACTGTAATTGATTTCAGCTATTGTTTTGTTATTTTTTTCAGTATCCTTACTATCTTTCTGTATCTCTTTCTGTAGAGATACAGTGTAGAGAAAAGCAACATATGATAAGAGAAGTAAGGAAGGAAAGAAAAGTGAAATGGTGGCATGCAAAAAAACCCTATAGTTAGGTAAAGGACGATAAAGAGAGGAAAAAATTGTCTTAACCTTTGAAGAAAAACCCCAAAACTTTACTTAGGTGAGAGGTGAGGCAAATTATCACAGAAGTTTGTGAAATTATTTTGATGGAAATAAGCAGCTATCAGAAACTCTTATAGATGATTGAATTTATCCTTACTTGGTGGAAAGGAATGGGTTGCAAGAGCTGTTAGAGATCCAAATTATTATGTGACTAAAGCCGAAACTAATATATTTCCCATGTAACAAGAAAACCTTTAAAAAATGTGTAAGAAGCAGTGATTTTAGTAGAAAGACAAAGAATCTCAAGGGTTGTCTGGGATACTGAGGAATACATACAGCTTTAGCTTCACAGTTTACACTAGGAATAAAAAGTAGATTGCAACAGACACTGCTAAAATGTTGTCTTTGCAGGGTTTTCTGGGGGTTTTGTTTTGCTCTGGTTTGTTTGTTGGGGTTTTGGGTTCTTTGTTTGTTGTTATTTTTAATGTGAAGGCCAAATGAGTCACTTTCGAAGGAATTACTTGAAATATATGTTAGACAAAGTTTATAACAAGCAGTGTTTGTCAAAGCATTCTTCAAAGAGAACAACTGCAGGACATTTTTTCTTGTGGTCTGTGTACCAAGTCTTCAAAACAGAGTTAGTTTTTTGGGTCTTCTTGATCTTCTCTGCCACTCTTCCACTGACAAAAAATAGAGGATCAGGAGACACAAGGATTTGAGGAAACTGCAGTGGTAAACCCTAGTTAAATTTAGTTGCTATAAGGAGAGGGGTAAAAGGAGATAAACTGAAGTTAAGGGGGACACTGTGGGGATGGGAGCTCCCAGAGGACCTGGGAGGAATCAGAAAGGAGATACCTGTGTGGTACACACGGTGCAGGAGGGATGGAGATGTCTTGAGAACAGGAGGAGGAGGTCAGTTTTGAAGAGGCAATGACATAGAACAGGTGTGGCAATAAGAGATATTTAGAGGAAGAGAGAGAATTTAAACAGAGAGGAATAACTTGTTTACCCAGAAAAATCATGGAGTCTTTTACTAGAGAGATGTTTGCAGAATGATGGGCATATTTTTCTTCCCTTTTCCCCATCCTCCACCTTCTCTGCACCCCCAAATTTGCTGGCAGAATTACCTAATTTTCTGTGGTTCTTCCACTTTGGGTCAATAATGCTGTTACTATGTTGTGAATTAGCAGGAAAATCAAGACTGTGGTTATAACGTGTGGATTGTCCACTTGTGTGTCCAGTTACCTGACTGACACACAGGATTGAGAGAAGTCTGCAAGTTATTTCTGAACCAGGTCGTATGGACTATTATTATTATTATGTTGCCAAGTTTCAAACAGTGCATCCCTACAGTGACTAGAAACAGTTGACATTTTGTTGTTTTCTGATTTGCAGAATCAGAAAGATCATTGTATGCTTTGAATTACTCAGTTCCCATTTGGAAGCAAGCTACATCCTTAATATTACCGCTATAAAAATATAACATTAAAAATTGCTGTCTCTTGTTAGTCACGTAAGGATGGCTGCACAGATACTACAGTGTGTTTTATATCTATATTTAAAAAATATCACTGCATTGCATCTGCTCGCTTACCTGGGAAAATGTTCGCTTTCTAAAAAGAAACACCCTGCAGCAGGGCTTTAATTCTGGATTATTTTGTTGGTCTGATATGATTTTTTTTATTCCAATGAACTTCAAAGATGAAAGCTGTGGGATGATTGTGTACCAAAATCCTGCATCTAGAGCCCAGTAAATCTGATTCATGATCCAGCCTGAATTTATTTCGAGTGGTAAAATAAATCACTTTTTGCAAAGTTATCTCAGGCATCAGACAAACATAAACTCAAAAATATTCTCTTCAAGTTCTTATTTGCTTAGAGTTACAGTCAGAACAACATCCATATGCCTGAGGATAGGAAATGTCATATTGACAGATGAGTTGTGAGTCTTCCTCTTCCTGGATTGGGTATTAGGGGCCCAATTCTACTCTCTGTTCAGCCCTGCTGGATTGAATGGCATTGCATAGACATAAATGAAAACAGAAAGGCAGCTTGGGACTGCCTTCCATGATCAATAAAAAGAATTTCACATGATGATGAATTTTTGAAGTGGATCAGAATCAATTAAGGTGTTACTTCTTCTTGAAAGTGCATTTGCCCATATGCAGAGTCTGTATTCACTTTCTGGGCAGTTTTACTTTTTGCCACAACATTTGTATGAATTGTCTTCGAAGTGGAAGTAGAGCTCTTATTCACAGTATATGAAGTAGCTGTTTACGAGATATTCTGTATTTTCTACAAGCTTCAAGTATATTTTCCTCTATGCATTAAAGTCCTTTCTTTATCTCCATAAATTCTATCTTAGATAATACGTTTCTGTGAATATTGTCAGTAACAACACAGCAAAATAGCTACGGGGTCACCTGTAAATGTTTGGACTCATCCAGATTTCAGGCTTAGCAGAGATATACACTGATAAGCATTAATGTTGCCTACACTACTTTTCCTGTCTCTTTATGTCCACCTACTTTGTATCTGAAAAGTATTGTACAGTCAGTGTGAACCAATAGGTCAGGATAGTACCTGTACCTTACCACCTTGTACCCCATCCTCTTGTTTAGAGACCGACTGTAAACCAGCAGTGCCAGCTCAGCCCTGCAGCTCAGCTTTGTATCCCTACTGGACAAACAAAATCTACCATTCCAGCATTCCCAAAATTGAATGATCAGCGCCTGGACCCAATCTGATTCAGATTTTTTGGAATCAAGCATTTGGGGTTAGTCCAATATGAAGAAAGTGTTGGGTAGGAAAGATATTCTGAAATCCTTCTTACAGTTGGGTTATTTCTGTGGGCTCCTAAAGGAATATCCAAAAACTGAGGGTACTATTTGGGTACCATTTATAATTTTGAGGTAGTATAATTTAGAGGCAAGCTTTTCCAAAATGATCCCTAACGCCTTTAACTAGAAAGTGTATCAAAATAAAACCCAAAACATAATTGGACTTATATCCAACTTTCTCCCTCTTTAACCGTATGATTAGGTTTAGCTCAAAGTGCACAGATACCCAAGGTTATGTTATATTCCAGGTGTACCTACATGGTTGAAGTTCAAGCTTACTTTATACCTTTCGCTATTAAAATACATTTTTCACTGTAGGGATCTAATTAGAATATATATTTAGCTTGTAAACAAATCACTGTGCAGTTGAAGGGAATTTCTGTTTTTTTCTCTTCAACACTGTAAGCATTTTAGTTAGAAGCTGATAGATCAGCCAACCTTGTAGAAAAGGTAAACAGTGTGAAATTATATGTGAGTTATTAATAATTCCTAATAGGAGGAAAAGACCTGACAGAAAGGGTAAATTAAATGACTGTTATAATCACAAAGAGATGCATTACTTGGCATTCATTTCAGCACGTTTGTGGTACTCGGTAATGGGAGAGTCAACTTTTAACTCAGCAAGAAAGCGTGTTCTTCCTCATTAGCAATATTTCCTCTCAAATTCTAATTCTTTAAATGGTGATGCCAGGGCTACACTGTTAGGATGGCTTTTTATTGTAAAAACACTTGTCTAAATGCATCCATTGAACTACGGTTCCTGAAGTACGGAACAGATTGTTTATGTCTATTCTCAGACCTTTATCTGTTAATCTCGTTTTTCACCGAATTCCAAGAAGGCACTAAAGAAGTATTTGCTAAATACTGTCACAATAGCAAAAGGGTCTCTACAAGAAAAACAAAAACATGCTTCACTGTGCGGGAAAGGTTGGGAAACTATTTGGTGATCTAATTATGCTCGTCTTATCTGTCTGTTAGAAATACTAATCATGCTTTGATCCGGTTGTTTTTCTTCCAACTGATTTTCAGATTCTAGTATCTCTTTCCATGTGTTTGTATTTTCAGCACAGGGCTGTCTATGCAGTGTTAGACAGAGGAAGATCATCTGGATAAGACTGACAACAGATTGCTATATTTTAAAGAAAATGCTTTTATGATATATCACTAGCTTTTTTTAAAGATCCTGCATGCATTTCTAAAAGGTGTGGGTGAGTCAGGCACATATGCACACACACACCATCACACACCCAAACCTAAATATAAAGGAAGGTAGGTTTTTTAATAAGGAGGATATATAAATGTTAACAAGAGAGGTAAATAATGGCGATTTGAATAAAGAGACAAGAGCTGAGTGGGAAATTCAGATGAACAGATATGGAAGAAGCCTTGATAAAAGTGAGGAGAAACGGTTGTAATAGTATGAACATCTACATGATTATGGAGAGCTCAATGCTAGAAACAACATGAAAGAGGAAGGATGCAAAACATCTATGCTGTTAAGTGTCAAATTTAATTATACTCCAGCTTTGGTTTAAATACAGGTATGAAGTACCATACTAGTTTACAGAGTAACTGGGACAAAGCTTAGAAAACAAGACAAGAATGACGTCTGGTTTGTGACCTATACAGAAAATTCATGGCACATGTACATACAGTTAAATGAGTCTTTAAAATACAAAATTACTAAGTGAAAATTACTGTTCCTATTTAAATTAGAACACCTGGTTACAGCGATCTTGAAAATACCAGCATGTGTGGGAATTCGCAGTTTGAGGGGAAGAGAATTAATGATTTACTGGGCTTTTTGATGGGTGAGTTTTCTTACATATGTTCTTTTTTATACTTAAAAATGTCTACTATAATTTATCTGTCCCATATAAATTATTATTAGAGAATTAATATTCATATTTCTTGGCTGGTAAACAGTATCTCCTTCTAATAATTGGCAGTGTGTTTTCCTCTTTCAGTTTAGCTTATGCATCTGAGAAGGTTTTCAGAAGTTTTGATGAAAACACAAGCATCACAAGAATATCATTGTGTCCAGTGATGAATTTTGCTCAGTTTTAGCTCTTTTGAAACTGAGAATAAATTTAGC
Organism: Patagioenas fasciata; assembly: GCF_037038585.1. NCBI lineage: Eukaryota > Metazoa > Chordata > Aves > Columbiformes > Columbidae > Patagioenas > Patagioenas fasciata. The sequence continues at coordinate 77,677,236 of NC_092523.1, read as the reverse complement.
AGTCATCCACATTTGTGAACAGGTAGATGTATACACTGGTTATTCTTCTCATCTGCCATGATCAATATGCCTGCAAGGAAACAAATACTTTGTATTCTTATCCATATCAGTGGATTCTCTCATGTCTTTAAGGGCTTTTGCTGACGTGGTGAAAAAAGCAATTACTGTTGCATCTTTCCTTTTTGAAAAATTGCATTTTAATTGTTGCTTGCATGGTCTGTTTGGTGAGATCCAAGATAGGAACATATCGCTGTTGTTTGAAGTCCTTTCTATTTTGCTCAGTAATCTCTTAATATTAAGGGGTTTCATCTAGACCAACCACCATCATGAGCATTGTGCACAGTTCATTTTTGTTGGGTAGGCAAACAGAATACCTCCCAGCACAAATTCTTAGAGCTTGTATTCTGCTTTGATGATATTTTCCTCAGTGAAAGCAGAAAATTCACACGATCTTTTCCGTGCCATTTGAGATCAAGCATGTACTCCAAAAAATAAATATTTGTTAAAAGAACAAATCTCATGCTACTCCTTGAGAGGCAACAGGTCAGGCACTCTGGAGATGTTCCTTCGTTCGCTAATCTCCGTAATTTCAGGAGATTACTAACATCACAGCTTGTACCATGTAACGATAGACTTGCTTTACAGCAAAGTCAGGGCTGCTGAATGAACAGTAAAGACCTTATAAATCGTGCCTCTTCTTACTAAGCATCATGTGGAGACTTTTATTTAAGGCTGTCCAACATCCTACACTGTAAGATAAAATTCTCTTCTGCTTTTAAGTTTTTGTTTCTTCAGTATGGAGACTGAAATTTTCGATGTTGATCATATTTCTCTTTTACTATTTGGGGGAAATGTCAAATCAGCCAAACTCTTCTATTTTGGAGGCTTCAGTGATCTGGCTTAACATGTAGCTGAGTATAGAGTTGTGTCAGCACAACTGAGGGCATGGAGAACTGGGGCACAGGACAAGCTATCCAAGATTATAAGCTTTTGAAAGCTTTTACTTCATCTATTTATGATTGAAAATGCTGCATCTGTTCCAACTCCAGGGCGGAGATCTTCTTAAGAACAAGATATCACAGAAGATGTTAGAAAAAACAAATTGGGTGTTGGGTTCAAGCAAAAGGAGGTAGGAAGAGAAACTATGATAGACTAGGTCTCGGGTTTTGTTCAATGTGAATGTTCATGCAGGACACACAAAATTTAATCAAGACAGGAAGTAGATGAATGGGGAAAACACACATGAGAATAATGGTGTGAGAAGATGAACAGGAATCATTCAGAGTATCAAGGAAATGCTGGGACAAGGGAAACAGAAAGATAAAATAGCACCCTGAAAGGAAAACTGTAAAACTAAGGGAGGGGAGCGAGGAAAGCCAGTGGTAAATGGGCATGACAAAGTCTGTGTGACTAACTTGTGTCTGGCTGTAAAGAAAGTCAGAGTATACTCAGGAAAAGGCAGCAGCAAACTGAAAGAGAAAAAAATGAAGCTGGATGCAGGATTCTGACAGACAGTGAAAGGCTGGGTATAGCCTGTGGGTTTACAAGGAGTGAATGATGTGAGCCTAAGAGAGACAGCTCAAAGGCTGGGAACATGAGCAAAGTGCCTGTGCTCACTAGAGCCCCTCACTGAACAGCAGCAATAGAACCAATTCCCATTTCTCTTCGTTCGTTTGCTAGCATGAAATATTTACGGTTCTCATTTCCTGACAGTGTTGATCCACATATAAGAATACAACCGTGTTACACAGTTGTCTGTTGTGCCATTAGCCCAAGAAGCAAGCAACCATGTGGCCAGTGAAATGTCACACGCCCCTCTTTCTGTGACCTGCCCATACACAGCACTCTCTCAAAACTGAAGTTACTAGAGTTAAACCTTCCTTCTGAGCCATTATTTCTGCTCCCATATATAACATAATATTTCCAATTGCATAATTGCATACTATTTGTTTGCTGTTCTTTAAGACTTGGGAAATCATAGCTGGAATAACAGAACTGGATTGCCATAATGCAAGAAAATTATTTGCAAACACAATGATTTCTGTCTTTAAAGGAAATACCATGCATACTTTCAGTTTCACTAATCTTCAAACAAACTGGAAAGAATCCTAAAAATCGTATGATATTTTGTATCGTATATTTAGGGAACATACTAGTCACCTTGATTTACATCTTTCCTGAGAACTGGTATTTCTGCAGCTTAGAGATCCCCACAAATGTTTCTCTCTGTGGTCCGTAGTAACGACTGTATAAAACAGGTGCTAGTAGCACTGCATTTTTGGTATCAAGAGTATGAAATTGAACATTCACTATTTGATTATGTACCTGTTCAGATTTTATGGAGACAAGTGACCTTAATCTGTAGAAGAAACAGCAATAAATATTTATGTATCCACATGAGAGCTAACAATGCAATAGGAGCTGTACTGATGTATAGACCAGGGACTGGCTTAGCCTGGTCATTTTTGCTCCCAACCACTAGCCCTTTGGATATAATTTGTTCCGATTTAGCTGCTGTTTTCCGCTGTGTTCCCTATCCCCATGGTCCTGAAGCCATGTCACAGATGCCCATGGGAGGAAAAATACACAGGCCACCATTGGGAATTTTCAAAAGCCTTTTGATAATTGTCTGTAAGAACAGCTCAGGGATGCAAGGCATCTTCTTACAAGCAATTTAGTGCTTAATTGCTAAGGCTTTGAGTAGGACAAAATTAAAGGTTGTCATGGGAAAATGCTGAAGAAATACAGATGAGCTCTAGGGACTCATTCTGTGTCATCTTCTGTGGTCATTTTCACACACAGCACAACAACTGTAAGTGGTGGCATACAGGAGTAAACGATGACAAGGTTCAGCAGAGTTGTGGGATAATACAGCTACTTTTAGCTCATAACTCTGAAATGCACAGTGAAAAAAAAAAGACAATTCTATTCATATAGACTGACCACAAGCAAAGCAAAATTTTAGATTGCTTGTTTTTTTAAATTTGGATAGTCTTCCGCATTAGAACTGGATTTCCCTCTGCTGTGTTCTATTTTCCTACTCATCTTTTAGCCTGAAGCAGCTTCTTCTCTCACAAGCGCTGAGTCTGCATGCAGTGAGTGCAGTTGCATAAACGAACCTCGTGTAGGGTACGACATCGATGGTTTGAGAAGCACATGCACTCTCACATTTTTAAATGCGTACTGGTGTTCAGAAGCTCCAGAATAACTTCGGATATGTATCATATATATACTTCCAAATACATATATGTGGTGTGTATGTGTGTGTATACTTCTCAAAATACCTGAACTACGAGCTTAGAACGCTTTTATTTAAAAACTGCTTTCTGAGAAAATACAGAGTAACTGATGGCACTATTGACATAATTCATAAACGGAATAGTTGATTACCTGTTGTGTAACTGAGCCAATGAATATTCATAGTTGCCTTGGTATGGAGCTGGCATATTTCAGCTAATTAACTCTTCTGCTTAGTTGGTGCATATGCACACTTTTTATGTGATACCGAAGTATGTTTAATTGAGGTTTGACAGATAATACCAAAGACAGTTTGCAAACAAACAAACAAAGTAGATTTCACTGTCATTTCCATAAATGGAACGGTATCACTTAATGGAAACTTGTATAAAAATTAACTTCGTCCTCTCATTTCAGAGGAGTCTAAAATTCACACTCTTAGGGCATGTTTCAGTTAGGCAGAGTAAAGAGGGTTTTTTTAGGTAATATTTCAAAAGAACATACAAATTGCTACTCAGAGTGCTTCTAAATGTTATTGATATTGACATTATCCCGTTTACTGAATATGTTTGAGAATACTATACAGGCTTTGAGTTAAAGTTGTAAGATATCGTTGTTTTCCTTTGAGAATCTTGGATGTAAGCCAAGATAAACTAAAGATCAGAAGCTAAACTGCTTTCTCAAGCAGTTTTAACTTCCCTACTTTCTTTTGCTGGGAACACACATCCTGTCACCGGGTCCTGGTACCTAGAGGTACCCTAATATCCAGATAGAAGAAATTGATAGAGGTGATGTCCTCTGTTGCTCTGCTTCCTTGCCTAGCATCTCTTCCTCTGGTCTTTCATCCCTCCCACAGCTCAAGGATTAAACTTTCAGTTCAGTGCCACAATGTTCTCACATCAGTGGACCACATCAATCCACCCACTCTTCCTGAGTTATTCTTTCCTGCGCATCAAAATGATAGCTTACTAATTTTTAGTCTTAAATTATATCTGCCTCATTTTCTGGTTTTCCCTTCATCCTATGACCTTGTCCACCATAAAACCATTTTCCCATGTTTTTCCTAGATATCTGGTATCGCACAAAAAAACTTATGCGAGTCCGCCATCTGAAACAGCATCTTTATGTCTAAATGACTCTCAACTCTTTTTGGATCCCATCCTTTTCTCTGACCCATGACTTCTAACGCCTTCTATAATAAAAATATCTAATTCTGGAGTGTGGGTGATTTAAGAGTTGGTAATGAAACAGAGTTTTTTAATCAGTCATTACTTCAAACCCACTCCCTGAAAAGGAAAAAGACTCATCAGTTTTTAAATATACAGGACTGAAGTCCATCTGGAGGATTCATACTGACATGGTTTTAAGGGAATAAACTGTATTTGCTCTGTAGCTGGTGGGGAAAATGTTTCCCTGTATACAACCTCTAAGGCATCCACAACAATCTTTATATCAGATTAGATGTGTTGCTGAAAAACAAGCAAATGAAACCGCCCAAAAGACTTTCCCACACTCTGCACTAGTTTAATACACACTAGCAGCGGAGTCAGGTGTCATGTTAGACTGTGTGGTTCTCTCTTAATTCAAGGAAATCTGCTGCCTAACACAAGTTTACTTACGCAGCTATCAGAAGCTCATCTAGATCTGTCCCCTAAGGAAGGTGTGACTTGACTTAGAATGCAAATTATTAAGTTCTGATACATACTAAATTACGTTTCTGATCTCAGCCATTAAACTTTTATTTAGCTCAAGAAAAATCAATTCTATTCTTAATTTTTTGAAAAAGCTTCATTTCTGTGCAAACTCTCCAATCTACTCTGAAACATCGCAGCAATTTTCTGTCTATGAAGCTATAAAATTATCTCTTATAATCGCGACCAATATAGTTTTTATGTTCTTGATACAGTTTATCAAAAAAGGAGTAGAAGATAGAACGTATCTCTTTGAAAAATCAGGTCTCAACTACATTATCATTATTTCTTTCATGAAGCAACGGGCGGGTTCGTGTTCTGCTTCAGTAACTTCTCATGAAGAAAACACATTTAAAAACTGATGAGTCTTTTTCCTTTTCAAATTTGTTTTTTCTGCCTGTGGAGCTTTAAAAAATGAATTTCATAATGAAATTATTTTCTCTGTAAAGCTAAGAAGTTGAGGCTAATTATATCTTACCTACGTGATGATTTTGTCATAAATATCTAGCTATTAAGTCATAACAGCCAATCAGATCACTTAATGTATAAATCTCATTTAATAATAACCTTTAGTAGATTTTGAAGCAGCAGTATGCCAAAAGTGTTTGGCAAATAGCTATTTTTATAAATGTTAAAGCTGTTTCAGACTTGGGTTTTTATTGTCAGCCATGCTGCAAGAAACAAGAGTAAATTTGCATTCTAAAAAGGTCCTATTTGGAATTCTTCAAAATATCAAATTTAGCATGGAGTTTAGTGTGAGCTATTTTATTGCCTTCTGGTAGCAATAGGGGACAGTGGCACCTGGGAGAATCTTCTAATGGGCTTTTAACGTTGTTAATACTTGTTAGTATTGTGAATATTTGTTAGCATTTTTTTCCCAGTTCATCCCAATTCTACTAAAAAAAATACCTTATCTGTTGGTAAATCAATTCACACAGTACCTAAAAGTGTTTAAAAGAGGTGTTCAAGATCCAGGCTGATCACAGGGAAGCCAGCTGGTCTGAAGTGGTCTACAGGGTTTTATCAGTGTCTACCATGATAGAGAATGTAGAAATCAAGAAACAGGCTTGTCTATAGACTCTTCTTCCCCTGAGCAAGCAAACCAGCCAACATCGAGTTGACAAGTTTTCTCTATTGCCTGGGACACCGGCTTCTGAACAAGTGTTTATACTTGCACAGATTAATAGTAATGAAAATGTCCTTGTAATCAAGTAACATTCCATTTCTCCCACACCTCAAAAGGCTATTTAGTCTAATTTAGATTAATGTTGGCTTGACTCTCAAGCACAAATTTTTATCCAAACCAAAGCATGATCCACTTTTGTCCAGTTTAATCAGCCTCACAGGAGACCTCATGACCTGCTCACCCAGAAAACTGAGAAAATAGAAACTCGCTTGATAGTCTTGTCACCTGGAGTCAGAAATCAAATTGCAGTGTCTCTCAGGAGCACTAACATTCACTTTCACAAAGCCACGTATTTAGAGGCACCAGCCTAAGTTCCTATTAGAAGGTGAGACCTGAGACAAGTAACTCATAAATAAAACAAATAAAGTTACTTGTATGCTGCCAGTCCAAATTAATTGACTTCAGCAGAAGATGATGTATAATGGAGTTGTTTTGCCTTTGAGTTTCCCTTATATAGTCTGGCAACAGCTTCCCAGAATTCGTTGGAATTACAGGAGTGGGAAGTGGGCAGAACTACGCAGGCTACTTGTTGAACAATGCATTTTCCATTTGTGTTATAGACAATCGGTGAATACAGTGACTAGTTGCAGGTAGGTTGCAACATTCTCCTTTGATTTTCAACTCTCCTGTGGAGTCAAAATGGAGTACGAATATTTTAACTTGCTAAAAAAATATTCCTTGTATAGTAAGTGGTATATGGCCAAAGATTCATTGTCAGTGTGTCCACTCATTGAGTCAGCTATGTATCTAAAGACCTGTATGCTCACCAAAGCGAGAATTAGATATATTTTCTCTTTGTGGGACAGCAAAACATCAGTCGGTAGATCTGATCCAGAATAAACTGCAGTGATTTTTTTTCCCTGCAGAACTTAAAAGTCAGATTCCAATGCTCTTGCTATTACAGAGGTGAAGACATACTACAGTCAAAATCAATTAAAGTATTTATGGACTAATGCAATAATGTGAATAAGAATGTCAGAATTGAACCATCTAACACTAAATAATTAAAAGTGAGATCATAATGAAATTCTTTTTTACCTTCAGGTGGCTATTTTTCTGTAACCTTTTTGGAAGGTGTTACATGTTAGGAATAAAACATAAATAAAACAGGCAAAGGCATTAAGTTGCATTATAACTGTTTTTAACTTTAATAACATTCATCGGATCTGAAATAACCACTGTTATTTAAAACTTGACCTTGTTGATCTGGCAATAACTTAACCCTTAAGCTAGAAAGTAACATAATCAATTATACTTCAGCACTGTTTTCACAGGAGGCTTGACCTTCCTAATGCAGATTCAATGAAATTGATAATGTTTGCCTTAATTTTGCTTTTGCATAAGTAGAGTGGCAAGTGATTTCATTAGTACATTTTAAATCAAAGTTGAAATAAGAATATGCTTCCTCATCCATTGGCTAAACTTCCAGGACATACTTTGAACTATTTCTCTCTTACTTGAGTTCTACTTGCATGTCCACTCACTTTGCTAATAATTACTATTTCGGTACTTGATGATATTTAATCTGAAAGTGTTGAAGGCCTTTTTCTAGCATGTTCTGGACAACAAATTCCAGCATATGTATGTGTGTGTGTGTTTAACATCCGTTAAAAAAGAATCCCTGATGTTAACTAAGGATTGAAATATTGTGCAGAGCTACCAAAATCTGAAATATTTTACATTCCATAGAGCAGTGGAAATGCTGTTCTACAGATGAGCTTAGTCCTGTCCTGTGAAGATCTCTTTGGTCTTTGCTACCAAATGCCAGGCTTTTTAGTGTGTGGATGGACGTAAGCAGGAGTAACATCTTAGGAGTAGTAGAAGAGAATTCAGATATTGCCTAAAACAATCCAGGGATGTGTTGAGAATGTGTGAGAGTGATGCATTTACTTTACGTACAGATAAGTCCTTCTGACTTGGGTCCTACAGCAGATGGTACAGAAGGAGCTGAAACAAGTGTTTCCCTGCAGACTGGTGTGGCTATTTGCGTTATGACAAGAAATCTTTCAGAAGATTTTGCTCATGTTTCCTATCTCTTCCTGCCTATCTGAGCCTTTCCTTTTTCTCTTTGTAAAAGAACCCAGAGATCTCCTTCCCCCTTCTGAGCTACAGCTTGAGTCCAGGCGAATTTCTCTCTTGAGGCTATGGGGTAGCTATTGCTAAGTTTTCTCTTTGTTATATAAAAAGCAGTAAAATAGGACAAGTGAGCACCTTCTTTCCCCATATCCTGTTAGAAGCCTGTGTGTCTTGAGGCAAAGCAGCAGAGCCTTATTACACACATGAGGCAGTGCCAGAAGACACCCAGTTTGCAGCCACCTTCTACTATGACAAAACTTAGGAGTGGATGAGGATCCCTAAAACTACGTATGGTAGCTAGGAGACCTTAGCAAACTTTCCCTTACAAGGTATGATCATATAGTTGCTAAGGTATCGCTGAACAGTGATCATTGTTTATAGACTTGGTTCTGCAGATGGGGATGGGAACGCTTCACTCTTCCAGTCCTCTGTGGAACACAGATGGATCCCACAATGCAGAAAGGAAGCTCTTCTGTCTTTCAGATCATCTCCAAGGAGGCAAGATGTGTGTGGGAAGCATCCAGGACTTGTTAGAGACAGCGAGGTAGTTTGCCACTGGTAGCAGGAGAAAGTTTTCTTGGTGACAGATGAGAGAATTATTGTGAGAAAAGGGAAAGAAACTCACTGAGTGGGAGTCCAGGTGTGTTTGCTTTTTGCAGGTTCTCGTTTTAGTTTGTGGAAGATATTAGGCTTCAAATAGTGATTAAAGAGGAGAAAGAGCCAATAGGGTCCATAGATCAAGGAGTAACAGAACACCTTCAGAAAGCTGCTTCCTTCAGAAAAATGAAGTGATTGGCAGTTTTCAAATATAGAAGCTTTCTGCTTCTGAGGATGGTAATTTTGAAAGTTATTAAGCACTGGTCAGACCGCAGGACATCAGAAAGAAATATGGGGCTTCGACCATTTTGAAAGTTAATTTGTTTATAAAAGTAACCTGTATTTTGTCTTCTAGTCTTGAAGGGGGCAGGAAGATTTCCAGGAACTTTTGTGACCAGCCAAAGTTTAGAACAAATATCCAGTTGACCCCAGGGCTCGGCGGCTTCTGCATGTTTGTCTTTAGAGTGATTTCAACCATGTTTAAGATTTCTAATTATATTATAGCTAGAAGGATCAAATGTATCAATGAAATCAAAACCAAACTACAAAGCAATCTGAGGACAATTAAAAAGCCAAGCCACAGGGAATCAGAGAGATATTAACTAGTAAAAATGTAAGATGTTACAAAGTGCCTTTCAGTTCTGCTTCTCAGATTCCTATTCTCCTTTTAATATCAATGCAGATTCCTATTTTGCTTATAAGATGGAGGGAGCTGAGGCACTAAGCACAGAAATGACATACGGAAAGGGCAAATGCAGAGAAACGTGTCATAAACATGGAACATAAAGAGAATATACTTGCCATGGAAAACTTTCAGAGGTGTGTTGGAAGGCAATTTTCTGTGGTGCAGCTATTATAGATGATATTTCTTATTTGCTTTCATTTTTGTTGGGAACAGAATTACTTTTTTTCAGTATTTCCCTAGGAAGTACAATTCTGGAGGGAAGAATAGTAAATGTGGGTTATTGGAAGCATTTTGATTTCTGTTTCAGGATGTAGTACAGAAATGGGATAAATAAACATTTCACAGAAAACAATGAAATTCTTTATTCAGAAAAGAGTGTAATATGACACTTGGATATTAAAACTCCTCCTCTTTTCTTTGAAATGATATTCAGCAAAATCAGAGTTTAGCAAAGTATTTTTAGGTTGGTCAGAACCATATTTTCTGACAGAAAATGGTTCTCTTAAAATTTTTTCTGACTGGCTCAATTTCAGAGCCATAAATCTAGATTACCCTTCTGCTAATGCAGAATTGTCCCCTGCAGTATATTTTACCAATGCTTTGTCCAGTCTTGCTATAAATGTCTCAGACAATGAGACTCCCACTGAAAGATTACTCCGTAGTCTAATAGATCTGTCAGAAAGATTTTCCTGAAACTCAGACTATATTTTCCTTGTCTTAATTTGGGATGTCGCAGAGCAGCTCATGAAATGCAAGCATAGTAAATCACTTGAACCAGATGGTATTCATCGGGGGGTTTGGAAAGAAATAAAGTGCGAAACAGGGAAGATACTGGCAATAAATCATTAAAAATAGCAGCTGTTTCCTTTAAAAGGGAAAATTTAGCCTGGTGCCTGTACTTAGAATAAAAGTTGTTATTCTTTTTTAATTGAATAAAAGATCAGTTTCAACAATTGCAGCCTGATGAGCTTAATCTCAGCTTCACGGAAATCTACTAGCATTCTGACTGTAGTCTAAGTATTAGATGATTATAATTTTAGAGCAAATTGTGGCATCTCCCACAGGGCTAAGTAATGGCTCTCTAGTGTGAGAAAAAGCTTTGGAAGAAAAACAGCCACAATCGTGCACGAAATCCCAGTCTAGAATAATTTATAATTGAATGGCTGTAACTTTCCTGGATTTTTTAAGAAGTTTCTGGTAAGGAGTGTCCAGAAGAGGTTCATTGTAGGAGGAGTTTGTTATTACTGATGTCTGGGGAGGAAGCAGAGAAGGAGATTTATCACACCAGGTGTCCAAACCCACAGTAGTAATGTCTGTAATGAGAAGATCTTTATTTTGCTTTAAAATGCAATGTGCTTGCATTACAACAGGCAAGGTGAAGGAAACACACCTTCCAAACGTAGCGTAAGTTAAGATTTGTAATGATCCCTAGGTCTGGTGGCAACCCTTTCTTCTCCACAGCCTCCAAAAGAATCCTTTATCTCAGCCAGCAACCATGGGAAATTCGGTGCATCCTGCTCTGCTTTGGATAAGTTTCCCATCAGTGGCATTTAAATAGCAAACAAACCTCTCCCTGTGAATTTTATGTGAATTATCTTGTAGATAACTGAAAATGTAGCACAAGAAGGGCATATTTCTCTCTTCTTAAGAAGCAGATATTTGTATTACAAAGCAGGAGCAAGACAAATTGGTATTTCTGTATACAGATGACGAATTATATTCATTATTATTCAGATCTTATATTCAATTGTGTTAGAAATTTAGCAGGTATTCCTGCGGCTTGAGCCACCTGTTGAGAAAAACTCACTGATCAGTTTTGCATGTTACAGGAACAGAATTGAGAGTGGTCGCTGAAGAAGGAACACATGCTTGGCAAAAACCTGCTGGGAGTTGTGTAGAAAGACAAAGAGGACTGATAGCTTTAAAAGAATTATTCACCTGAATGCTTTGGGCAGGGAAAGATAGATTATTTCTTTCTTTTCTGCTCTGTCATTGTGGTGCCTCCTTGGTTCATTTGGATTTCCTGTCTTTGGGTCTCCTTGTTTGCTCCAGCCATCCTGTCCCACTAGATCCATCTCAGCAGGACCAGTCATCAAGGCTATATGCAGAACCTTGAGTCGTGACATTAGTTTTGCCTCTTGTAGACATCACACCTTCAGTTCTGGCTCAGGCTGCTTACATATCCCTCAGCATTTGCATTAGACAGAGTCTAAGCCCCCATAGAAAGTACTCTGGAATCCCTGTGTGGAAGGACTGGATCTATCTTCTAAAGAAGACCCAGGAGGGTTATAGCTGGAGGCTGCTTTGTTGCTACTGCAGGGGCTTGGAGAAGAGGGGATTCTTGCAAATACCAACCACACCACGAAGTTTTCCTCAAGCAATTCTGGAAGGCTGCCCCAGAGCCAGCACTGTTCCTTCTGTTCCTACAGAAGGAATTCTAACTGGTTATTTTAACTTTAAAGCTATTGGCAGGAGAGGTGGAGAACTCCACCTGGGCATGTAAGCATTGCTACCAAAGTCTTTGAAAAAAAAATTAATATCAGCTTAACTAGAAATGTATTCACAGGTTTTTCCTCACTACAAACTTTATGTTCCACAACAGTATTTTTTACTCTTCAAAGTACTCATTGAAAGATTCTTACAGGTTTCCTCTGGTTGAAGAAACCCTTATTTCACAAGTACTTTGCTGTATTTTACACCTGCAACAGCTACAGAATCTCAGGCAGAGGTATAGTTGAGACTCTGCCCCTATATCACCTTGATTTAGGAATTAGGCAGCCAAATGGGGCACCCTTCCCAGTGCCAGCTGATACCCAAATGGAAATCTCTTTAAGTAAGAAATCCAAATTCTGGGCCACTGTCCATACATATCTGAGTGTGTTCTGTCTGGATTTAATAGTATTAGCACTGAAATCTGCGTTGGAGGAAACTGGACATGGTAAAGAGGAGAATTTGTTCAATTTCTGTGGTTTCTCAGTAAGAGAGGAAAATCTTACAGGGAAAACAAACAAACAAACAAAAGCAAAACCTTCTGTTTGTTTTGCCAAGTGTAACAATTTGTGTGAGTCACCTGAAGCAGGCATGCTCTGTGGTCTTCATGCAGTCCTAATGCTTTATTATCCTGAGTGAGAGAAGCACTGGAGTCCTCCTTATGCCATTCACACCCAGGTTTCTTTCCAACCTGCCAGGGGATGCAACCCCTACACAGTCAGACCTGCAAAGTGCACCACAGAACAAAGATACCACCGTTGTGATCCAATTGGATCCTTATTTTTAATCTCATATTTTCCTTTCACTATTGTAATCATATAGCTTTCAGCAGAATTTGTTTGATGCTCAGTGAGCTCCCAGAGCAGCATCAAAGTCCAAAGAAGCCTCTGATCGAAAGCTGTCTTTGGAAGGCTATGAAACCATGCACTCAAAAACTTTTGAGATCAGCTTAGAAATCACGGTTTCTTGAAATACAATACATTTGTTTTTCTTTTCATTCCTCTCCCTTTGAGGTTTGCATGTTTACAGAGCAATATTAGGAGTGCTGCATAAGCATCAACTTTGCATTGCTGTAGGACCTCAGACTGTAAGAAGAGCTGTGGATATTCAGACTTGACCGTAAAATTACATTTGTTCCCTATAATTTTTTTTGCATTAATTATGCTCTGGTTCTCAGAGGTGCTATCTGGAATTTCTACCAAGTTATCATGGAAAGCGGTGGGACATGTAAAACATCTGGCAATCAGATTTTTGGGGCATAAAATGAGTTCTTGGTGACTAGATCCATGTTGTGCTGTTGGAGATGATATGTAGTCATACTGTCAGTTTTTATTTAGAATTAAATTGTTCATATTGCGTTGTGTCACAATAATTAGCATAGTTTTAAAGTGCTACTTTGCCGACGTATTTCCACCATAATTCAAAGCCTTGTTGGTTTGTGCCTTCTTGAAGATTACTCTCAGAGTTGTCCCATAGTTTCCTTCCAGAGTTGGAAGTATTGTGTCGCTATTGTTGGTTTGGAGTATTGTGGTAATGAGGTCCCACCATGGGACCCCCACTTAATATAGAGCAGGGTCTTGAACCCAAAATTCTTCAGAGTTCAATGTACGATACACAAACATGGTGAAAACGTCACTGTTTTCAGAAACACAGAAGAAATCTTTGGTTAGGAAAAGAAGATAGACTTCCAATACAGGGATTATATGTGAAAGAAAAACACTGTGCTTTTTCTCCCCTTTTTGTAGATAAAACATTAGTGGATAAAATAGGGGATCATATTCCTCTTTTGAAAAACTTACTACTTAGAGATTTGAAGAAAAATCAATGTGACATTTGAATACACTTTGAAGTTCTTTCACAGCTTGAAACTTCACAACTTTTGTCTCACCCTTTTTTTATCAACTGTATTCATTACATTTCCATATAAAGCAGCCTGCTTGTTAAATACCATCTCTCTTCCTCTTGTTCTTTTCCTCTTGCTCGCTCTCTTTTTTTCCATTTCCCCCCTCCTGCCCCTTTGCTCTCCAGGAGGATTGAATGCTTTCTCTCAAAGGTAGCAACACACCATTCAATTAAAGCCCTGGCCTTTGTAAGGACAGATAATAACTTTGATCGCTGCATTTGTATAATTAAGGGACAGGCCTCCAGTTTAAAGGGGCTCCTCGTTTGCCTTTGAAACGGCGAGAGCGTGATGAGTTTTCCGCGGCATCGGCTGGGTAGGAAAGTCCCAATCTCCTTTGGTGTCACATCTATCTGCGTCCCCCAGCCTGCTTGTCCCCTGTCCCAGGGAGGACGATTAGGCAGCCCCCCCGCTGGCTGCAGATGGAGTGAAGCGGAGCGATAAGGCGAGCTGCCGTTCTCCCCGGCCTCAGATCGGCGGAGGGAGAGCTCTTCTTCACAGGCAGCCCCAGTGTAAGCCGTTTAAACAAGCGTGCAGGAAATATTGGGGTAATTACCAAGCGCAGGGAGGGGGTCTCTGGCTATCAGCAGCATTGAGAATGGATTCGAAAACTCGCCTGGCAGATTAATTGATCCTTTTTCTGCAGCCAGTCTTTTGAAATAATTCTCGCAGCAGCTCACGGCCGAAAGTTGGGAGAGTGCAGCGTGCCAAGGAGAGGCATCCTCACCCACAGCCGTGTGTATTTCCTAGCATCCACATCTGACTTTCTTCTCTGCCAAAGCATTAAGAATTTTAGCAATAATTCATGCTTGGTAAATTTGTTTTCTGTAATAAGATCAAGCCCACAAAGAGAGAATAAAAAGCAGTGCCGCCTGTGCTTCCTTATCGGCAGTGGTGCCGGCTAAGTGCTCTGATCGCAGGAAGCTGCTCTGAGGCGCTCCCGCCTGCTACTTAATTCAGTTTACTTAGAAAAGAGTTGGCCACGGCTTTAATTTTCAGTTTCGCACTAGTGAAGCGGGCCACCAGCTCAGTGGAGAACCGGTGGCCAGCGGGTCCCCGTGGAGAGCGGGCAGGCTCCTCTCTGTCCCGGCAGGCTGCTCAAGTGGAACGTCAGCCAAGTGGCAGGTTTGTTGCTGGGGAGATGAGGACCAGCCTCTCGATCTCCTCTGCCCCTGCCCTTGCTTTTCCCAGCTGGTGGAGGAGGGAAACTGGCAGCGGAGACCTTGACGCTGCACCCGCTTCTCATATTTGTCCGGCGAAGGATGCGTCGACAGAAGGGAAATGATGGGCGGCACATTTGGAGCTGTGCATTTGGGTCCCCTCTATAGCTGCGTTTATACATTAGCGTGCATTTTGTGTGTAAAGCAGTGATAGCTCTTGAAAACTCTCCATACTATGCTATGTTGCTCTCCTGGGTGACTAATATTAATTGCTCATTTAAGGAAAATAAAAACGTTCTGTGATTTAGACGCTGTGCCGCAGAGAGGATTTCAAACCCCTTTATTAGCACTGTCCTAGCAACTTGAGATAAAGCAAGTGACAAAAATATCCTGATCTAATTTTGAATACCTATATTTGCACAGAATGATGTAGTATCTTGGCAGTTCCTGTCAGGGCACCTATCAATTCAGACTGCATTTAGTCAGCACACAGAGTAAATTGCTGTCCTACTAAAAAGCAGTGAACAGAGCAATTAAAATCCATTTTCGTTATGGTTGCTGGCTTCTTCATACAGGAGGAGAAAGATATTGTAGGAGGTGTCTTAAAGCCAAAACTTAAAATTTGCTGTGTGTTTTCCGTATCTCAATTTTTTGCTTCATTCTCAAATATTACTGGTACATCTGCGACTGTCAAAACCCTCACTTCCAAAATACCGAGGGTCAGACTTTTGCAATTAAATTGCAAATATTGGTGTGAGGGAAATTATGTGCTGACATTATGTGGGTTCAAGAGACCAAAGATTCATGTGATTTGCAGCCAGGCAGATGTATGTTCTGCCACCAAGGTGTACACATATCTTTTGCAGCCACACGAACAGACATCTGCATGGAAGGTTTGCAAGTGCTTGCATATTCAGGGTTGCACTACAAGGCCCTGACTTGTCCATAATGCTTTCAGTAAGCCTTATTTCTTGTTTGATGTTAAGAAGTTTTCAAATAAAAAATACTGTTTAGTGTAAGCAGATGGATTTAAGAAAATTGCTGGGATTATTCTATGTGCCTGTATGCCTCCGTCCTTCTGTCCTGTAAAATGTTGAGAAACACATCAGGCTGATTTCACAGGGTCTTGTGTCTCATGTTTCAACACATGGGTCTTATATTTCTTCAGTCTAGGATGGAGCAGCAGAGTAGAAAGAATCCCAAATCTCATTTGGCACTACTGAATTCCATCTATCTTTGCACTAGAGTGCAAAACAGATCTAACCTCACCCTATTCAATTGTGCTCCATTTTGCGTCTTGTTTTACCCTTATCTCTCAGGGACTGGGGTGCCTACAGAGCTAGAAATGACAGAGCATCTTTTTTACTGCCTACGTTCAGCATCATTTTGGTGGTTGTTGAACAGCAAAAGCAGGTACCTGCTGAGGCAGGGGGCTGAGGACCTCTCAGCCATTCCAACTTGTTAGGAGGGTAACGGCAATCAGAGGACCTGACTCCATAGGGCGACCACAGACCGGGAAAGCACAGACAGGCACCTTTAACCACGCCAGCCGCGAGTCTCGTAGAGACATTTACAACAGGCCAGTGTGGAAAATGGTATTATGTTGCATGTTGTTTAAAATCTGCTTCTCTGTACCTGTGCAAATGACTACTTGCAAGGAAACGTGTTCCTCAACCCTGGAGAGGGGGCTGTGGTATCGCTGAGGGCTTTAGATGCACACACGCTGCCAGCGTTGCACATGTGGAAGCCTGTTTTGTTTTGAAAAAAGCACAGCATATCTACAGCTTGCACTGTGTCATAACGTCTGTGAAAATAATATCTTACTATAAGCGTAGATAGCGTAGAGGAAACCTTTTGTACAGTGCACGTTCTTCAAATTAATCTCTAGCTCCTGAAATGTGCCCATTCTGAGGAGAAGAAACAAGGCTTGAAAGCACTCCAAAGAACCATGTTGACACCACAGCTGCTGTTTTTAATACCCCACTGTGCAGAGTAGCATCCTGAAAGAGACTGAAAGCCTCTGTCCATCTACTCATGCCAGATCTAAAGCAGGTGGCTGTCTTTTTCCTGATGCCAGGCTTTCTTTTGGGGATCCATCAGAGAGCCAAGGGCTGTCTCCAGCAGGACTTGCACCAATTGTTTACTCTATTTATATTTTGCTAATTAAGTGATAATCCTGAAGTATCAGAGCACATGTGAAATAATAATTATTACTCATGAAGCATAAACTGAGCAAACAATTTGTTTGTTTTGTTTATGCTGAAAGATAATGTGTTTGCCTCTCCAAAGGCTGTAAAAACCACTGGTTGAAAGCTGCTCCTTTCATCCTAGGATGTAATTCTGCTGGTAAAACTGGAGTTACAGACAAGATGAGTTTGAGCCAAAGAAGAAAACAGAGTTCTGGTTTCGAGGAAGGCATATATCACGAAAATCTGTGGGCTGGCTTCAGCTATGGCATCAGTAATTGTTTTAAGTTCCTTATCAATGTAAGTGTTGGAAAGACTGTAGCAGGAGAGGTTTAGAGATGAACAGGACAACTCTAGCAGCTCAATATTTCTGGAGACGTGTGATGATCTCCTGTTGTGGCTGCTCCAGAGGCACTTCGACAAGGTAAACCAGGAGGATGTGCCCCACCGTAAACTTCTCCCTAACCTGGTGGACAATCAGAGGGGAGTACTGAACTGACCTGCTGTGCATGAACATGTCTTGCTGCGATGGTGTCTGTACGGAGAGGGTTGATCTTGGTGTTCAGGCCTTTTATACTGTCAGGTCAGGTTAAAAAAATTAGGTTCTTAGTACTCCTTGAGCAGGCAAAGCAAGTATAAAGTATGGTTGGACATACCTAACTTACATTCCCAAACTTTTTTGTATAACCAGCAAGGCTGTAAAGGTTCTGCTTTTTAATTTTTTGTAACACTTTAGTAGTTTTGGGTTCATTCACAGAGTTGAATAAAGCATAGTACAAGATTCTCAACACTGACAGTAGTGGGATCATCAGCTGGAAGTGGTGCAAAAGGCTCCTTAACTGGAATGGCAGTAACTCACAGCCACTTTGCATGGAAATGACATTCCATTTATACTTACTTTCCTCTTCTGTGCTGTCTTCACTGTCTTTGAAGAAAGATATCTCAGAGGTCTGTTAAATCATACGTGGTATATATTAGGGGTCTGCAGCATCTTTCTTATGAGGAAAGACAGAGAGTTGGGTATATTCAGCCTGGAGAAGAGAAGCTGAGAGGGGATCTTATGGATGCTTATAAATATCTCAAGGGTGGGTGTCAAGAGGATGGACCAGGCTCCTTTCAGAGGTGCCCAATGACAGGATAAGGGGTAACAGGCACAGACTGAAACACAGGAGGTTCTGTCTGAATGTGAGGAGAAACTTCTTTGCTTTGAGGTGTCAGAGCCCTGGACCAGGCTGCCCAGAGAGGTTGTGGAGTCTCCTCTGCAGACATTCAAACACACCTGGACATGACCCTGTGTGATTTTCTCTGGTGAACTTGCTTTAGCAGGTGGGTTGGACTGGATGATCTCCAGAGGTCCCTTTCAACCTCAACCATTCTGTGATATGGAGGATAAATGGGATCAGCTGTTCACTGAGCTTTCCAGCACAAGGCATCAACCTGTGTGGTCAGATGGCAGATTCAAAACAAAATTTTACATTGGTGCAAGTGTGCAAGTTCATTGGAGAAGGATTTGTCAAGGGCTCTTAAATTCAAAGGCTCTGAACCACAAAGACAGCAGCCTTTGACAGTACCACTGTGTGTTTCTCTGTCCTTATACTATTTTTTAGACAGCTGATGTTGACCATTGAGATGGGATCCTTCACTAGGTAAACTTTTAATCTGACCCAACACAGTTGTTCTTCTGCTGAGCCTTTTTATTTGTATTCTTTTCTCGTGCTTTGTTTTAGAATACTCTGTGACCAGAGTTGCTGGGAAGTTTTGGGTGTGCGAGAGTGCTCTTGCAGGAAAACTTAGCTCCTGCAGCGATACAAATGTGGTGGGCTTTAGTTTTAAATTATGAATTATTGCAATTCCTTTGATTTATGTTAAATATTTCAATAAAAAATAAGAGGGAAAAGTTGCTTTTCTATTTGACCGCATGTGATCATTTAAAATTGGAGGAGTTCTAGTTTTTAAAGAAGATCTAAGGCCATAAAGCCATTTAATTGCAGTTCTCCCTATTTCTTTTCCCTTTATTTCTAAATAATTTATCAGTTGAAGATACTTTGTATGAAAGCCAAAGGCAACTTTTCTCAAGCCAATGAGGACAGCCATCTATGATCGTTATTTAGATAAAATGCCATAGAAAATAACCAAAGCTCTACGCATGGCAACTATTTTAGAGCCATCTTAGTAAAAATAATGCAGAAGGATCTGCAAGATGGATGGATGAGCAGAATCAAGTCTTTTCAATATTTATATGTGGAACGTTTAGCTCACCGATAGGTCAGGGAGTTGGAGCTACATTGTGCAAATGGGTTTGCAGGTTTGGGACCTTAGTGAACAAGCAATGCAAAAGTTAAGAAAAAAAAAAGAATCAGACTTTATTCTGACATAATGAAGTTAAAGAAAAATGTTAAAGAAAAAAGGAAAAGAAGAAAAAGATGAGGGAAGAATATAGCTGAAGAAAAAAGCAGAAGAAATCAATTTAGCAATAATGAAAAAAAATTAGCAATGAGGTGGTTTTCATTTTGAAGTTAGTTTAAAAAGAGCAGTTCACATCTTTCAAACGTGTAGTGGGTCATTTTTTCCATTATCAGAGTCTCTGCCTCTTGAATCATGCAATGCAAATCTCTTACTTGAGATTCAATGCCTTGTTTAAAAGGACTTTCTCAGCTTTGTAGGCTTTTTGCAGGGACTCAGACCAAGAAGTTGAGTTTTTGACAGATCCGTGGAACAGAAGGCCTCCTCCTTTAGTGTAATGGCTTGTTCTTTAGCCCTCATTTGTGTTTGAAAATCTGCTGCCCATCCTGTTCCTCCATGCCCTCACCTCTACCTCTTCTCAGATCATTTCCAGTTTCAAGTCTGTGGTAGCTGGTTCAGGTAAGCGTTGCTTCCCAGTGCACTGCTGGCTCCTGCAGACAAAGAAACAGGGAAAAAATATGTATATAAGGAAAAGGGCAAGACTGTTTAGAAGGAATTTTCCCATTACTTTTGCATGTAGTTGCTTTGAGAATTATTTGTAACGGTAGCATGTAAAACTTTAGGAAATGTTAAGTCATCAGCGATGTCTTTAAATTACTTCATTTGATCACACAACTAGGTGTGGAAACCCTGTTTGTGTGTCATGCTCATAAACTGCAGACTATATTGCTGCAAAATAGAAGGATACAGGCAGGACAGAGTCTCACTGTTTTGTTCTATAGGCAGAAACGGACAGTAGGATTTCAGAACATCTTTCCTGTAGGAAGATTTCACAAAGGTGGAATCAGAGATGTGACAGAACATCCCTTACCTTCAGCATTTCAATTTAAACAAGTCCTTTTGTCTCTATTAAAGACCACTTATTTGAAATACAGATTTTCAGAAGTAATTTGTTTCTTTTCGCTCACATACACTAAGATCCTATTTCCACTTGGTTTAAATAGCCAAAATAATGAGTGAATGCTGTTTAGGGACAGGAAAGCAAAGGCGATGGTGGGAAGCAATCCGATTTCATCCTCAAATCTCCTGGTCTTGTATTTGATGTCGGTGAGGCTGGACTTTTCACTCTGCTTCATAGTGCCTTCTATCACTCAAAATAAGTCAAAATGAGTCAAAACAAGTTAGCTTTCCATTACTTGCAGCACTAAAACCGAAGGATGCACCAACCTGCCCATGTCAGAAAATATTCTTCCGCTTCATGAAACCTACCTTGCAATGAAGAGTGTGAAGAGGTGGCTCTGCAATCCCTCTGCTTTTTGTTTAGCAGGGCCATAAAACCCACAGTATCTCCTTTGGGCCAGGTAGTAGGGGGATCAAGCTTGCAAGGTATTATGCAGTTAGGACCTGTGAAAGTACCTGGGTACACACTAGCAATCTTCTCATGTAAAAGAAAGGTAAAGAATTAAGTAGGCTGAACAGCGCATCCTTTCTACTTCACCAGCACCACTGAGTACTTAAATCAGTCAGAATCCTGATCTACTGCTAACGAGCTTAGTGTGCCCAGTTTATGCTCTTTATTCATAACTTTCACCTTTATGTAGAGTTGATAATTTCCTAATAAATAGTGAATTAACTCACATTATACCTGTCAGACAGTTGCACATACCTAGAGATAGTATTACATGAAAATGATTGTGTATTCTCCATTTTGGGAAGAAAATGGTGTGTGCCAGATTAATGAGGTTATGAGCAAGTGAGCAGAATAAACCAGTAAAATGTAATTAAGCCATTTAGCACTCCATAAAAACAAGAACACATAAAAAAGTAATGCAAACCACAGGGTGCAGTTAGTTACCAGCCCCCCTATGTCAGTAGGACTTAAAGGGGCATGCTTTTTTTTTTCCTTCCCCCCACTTTCAAGACAAAAGTTTTCAAATCACTCTGGGGTCTCCAAGTCGTTTGGCTGTGTCCCATCCCTATGATGTTTTGTGGCCTCCCCCTCCCCTTAATATTTTTAGAGAAATCATTCAGGTTTTTTCACTCATTCCAGACACACACTCCCTGTTTTCCAGCCACTGTTACTGTGCTCTCCTTCATACAAACAGGATATGTAAACTCATTAGGATGCAAACACACCAAGCAAAATTACTAGTCCATGACATACTTTGTTTTCTTTGCTTCTGCCCTTGAGATTTTGGTCACTTGGTCAGGGATGCCTGGACAACTGAGCCTTAGGAAGCGCAATAGTGCATCTAGAGACAGCGAGAGGGAGTTAATATGGGTTCATTTAAGGACTGAAATAAACTCCCAGAGATAACCCACAGCAGCTGCAGTTCAGCAAAGATATTTTCGTTGTGGAGAACAGACATTTCAAATAGTTGTTGTCTATCAAAGGCCGTAAAAGTAGATTTTCATTATGCATAAAGCCATTCTAAATGCCACCGTGCAAGAGGAAAAGGGATCAAAGGGAGAGAGCTTAGCGTGCTGGCAGGATGTGTTAGATTCCCTCTAGTGGCTGATCTTCCAGAATTTAATAAATTACTATTGCCGGTAGCTAATACAAATATAGTCCCTCGTTTAGCTGAAGCAGTAGATGTTCAGACCATTCAGATGATACTTGTAGGGAATGATGGAAAGGGAAGGGAATTTTTGGGAGAGGCAGAGGATGTGATGTGCCAGCAGTGGCTCGATGTGACAGATCAATGGCTCACGTCTTACAGAAGGCTGGACCCAGTGATGGTCTGAGGATTTACAAGCATCATGATAACAGTCAGATAATAGCAGTGAACTTCAATAAATCCAAAAAATTCTTTGGCGAGTTCTCATAGGGAGGAATTCAAACACAAAGCAGAGAGTTGGAGGTTTCTAGGGGAGAAAACACAAAAAAACTAACCACCAAACCATCCTTCCTAATGTGAAGAAAATAGAGTGGTTGTAGAACAACACCAGAATGCAACACCAGGAGCTCTTGAATGACATGAAAATCAAAGAGAAACCATAAGCAGAAACAAGGTGCTGGAGGCAGAGTATAAAAAAATACATGGGCATGCACAGGCAAGAAAAGAAAGACTAAGGAAGAAATTTAATTATAGCTACTGATGGATGTAAGGAGCAACAAAAAATTTCTATAAATATAGTTCCTTTTTGGGAGGCAGAGGAAAATACAATTTCTCTTGCCTAATGGAGGCAGGAGCAGAAACACTCAGCTTTATTTCCTTTTTTAATCTTAAAAAAGAATGATTTTGTGGTTGCACCTCTGATACGATTAACAGCAGTTAATAAGAGGACAAGAACTCTCGTTAAACAGTCAAAGATCAGGTCAAATAATACTTAGATACATTTAGCGTGCTGTAGTAGTTAGGTTTGCTGAAATACACTCTTGGAGTATTTAAGGGATTAGAATGAGCTGTCACTGGGTAGTGATTAATACTCTGAAAGGATGGGTGAATTCCAAAAGTCTGCAAGAAGACAGCCATAATGCTGATTTTTAAAAGTAAGGGAATGAGGAGTAGAGGAGAAAGGGAATTACAGACTAACAGGCTGAATTTCTGTACTTTAAGAATGGAAAGAGATTTCCAGTGCCAAGAGGTTGCAGTTGTAAGACACAACAAATATGGATGATAACAAATCGCACTGAAACAATGTCTATTTGAACAGCATTACACCTCCTGTAGGTACTGCAAAGAGGAAAAGGGTATAGCTCCACTTCAGTGAGGCTTTTGGCCCATTTCCACGTCTTGTTCTTGTGAGAGGTCTAAGAAACAGTGGTCTAGGGGAAAATACAATCAGGGTGATGCACAACTGAAAATCAATAACATGACATTTGAAAAAAGACCAGTGCAAAGTGCTATATTTAGGACTGAGAATCCTGTACACAAATGGGAGCTGGGGACTAACAGGTTGCCCAGTTACATGGTGGTATGACCTGGAGTTTGTACCCTGCATTCTGGGGATTGCACACTGGGGCGATACTGCTGGCCTCAAAGAACAGAAAGTTTGTGCTGTCTGTGAAGCCAACTGTTTTTAAAGTCCTGGTGTTTAATAAATGTACATATCAGAAGGAGCTGTGAGTCAATTGTGTAGAGGAAGAGGACAGCAAGGAACAGATACGCTCTAAATTCTGGACTATGCTGACTTTCTGAATGCATGATCTCCCTTCAACTTCTTATTCATAACTTATTTTTCGACTGCGAGGGTTGAAAATACCATTTTTAATGAAATAGCCTGACCTCTCAGGCAATACAAACATTACCTGAGTTAACTGTTGTCTTAGTTAACTGAAGAAACCCTTTTAGAGTAACCTCTAAGCCTATTGTTAACATTTCTAAATTTGAGAGTCTAGCACAGATCTTTTTAAATTGTGATTAGTAGAAATGTCAATTTCGTTTCTACTCTGAGTGTTTGTCACTTTTACTTCTGAATGTTATTATTAGCAAATTTCTCTTTCCTATACTTAAAGGCTCTGATCAAGTTATCCCTTAACTTCTTTGATGAACTTACTATGTAGCTGTCCTGGAGTTTAAAGGCTTGTTTTTTGATCCTGTAGTGATTCTCACTGTTTTTCTCTGAACCCTCTCCAATTTATCAACATCCCTGATAAATCCTGGACACCGTATTTCAGCATAAACTTCCAAACACAAAGCACCAGTGCCAAATACAGACTTAATATAATTCCCTTCTGTTTGCCTGCAGACTGGTTGCCTACAGAAATTCTCCTCTTTATTCTTCCAGGGACTGTATCGTCTGTTTTGGATGCAGCATCACGCTAGGCACTCATGTACCGTTGTTTATCCGCTATGATTCCTAAACACTTTTTAGAGTCCCTGGAGGAAACTCCCCCATCCTATAAGTGTGCTTTATGCATCACATTCTTGGATGTATTCCTTTACATGTAGCTGTGTTATAGCACTTATTGTTTGTTCATTTGTCTAAACTACCAGACGATTTTTTTCCTATAACAGCCATTTTTTCCTAGTTTAGCACTTCTCCATTCTTAGGCATCATCTGCAGCAAAGATTATGATTTTCTCTGGTCTTCAAGATCATTAATAAAACATCCAAACACATAAGTGCAAAACCTGATCACTGTGAGGCTCTGATGAAAACTCAGCCTGTCACTGATGATTCCCTGATTTGACTAACTAAAAATGAGCTGTGTTGGTTTTCCATTAGTCTAAACTGATCAAAATCCTGCACCAGCCATCGAGTCATCTTGACAAGATGCTGCAGCTGGTTTGTGGATTCCAGTCTTCAGATTGTGCCGTTGTGTGACTGGGTGAAGTGGCGCTAAGGACTTTGCAGTCAAAAGTAAAAGTCGTAGCGTGCATGAGAATTACTGTCTGGGGGAGGGTTCAATAATTACATTTTAGTATTGCAGTGCAGTGCTACTTAATTCATCTTTGGCTAGTTTCTGTGAAGATCAATGTGAGATTTGAGTGAATTAATGCGGGTAAGTGTTTGCAACTCAATAACTGTAAAATTATGGTAGACGCTTTAATATTGCTATATTGGCTTTCCAGAACAGCCTGCAGAGCTTTTATTTGTGGGTTGTTGGTTTTTTAAATGTGTTTACTTACATTGGCTACCCATTTCTGAGTCAGAGGGTGAATTTGCTTAGTGCATTTCTTGTGACTTTTTATCTGCTAGAACTTCCAACCTTATCCTCAAGTAGCAAATGATTTTTAAATGACCATCAAAATCCCACTAGTATTTATTTAATTTTCTGAGGAAACATTGTATTGTATTCCTTGATCTCCTTTAGAACTCGAAAATTCAAATACTTAATTATACTAGATTAGTCTATATGTCCTGCTTTTTTATTATATGTATAAAATATCCCCATACACGCAGTTATTATTGGTCTAACAGAACTCTGAAAAGGGAAGAATCATTAATATTGCCATGCTGCAGACTGACCCATTTTTCACTGCTGTTTGAGGAGTTAAGGGCCATTAAGTTACCAAATGTAACTTAATGAGTAACTTTGAGTGTTGAAACGTAGACAATTACATTGATATTTGACTTTCACATTAAGTTCTGAGTTTTGGAAAAGTGCTGAGCATTTTCAGTTTCTTCTGAGTGCCTGCAAGGGCTTGCAGAAGCGCATGAGAAGACACTGATAAGGACAAGGTGGAGAGCATCAGCAGCATCCCTTTTTTTATTCTATCTCATATAACATGCGTGTCACACAAAGCATAGTGAGGCAGTGGCTGCACTGAGAGAGCAAACTCCAGAGCAGGAGGCAATCCCCTGGCTGCTATGTGACTGTGACTGAAACAGTTTATACTGTTTCTAGGACTGGAGCCAGCAGCTCTCTGTGGCTCTGCTTGTGCTGAGCTCCGAGAAGCCAAGCTGGAGGTCTCTGACCATTGCTGCGCCGTGCAGGCAAAGCCACAGACAGCACTTGCAGATTATTCCTCAACTGCTCACGCATTAATCTGTATTTCCACTAAGCCACGGCCCCTCGGGGCCCCAGGCGGTGTGAGGGTACCTTTATCAGGTGCCATATGAACAGGGAGACGGGGGTTTGCTACTCCCCGCCTAGCTCCGGTCTGCGTGTTTCTCCGGCCAGGCGCAGGCACATAATGGCACAGCTCGTGTTCCGGATGGAGGCGATGAGAGAGCATGCTGAGAAAAATAATTGAAAACTGAGCCGCATTTAAAAGTAATCAAATTACTCCTTGGGATTAAATTTTTTAGAGCCAAATTTTAGCCCTTCTTATAGTACGGCGGTGCCTTGCCAGGACCACATAGCTTGGCCCAGCTCCATGCCTGGGGAGAGTTTACTACTTTTCTGAGTAAATAGAACATATAAAGCCAGATTCTCATTGCTTTTATGCCTAAATAAATGCACTGCTTTTTCAATGGAGATTAATGCATATATCCATGAAAGAAAGTAGAAAGAGAATGGTTCCACAGCTACTAAACCCTTGCTGCTGTCTCTAACTCTGCACCCACAGTGCGTAGGAAAGTCACTGGCAATGACAGATAAGAGGGCATGATTACTGGGGACTTGATTACTTCTTCAGGGATCCTGGACCTCCTCTGTCACTGACAAAAGGGACAGCGACCATTAGGATTAAGACTGTAATTCCACTGTGGCACCTAAGAAATGTAAAATTCCTCTTATTCAAGGACTCCACTCTAAGGAACATTGGGGTATTTATGTTAGAGTGCTTGCGTTACTGCCATTTGACATCTTACGGGTGAGAGCCATTACTGAAACACAAGATGAGGAAGAAGCTTTATAGCTTCTTTAAAGGTGAAGCAAGAAGAGGATGATCAGAGGGCATGACATATCTCTGATCTTCCAGTCCACTGCAGCTCCTAAGAGTCTACTCATGGAGCTGTCAGGTTTTGGTGCTCAGAAAAGTTTAATCTGCCACTGAGTTGCATTGCCTAAGAGAAGAATCCAAAAGGAGCAAAACACTGCAGGTCCAAGCCGTGAATACAATTTTTTTGTGACTTATGTCTCTAACAAACACCTCACCAACCCTGGGCTCATTGCTCTCTTCCTGGGGTATGCACATACATGTGTGCAACATGCAAAGATATGCAGGAGTGGGACCTTCCTCCTTTGAGTGAGGGGACTTGATTTCCAGGTAATGTTCCATGATACCTGCATGAGAAGCACCTTGTTTCCTCTCGATGCACCATGCACACACAGGCTGCAGTTTTTAGGCAAAAGCTGATAACACATTATATGTTATTGCAACGAGCTTTCTCAGCTCGTGAACTTGGACGTCTTACATTGCCTTAGGGAGACGCTCTCAAAGGAAATGTGCATTATGCGCATGTATATATATATCTGCATTTGTATGTGTATTTCTCTGAATGTTTAAGCAGAGCACAAATTAATAGCTTGAGTTAAGCAAACAGGAAGAAAACTGTTGAGGACAGTGGCAAGATTCCTTAAAACTAACTGTGACAAATATGCCAGCCTCAGCTCTGCTGCACTGAGGTGTTGCATTATAACATATGTATCTGTCTCACAATGAGCCCATCGGCATGTTATGTGAAGGCCTTTGTGTTATATATCCTGCACTGTGCTCTGACAGTATCTAGGCACTACGGAGTGAGTAAAGGATGGACTGACACTTCCAAGAAAGTCCCTTGCTGTTAGCTTAGCACTGTTTCATGTGAAAAATAGCTTCAGAATGGCTGTTTCTTTCTCAGATAACAGACCCGTCTACCCTCACAAGTGGCATCTCCTTCCCTTCCACTTCAGAAAACAGAGAGGGTATCATTAAAATATTGACCTTCATAGAAAAAATATTTTATTTGTTATATTATTTCCTGTACTCCGTATAGGAATGTCACGAAAAGAAAATGATAAGCTAAATGCCAAGGGTTGGTCAATGTCAAGATTTTAATGGAAGCCACACTGTCAAAGATTTCAGAAACATCCATTTGCTCAAGAAAAATGTCATTGCTCCTTTACTGTTCTGGTTCTTGAAAACTGGTAGACAGGTTTTACTAAAATTAGATTTGTAGTGCCCCAAGGTGAGAGTCACCACATCTGTGGTCTCATTAGAGGACTTTTCTTCCTCCACAAATGCATCCATCAAAAGTGGTAGAAAAGAATATGAGTAATGAAACTAGATGTGCTGGCTTCTTTGAAAACTTGGTTCAATATTCACTGAAATCAGTGGAACTTCTTAATTAGGTCCTTGTGCTCGTTTTTGGTTTTGTAGCCTGGGTTCATAAGTGACAAGGCTCTAAACTCATTTTCTCTAGTTGTTTTCAGGATACAAAAGAACTTTCAAGCAATAACGTGTCACTTTCAGATTGCACTAAATCCAGCGGTGATTTATGAATAAAAATAAGCATTTAGAGGCACAAGAATATCGAAGTTGCCAAATCAGACCCATTCAGCCTCAGAAACTGGCCACATGTATGACAAGACACTATAGGAAATCATGTACTAGAAGAGAGCAACCATAGAGTAATTTTCCTCCTGGCCTTGTGTCAGGTAGAAAGCATACAAGCTTTATTTGAAGCATACAAGCTTATTTCCTCCCAGGTTTTGTTGCACTTCTAATATAACTGTGAAAAGTCTTATTGTCCACAAATGAATAAAGCACCTGATGCCAAATTCTGGCCTTTTCCCAAAAAGCGGATACAGGGCTTAGCCTCTCTCTCATTAGTCTGATGGCAAAATTCCCATTCTTTGTCCTACTATTCAAAGGATTTTTTTGTTTCTGTTGAGGCTTTATTCGCCGAAAGTGCCACAGAGTCAACCAAAAGGATTTGTTATTATTTAATTTCTAAAATTATATCAGGCAAAAATGGGGAAAAACTGCAAAAGCAGTTTAAAATTGTCTTGCTACATCTTCATCACCTCTTGTTTTGTACTGATAAAAATCAAAAACCTACTTCATTGTTAAGTAACTGAAATAAGCTCACTAGAAAATAAATCTTTAATACTTTTTTTCAGTTGCCTCTAGATAGTATTTTTGGTCAGACTGCATTTTCATTTATCCTAGATTTTTGTTTTGACCAATAAAGAAAAGAACATGAACTGTTCAAGTACACCTTTCATCTTCGGCTGTGAAGGACTGAGATTAAGAAGGCAGTATCCAAAATGCTAAAAATGTTTTCTGTCACCAATCGCTAATTAAGTAGCCCCTTATCAAAGCACATGAATTCACCGAGGAAAGGAAATCCCATAATTTAAAGGGCCAGTTGTCATTAAATATAAATGAGAAGATAACGGTAAGGCTATGTTCTCCTAGCATGCATCATATCCCTTATAAAACGTTAAACTGATTGCACACTGGTTTGCTCTGTATCACTCACAAGGACTGCTCTTGGGTAATGAAGTGTAATTAAGAGGAATCATATGTATCTCTTAATTCAAAGCCAATGATTTGCGTTTCCATTAGTTACACTCTGGAAACACTGCACTTTATAGAGGTGATCTTTACCATTGATTTAATTGATCCAGTTCTCTTCAGTTGTTAGAACTTGGTATCAATGGCCACATTAGGTGTGCTGCTTCTTAGCTCAGAAGTTAAACAAACATAAACATCTAATATTCCATACCAATCATTAGGACAAGTTATTACGCCCAATGCTTAGCAGCTCTTGGCTTTGAATAACACAAGGTATATGCTTTTTTATTTCTTTTTTGTTGTTTTTTTTTTCCTAGGAAATTTATTTGCATTTGCTTTTGCCAGACTGAGTGCAAATGAGTTTAGAGTGTTTGCCTAGACTGCAGCTGGCTCTTCACACTGGGATATTAAAGCAAGCCGTCTACTTTCCTGTAAAGAAGGGATAGGTTCATGGGATGATTAATTCTTTATTCCTTCCAGAAAATCATGTATTCTGAAATCACCATGTCCTTGCAACCTCTCTGCTCTGATCAGCAAAGTGAGGCCAGGTTAGTGATGGAGGAGAGGAGGCACCAAAGGTGTGATCCTCCCCAAAGACACACTCTGAATCCACATGTAGGTTCTTCCCATGGGAGGCTGTAGTTTTGCACTGCACCACACTCAGGATCTTATGATAGTGGCTTGTGTCTGGAAACAGGCCCCGATTTCATCCCCTGACTACGATAAATGGAGAAGAACTCACAAAAACTGAGGTCCAAAGCCTTCGCTAATTTCCATTTTGCCAAAACACAGTCTGAGCAGAGTTTGACCAGCGGGAGCAACAGCCCAAATTGTTTTGAAAATATGTATTTTAAAAAAAATTTTGGTTTCTTCCAATCTAACTCAGGGCTAAATCTGCATATTTATTTTTTTCTAACTGCCTAGAATGACACAAGAGCACCGCAAGCCTCGCTCAGGGCTGCAGTTCCCTGCCAGTCAGCAATGCCACCACTGCGTTAATGGTCATCAAATGTCAAGAGTCACTTCCACCTTGAAATAAGCCTGGAAAGAGAGACTAATGACTATATAAAGCTTGAAGCTTAGGCATAAACATGTGATTTACATTACACAACAGAAGGAAGGTTACCTATATAGCACTTCCTCGGTACATGTATGTGCACATAGAGAGGAGAATCTGTTATCCTTCAGTCACAGTATGTTTGTAGATGTTAAAGACAGGGAACAGATGACTGTTTAACATTGCAAAGACCTATAAAAATATTAGGGGTTCTCCTTTCATTTTCAGTCATCTAAAAAGTGTTTTAATGAAGTATTGCAAGCTAGACTCTGGAAAGTCATAGAATATTTTAAATAACTGCCAAGGAAAGAGATTACTTTTAAATACTGTATTTTAGAGCTCACAGGAGACTTCAGGCAGTTTGTTATTCATTTCAACCTAATGCGAGTATTAACTAGCTTACTGGATAAAGCTTCTACTTTCTGAAATGTCTTGACTCTCTAATGCTCATTTTTAATTGTTCTAATATATATATATAATTCAGCACAATTTATTGTGTATGTCTGAACATTCTGTAGGAAATCAGGATAATAGCGTCTCTGGCCGTTAAAAATGCCCTGCACAATGTATTTTATTACTTCTCAGTTATCTTCTGGTTTGAAAATATAAATTCAAGGAACCCTTAGAAGAGCAGGATCATTAAGAGGGCAAAAATAATCCACATGGCAAAACAATAACATTCTTTAGCTGCTAATAATCTCCTAACTGCTAGAAATGCTTCCTACTGCCTGTGTGGTAGAAACCAAGGCAGTGCTAATGATATTTTGTATCCTCAGGATCCTCAGTGGTGTCATTAGTGCAAATTCATCTCAGCATAAATTCTCCATGTAGCTGAAGGGAGTGGTTCAGGACATGGTGTCTCCAGGATCTCCCGCAGCTGGACGTGGGCGTGAGCCAAAGTCACAGGCTTAAGTGTCCCCATCGTTTTACACCATAGGAGAGAAGGCTTGATAACTGCAGGCACTAGCAATGCTAGCCAGATTTATTTATCTATTGCATCAAGTGAAAGCAGCTACTGCAGTCTTGTGATACCTCCGTACCAGAGCCTTCTCGGGTCCTGTTCTCCCCTGTTTCTTCATGCGCTGTCACATCCTGAAGTTACACAAAGGTCTTGAAGGGGAAACAGTTGTTATCTTTAGGGTTGACTGGTCTCTTCTCCCAAGTAGCAAGTGATGGGACAAGAGCAAATGGCCTCAAGTTGCGCCAGGGGAGGTTTAGATTGGATATTAGGAAAAAATTCTTCCCAGAAAGGGTTGTTGGGTGTTGTAACGCGTTGTCCAGGGCAGTGGTGGAGTCACTATCCCTGGAGCGGTTTTAAAGGTATTCAGATGAAGTTCTTAGGGACATGGTTTAGTGTTGGAGTCCAGTTAGGTTACAGTTGGACTCT
This sequence comes from Patagioenas fasciata, assembly GCF_037038585.1. NCBI lineage: Eukaryota > Metazoa > Chordata > Aves > Columbiformes > Columbidae > Patagioenas > Patagioenas fasciata. The sequence continues at coordinate 77,645,349 of NC_092523.1, read as the reverse complement.
GATCCTGAGGGTCTCTTCCAAATGAAATGATTCTATGACTGGAAAGCAGTGCTATGCAATACAAGGTCTGTGATGATTCTATGACTGGAAAGCAGTGCTATGCAATACAAGGTCTGTGGAAGGCAGGAACCATCCTAGCTATGAAATTTCTTCCGAATTGTGGCAAACCAGAAAAGTGTGTGTTTTTTTAACCGTGGTGCTTTCTTGCGTCCGGGAGCTCTGTTTTTAATTATGTTGGAACAGTTCTTAGTACAGTGTGGTTGTGGTTTAGCACTTGAGCTCTCACAAGCTACAGTGACAGAAGTAAAAATAAATATAGCAGTGCTCTCATTTCCCAAAATATTGATACTTCCTAAGTTTGGAAGCCCCAGTAAAAACAATGCATCACATTTCAAGCACAATAAAACATGTCAGTTTCGTAAAACTTAATGGAGATGTAAAACCCCTCATTGCCTTTGTCCTTCTGGTACTGCTGAATTTAGTAAGCCTAATTTTGAGGCATCTGGCTGACTTAAACCTCTCCTGTTTTATTCTTCAAACACCACTGATTTACACGATATTATGCCTTAGACAGGGCAGTCAGGCTTTGATATTTGATCCCCATGGGAGTGTTGATTAATAAGGGCTGAGAGCAAAAGTTATAACTGCAGAAAATGAGAGTAAATGAGAGTCCTTTGTAAATGAGAGTCCTGGGATCTGCAATGATTTCAAATTACATTTCTGTGTACGTGTGCGTGTGTGTAGTCAGCCCTTTAGCATGCCAACAGCTCTTAGTGCACTTTAGAAAAGATGCTCTGAACATTAATAGTCTGTAGAGCTAAGCTGTCTTGGTTCAGATAATTGTATAAAAACAGCACCGTGGAAAGGAAGAAAAAATAAAACCAACCTGCAAAAAAGGTGCTGTAAAAGCAGGAGGCTAAAGAAAACAAAAATGCTAGCTATTGCAGCTAAGAACTTAGCAGTTTCTTCCTGAAGGTATAATAGGAAAGGATTTATTCCTTTACAAAGCAAGATCTGAATTTGGGGCATCAAGAACATGAGGAGTAAGCTGCAGGCTTGACACTGGGCCAGCCACCTGACCTCATTGCTTTGGGCTGTTCCTGAGCAAACAGAAGTTCCTGCATTTCCTATGTTCCAATTTTGAAGGGGTCACTGTGTGGTCTCATAGCCCTGGCTACACAAAGCATCTGACACTTTTTCATATGATCACACACGACCTTCCTTAATGTGGAAAAGACTGAATCTACCCATTGCTGCTAAAAACTAATAATCAGTTGTGTTAATGCCTGTAACAAAACCTTCACTAAAATTTATTGGTAAATATTTGTGACACATACAATTAAAATTTAAAAAATGTCTTTGGAAACTAGAGTTGCAATAATCTCAAATTTTGCTGGTGACCTTCACTGAACTGGTTGTAATTTGGGAATGCTGTGAAATCCGTAGAGGCAATATTTTGCAAGCAGCCAAATGTTGAATGCTGGTTACGATTTTCAAGGCATATGATTAGCTTAATATTTTTGTTTTGTTTTACCTCTGATTAGTTGTACATGGAATATTAAAGCTGGCATTTTGCAGTCATGTTTAAATCAGAACACAGATCTCTCTTCTAAGTACAAATGAGAAGGGCAGACACTTAATAGTGGCGAAACATATGGTGAATAGGCCTATATTTTTTATTTATAACTCTGTGGTTATATTTTATTTTTGAGTTTGTAGACATTGGGAAATGAATCTTCAGATAGTCCTTAATTATTTTGAATTTAGCTAATGAGATATATTACTGCAGCCTAAACTGTAGGCTCCTAATAAACAAAAGCTAAAAGAAGAAAATATAACCATTCTTTTTTTCTTGCTGGATGTGAGTAAATTGGTTTTAATTATTATTCTACATCTCCAAAATTTTATTGCTGCACTCTATGCTCTGTGCCGGGTTTTTGAGAGACCTCAGCTCTCATTTCCACCAGAGCAATTGGTATGATTTGGGGGGCAAAAAAAGGCAAAATAGCTTAGCGTATTCTGAAGATCAACCAAGTATCTTGCCCATAGTGCAGGTGAAGGCTGACAGACGCATAAGACAACACATACTTAAGGTTGGTGTCCTGCTCCTTGAACCGTATACTTTCTATACTCACAATGCTGTACTTGGAGTAACGTTCCTTTTCCAGTCCTTTCCGTGAAGATGGGATCTCATGGACCATGCTTTTCCACTTGTGCTTAACAAATGTTGCATCCCCTCCCAGACACAAGGCATCCATTGTGACCAGCAATCTGAGCGAGCCTCTAGCAAAAAGCTGTCATTCGGACGTGAAAATAGAAATCCATTTACATACTGCAATACTTCTTTTTCTGTGTATTTTTTAAAGGTTACAAGAAAAACAGGGAACTCAGGCAGCTTTGCAGCTCACTTCATTTCACTATAGGTTCGCTAATGCTTTGGCCACTGGTTACACCCTTGTGAGGTTTCCCTGGCCTTTCTTGCATGTTGTTTGAGCTATTTCTGGCAATTCTGTGGAGAAAAACAGATTGAGAGAGATAACAGGAGAAAAAAGGGGTTGTGTTTTTGTTCCCCTTCATTCATTGTTGGCTACCTTCTATCAGAGTAACTGGCTCATTCCCTGTAGCATCTGACTCTTGCAGGAGTCATCACGTTCCTTCTCGGCATTGAGTGCACGGGTGGTTCTCATCCAGACAGATTATATGTGTAATTCCTGGTCCTGACTCTATTTGTGGGATTTTAGATTGGGCTGTGTTCTCTTTTCCAATTCCTAAATAATAGAAAAGAAGGGGTAATATATTGTAATGTATAAATTATCTTAGAAAGACATAAGTTTTGACCTTAATTGAAACAAACTCTACTAATAATATGGGAACAGTGAGAATGGGGATTGACATGATTTCCAGAAAGGTATTTATAGAACTGTTTGAACAGATTTTACAATAATTAAAACAGAGTATAGGTTATGTTAAACTAAATGAAGTCAATTTAGTTCATCATCATTTTTACAGTGTTGCAAGTTAATAATGACAACTATAGTTGTCACTGATTTGAGCAGCAGCAGTTAATCATTGCAATTAATCATTATTAATACATAATTCATAACGATCAATCATGCTTGACTCTAGGATCATAATGGGCTTATATTAAATACTATATAAATATGAAAGGGCATTAATAACTGTCCAAAAGATAGGAAAATCAGGCCTTCATTTTCCACTTTGATGTACCGTTATCAGCTGTCACTGCCACATGTCTGAGACTGTTAGGACTTGTTTAGTTTGAATTAAGCTTGACAGGTGAGAAGAAAGACTGCAGCACATAAATGCATAAATGTCCCGTATTTGTCTGAGAGAGCTGTTGTACACCTCGCAGATCTGGTCAGTCAGTCAGGGTGCTTTGTCCTGGCATTTCTCCTCTAACTTTCTCCATGTGATGGGCTGAACATCAGAAAAAGTAACCTTTGGTTTTCAAGAACAGCTCTCAGTTCATCCTGAGCCGCTCTTCTCAAAGTTTGTTGAGGTCTAAGCTGAGCTGTGGTTTATACCTATTGCAATACTGACGTCCAGGAGCACAAGTACCTCTGAAAGTAATTTTGTAGGCATCCTATATGGCTTTATAGGCTGCTAGTATTCTGTTGTCTGTATTTTAGAAGCCAATACTCTAGACCATGTTTTGGTTTGTTGGTTTGGGTGGGTTTTTTAACAATTCCTCTACTTATTGCTTCTCTACTCCTTTGTGAAGCAGAAAAGCAATGACATAAATTAGGTGCATTTTCAGAAAGCTTTGGAGTACTATTTTTCAAGTTAAATCTGCCTGGGCATTATAATGAGTCGTCTTTGCACGGAAATTGAACCATGGTTCAGACACATATTGCCCGCTGTTTCAAAACAATTTATTTTAAGTGGAAGGCTATCTTAGAGGTTTTTTTTTTCCTTGAAGAGTGAAAAGGAAATACATATTTCGACATAAATGAATTTTAAATATTTTAGTTTGCTTCAAGGAAAACAAGAGAGAACACTGTGCATATCTGTAACGAAGTGCAGTAATACTACGTTCAAAATGACTGTTGTTTCAGTGTACAGCAGTGCTCAGAGAAAGCCAAAAATTCAGTACAAACACAACAACAGCATTAAAGTTTGATAACCACATGATTTCTGGGCAGAGGGTAAGGACCCACTGGAGAAGCTGCTAAGTGTCCTGATGCAGCAAAGGATATTTAAAAGCAAGTGGTTTTATCTCAGCCAAACAAAATATTTCAAAAGCAGCAAACCCTTTTTAAATTCCTCCATGAAATGAAAGTCTCTTCAAGGGTAGTTAGCCAGAATTAAACTATTAATTCATCAGATTCAGCAGCGTCTGATCTCTGAATAGCATGCACACCATTTAATGCCTGAAGGACAAGCAGAGCTCTGTGCCTCCTGCAAGTGAGTAGATGTCCTCAGAGCAAGCTTAGAGCAGCAAGTAAAATTGTGCTGGATCCAGGCACCAGGGAGGGATCCGCTGTCACGTACTCAACTCAAAATTCGTCCTCCAACCACAGGAATAATTTCAATTTTCAATCTTTTTTTTAACTTGCTGATTTTTTTTTCCCGAGTTTAAGGGTCCTTCGTGAAACTGTTGTTTTTATCATTCTGCAGCACCCGTCCTTTGGGAAATCACTGCTCGCACTGCCAAGGACATGAGTCTGCTTTTCAGCTTCAGTCCAGTCCTCGGCCGTGTGTCTGTCCTGTCAATGGCAACTGCCATGCTCAGAGCGGATGCTACCAACGCACATTATTTCTCTGTGTACTGTAACTGCGCACAAATCCTGAAATAAGAGGTTACCAATAGCATGGAAGAGCTGGGAACCAGACTCTGATGTGCTCCTTGTTTCTGGGCCCTGGCAGGGAGCTATTATTTGGTTAAAATAGGACTGTGCTGCCTTTCTCCCCCTGCACATTATCACCATGTAACGGTGATAAAATGATTTATTACCTAAATTAAATTAAGAATGGATTCCATTTTTGACCTTCTATTTTTTGCTCAGAACGACACACGAAGCCAAAGGGAGGTGAGCAGAAAAAAACTTGAAAAATAGCATTACTATTAAAAAAATATTTTAAGTGTCTCTTTTCCTAAAAACTAATCACTCCAAAAGTTTTCAGTGAAAAAGTAGGCTTGAAATGACCTGAGATAAACGGAGGTCGTAATAGGAAGAAGATATTCATAAAATATCATATTGGGAGTTGGGACATTGCATCCATCATGGGGTTTTGTTTTAAGGATTTAAAAAAACCTTGACTGTCCAATCTTCACTATATAAAATTTTAGGTCTTGGCCCGAGAGAAAGGAATTGTATGCCAAGTGCCTCAGCTCCCCAGAGAAAGTGTGGGGGGAGTGGGTCAACTCGGAGTTGGATCCAAACCAGCTGAACTGCAAACAAGGAGGGGATGAAGAAAAACCGCTTCAATGACGGGTGAGTACTCCTTCTGTCAGTTTAGATCTTCACCTGGGATTGCAGAGAGTCACCTTTGTCCAATTGGGGTCCATAGCCTGAAGGAAATCACCAGAAACGTTCTTTTTTCCCGTGTTTTGGTGATGAGGGAGTGAGAAGGGTTCACTGCTCCGGTTCAGGAGGGCGGCAGCAGCAGATGCGCAGGTGTGAGCCGCAGTGCTTTGGGGATTTGAGGTTAAGGAGATCATAGGTCTCTTTGGGGTGAAGTGGTAGCTGGTGTCTGGTTTTGCAGTTTTGGACTGAGAGGCAAATGCTCTCTGTAACCCCTCCTTGCAATGCAAAATCTTTTAGTGTGTCCAGCTCTTGATCACTCAGTTCTCACAGATTTGAGCTGAAGAGGACAGAAGCTCTTTCTTGGCACAATTCTTTCTGTCTTGTTTATATCGATCACTTTTCTGTTGATAAACTATTACCACCCAGATACAGAGTGAAGGACTCATCAAGATTGGTATTTTCAAGAGTACTGGATTATAAATATTAATTTTATCTTGTTTGAGGTTTGTGTTTACCTTGTCTGAGGCAGCTGGTTAGGAAAATAGTTGGTTTCCGAAATGCAATGGACCTATATGTTTTTCAGGATGCAACTGTAAAAAAGGCTTAAATTGGAGCTTTGAAAAGTCAATCAAATTATTTTCTCCTAAAGAATTGATCTTTGTGTGAGGTCCTGAATATAATAATTTATCAACTGATTTCCTTTCTGCTGTGTGTTCCATTGCTGCCCTGGGAGTCTCATAAGAGAACAACTGTGAATCTTTTAGTGGCAAGTTGAAAATATATAGATAAAAATATTTTTATATTAACATAATAAAACTCTGTAACATACGGTGGGTGGGTGTCCTAAATATGAAGATAATAAAAATGAGAAACAGGTATACAAATTAACATTCTAGATATACGTGAATTTTCATCTCTAGAAAGTCAGTGCTTAATTTAGGAATATACAACACAATGTGTATGTGAATGAATGCCATTGTCACATTGACATGTTGCAGGCATGATTAATGTGTTATGATATATTCTTATATTCCTCACTCCATTTAGGAGTGCACACAAATTATTGCAAATCCCAATAGAGCTAAATTAATTAGCATATTACTTGCATAAGAAGCTGCAGGCACTTGTGGAGGTAATACGGATATATCTATACAGACAGCAGCATATGAATAGTTATTTTTCAGTATCTGTTAAAGTTTTCGTAAAAATCTTAACTCTCAAAAACTGGGAGCTCTCGATAGCCAAAGGTATGAATGAGAACTCTGAAAAGCTGTACTCTTATGGAAATCTGTATTTCCTTCGTGTTGCCCTGCTTGGCTTATCAAAAGAAATGTTTTGTGGATGCCAGTTTGAGTTTTTTTCATAACTCAGACTGCCCAGGTACCCTGTGTAATCTGCGCATTTCGTTGATGTTACATGGAAATTGAATTATCCGAAAATGTAGTCCAGGGTCTGGTCTTCAAAAATATAGGTGCGTGTTGCCTGGAGCCACTTCTCAGTCGATGCTGGTACATTTTTACTTTATAAGGGTCAGGTGATTGAAGGGAAAACAGTGTGGAGTGGAAAACATTGTCTTTCAGTATTTATGCTGTATGCAAACTATCGCTGTCCTGAGCACATCTCTGCCTTCTCTTACCCGCAACTGTAATTCAGTTATAACTCTAATGATGTCTCCTTTCACATCCATTTCAGGTTCTTGGTTTTGTGTGTGGTGGTGTTGTTTTCAAGGAGATAGGGCAGTAGTTAGCAACCTTCCCCTTGCTTTCTCTTTATCGTCTTAGTCACACCTCCAGACCTCTGATGGATGTTGAGTCAGAGCGATCTGCAATGTTTATAGAAAAGCTGCAATACAATTCGATCTAGACTTTTTTTAATGATTATTATTTGTGCAAACAGTCTTCCTCACTGTTGAGTCCCTGTTTTGGCAATGCAGGCTGAAAAACATCCACGAATGTACAACAGGAACGCTAAATTCTTCATGTAACTGCCAATAATGGGGAGGGGTGAGGGAAACATCTTTGTCAGTGAGCCAGGGTGTAAAAGTGGTGGCTTTCTGTGCTGTTATGTTCCTGTCAGGAACCAGCTGCTAGGACAGGGGTGTCAAACTCATTTTCACCGGGGGCCACATCAGCCTTCAAAGGGCCAAATGTAGTTTTAGGACTGTATTATAAATGCAGAAGTAGTTGTCTATCACACTTCAGCTCAAGACTTTACACATAATTAAACCTTGGACACGGTTAGAGAGAACCTCACTTATCAGTCACTTGGGTTGATGAGGTTTAGTGAAGAATGACGACTTCTAAATGCTCCTTTATTTCAGGGAGGCTGGCTGATTTTTGTTTATAGATGAATAGCAATAATCAAGGTTTTTTGGCATCTGCCATTGCTGCAGCATATGTTTCAAAGCACTTCTTGCTATACATGTTGTGAATACAACTCGTTAGAGCAAAATGTATTTGCTCAATTCAAATGTGATTTCAGGGTACTTTTTAATTTCATTGAATTCTTCTTGCTATGAAAAGTCAAACAACAGCATACAAATTACCTTCTATACCACACTCCATTTAAATTCCCTTACAGGCTACCAGTTTATGAGTAATTTTTGCATTTAACTCTTGTAGTGTAACAATCTACAAAAAAAAAAAAAGCCTTTCCATTCTTGTTATAACTAGCAAAAGGTTTAAAAACTAAAAGATCAGGTTCACACAACATCCATGAATTCATTCAATGAAGATTCGAGCTAGATGTCACAGGTTTAAGGTTGGTTTATTTTATATGCCTGAATTTATGCACATTAATAGGCATATTTTGTCACGTAATTTATCATTCTCCATTACTACATTTTGCTTTTAGCCTAATTTACTATTCCTACTTTTAAGACTGTGTGTTACTTTGTATAATAATAGTCTCACCCAGATCCTTACCAAACACCTTTTCCCTTTGGCTCTTATGCTACCTGCAGAGTAGGGTTAGATTATTTGATTCAGAAGATCTTTTACAGACTAGAGAGTTTAAAAACATTTTGCTCAATTCCTGCTCAAGTAGACTTCTAATTTTTAAAGAATTTTGGGGCTGGCAGAACGTGCTATACTGACAGGGTCTAAGGCTGCACACAGCAGCAGAGTAAATTTTGGGTGAAGGTTTGTCAGCTCCTATTTCATCTGAATGTATCATGCAGTCCCATTAAAAACCAGAAATATAGGACAGAATCTACACCTTTCTTTGTATTGCTGTGACTGTCCTTCCTAAATTATCCTCTTAACTCCAGTAATCCTCTCTACTTCCAAAATATATGAAGTACTACCCAGCATGGGAAGCAGTGGCAAAACTTAATTGCCTCATGCAAAAGACCAGATTTATTAAATATACTTATGTACCAAATGGTTCTGACAGAAACCACAGAGACCAAAGCACTTGAACACTCAACCATATTTCTAATTCCAGATACACCCCCAAAAACTGCACTAAGGCCTTTCCTAGAGCCCTCACTAGTCATGACAAGCTTTATGACCATACATCTAAGTGTGTTACCTCCCTCCCTTTTTGTCTTAGGAAAACCAGAGGATGCTGGCATAGATTTTCAGCTCCCCTTCCTTTTCTAGAACTCTACAGTGATAGTGAAATCAGTGAAATAAATCACAAGGAAAACGATACTGCAAATTCTTCCTTCATTTTCCTAAACATATTTATCATTGTATTTTATCCTACGTGATAAAATCTCCCAGAGTAACAATACTTCAATTAAAACAAAAGTATGCCAATATTCTTCTTACTATAATGAGTTTGGAAACGGGAACTTTTGCTATTTGTATATTCAATTTAGATCATAGAAACTGAATATGGTCCATTTGTGCATCAAACAGTGTTTTCAGATGTTCTTTTTGAGTTCTTTAGTGGTTTTTTCCAAATTGTGTTATGAAAAGACATGGAAGAATACTTGTAACAGAGAGCTGAGTAGGATAGACTAAAAGCCCTTTTTTTTCCTCCTGGATAACTTATGTTGGCAAAGCATGGACTTAACAAGTCAATTTTATTTTTGTTTTTTTGGAACCCAACCCCATACACCTGCCATAGCCAGATTTAAATGTGAATTGAAGTTAATATGAAGAGTAGGCTTTATTTTTAGATCCAAAGCAACAAAATCTTGATAGCCACCATTTCACATTGAGCGCAACTGTAGAATTTGCTGGAGTCAGAGGTACTAAATAACAACTTGATAAGGCTCCACTTCATGTTCTAGATATGGAATCATTATGAAAATCAAGATCTTGCATTTCATATTTCCTTTTTTTTTTTTTTTTTAATGTGTATAATAGGACTTTATGGTTTTTGTTTCTAAATTCTAATTCTGGTTAGATACAGCTTATTTTGCATTTCATAATTTGGAAGTTCTTATGGCTTGTTTGTTTCCATACAGATTGATCTAACAAGAGAAAATGCTACTTTCTCATTGAGATTTGTACCCTATACCTGTTAACTGATTATATACTTGAACTCTACGACCTATTTATCTTCCTGAAAGAAAAAGAAATGACTTTGTCACAAGCTGCAGAATATATGCAGGACTGCACAATACCCAGTTCCTACTGCATTCTGAACAGTGATATATTTTAGCATTTAATATTTATGTTCATTTCAAGTTGTGTTCTCATTTTTCATCTGCAGTGCCCTTGGTGATGATAGAAATTAGTTTTATTATGGCTTCCTTTAAAGGACATCCAGGCTTGGAGGAAAAACAGGGAGGGGAAAAGTCATTCGGAGGCATGTGCTCCAAATTGATATGTCAGGAAAGCATATCCATGAATTTCCTGTTGAAGCATAGTGATCCATAATCCTCTCTTCTATTATACACTTATAAATTACCTTCTTTTATGGTATGTCGTTTAACCATCCAGGTCTTTGTATCAAAACGACTGTTTCAAGCCCAGACTTGAGCCATCGGTGCTGTGGAGGTCACCCTGGAGAAACAAAATGGATAGCGGTCTCAACAAGCAAAGACTCCCCTTCCACGAGACAGAGGCATGGACGGGGCTGCTACAAGTCCATGGAAAGTCCTCGTGGTGGCATTTGTTCCTGTGACGTGGGACAAGGCTGACACCGCCATCTGTCACTCACGGTGTTGTGCAGGTTTCATGTTTATGCTGCGTCTCACTTTTTTCCCCAGGTTGGCCTCCCTTTAGACTGTTGCACTTTAAATCTTAGCAGTCAGGTGCTATTTTTCCTGTGGCTCGCCTGTCAACCTGGATCTTTATAAAACCTCCAGCAAGCCCTTTTCTCCTCCACGTTTCCAGAAGGGAGGCATTTTAAGTAAGCCAAGGTTCGGTATGTGACAGGAAACAGATGAAATAATAAAGCGTCCTTCCATGCCATATGAAGTTGTGGTGAAGTTGTAGTGAAGGAAAGGGTAATTACAGGGAAAAAAGTGTTCTGTATTGCCTAATCTTCTTCAACATTCAACTTGCTAAAAAAATCACCAAAATTATACTATAACTGCAACATTTCTGTACGACTGGCCCTAATTATCTGGCAGTTACTTGGTCAAATTGACAAAATCTATTAAATATATATGAAAACGCTTTGCAATATACAGATAATAACCTTGCCCTTCAGACCTGTGGTTGCAGAGATAATGATTTGGGGCTTGCTAAACTTTTCACTCATGTTTCAAACTCCTGCAAGCTGTTTTTCTTCTGAGAAGGAGCTGGCGAGTTTCAGTAGTGTCTCTACATCTCATTACAGGGAAGGAAGCAGTCAGGCAAGCACAAGGTATATAATCTCAAGCTGTTTAAAGAGAAGGTGAATAGAGGAGCGAGCTGAGTAACTGATAGAAATTCCAAGACTTCCAAATAAATTGACAGAAATAAAGGCTTGCGGTCTGAAGACAAATGTGTTATTCAGAGTGTTCTGGAGTTCGAAACTTAAACCTGACTCCACTTCCCGCTGTGGCCTTCAATGACTCGCTTAATTTCCTCTTTTTCCCTGTGTGCAGATGGGGAAACTAATACTTATGTACAGGAGTCGTGCTACTCTCGAGTCATTTACAAAATCCTATCTGCACAGAATGTGGGTCTCAAGGATAAATCTGTAGCTAACAAAATACTTGCACTACCACAAAGCATTTTCCAGAAGAACTGCAGGTTGTAATCCCTCAAAAAGAGGACATACTAGATGAACAGTGTCACTAAATGAAATTTTTGCACCAGTTTACTTGTTGCCTTCCCCCTCTCAGCCCTGAGGATTTTGTAACTTGGTTGATTTCAGTGTGTGCCCCTGAAAAGTGCATCAACTCAGCGAGGAGGATGCAGTCTAGGTGCGATATAGATGCAGGACCAAGCTGCAAAGGTGACAAAACCAAGAATATTTTAAACCAGCTTTGCTGCTAGAGGCCACTTTACACTGGAAGCTGTGCACTAAATCTCCAGAGCCTTTCTTCAATCTGTGTTGCAGGTCATTTTATCTCCTTTTCCCTCAGTAATGCAGGATCCGTAAGAGTCATTTTGGAAACAACATTTATTGGTATGTCTAATTTTACTGCTTTATTTGGGGAAGACTGGCACAAAATCCTTGCGTTTCAGTATGTTAAATAATTTGCCTCTTCTAGCACTGATTAGTAGGGAAGTCCACAGCTGACCCTGCTTGGTCTCCAGGACCATGTGTTTTATCGTTGGCTCCTTGAGCTCTGTCTGTGCTTTCTAAATCATGATGCTTAGAGAGAACTGATGCAGAGCCTGTCAGTGGTGCTTCTTACAAACTGACTGCTTGCAAAAGCACCATAATAGAAATTCAAAGACTAAAAAGTAAGTAAGAAATTAGAAAAATTATATGAGTAACAATTCCCTGTGAGGGGATAGGGGGGGAGTAGCACTGGGGGGAAGCCACATGGCCAAGTGTTTGATACAGTGCTTGAATAGAACATGATTTATATCAGAATTGACAGTATTTTCTCTGTTGTAGAGAAAAGTTCAGACTGTCTGGCAGAAGTTGTATAAGGGCAAGGGGGCTCTTTGTGGGAGCAGCGTGGGTTTGGGGGTGCGAGTGAGTTATTGAGGTACAGAGGGAAATTAGGAATGCTGCCAGGGAGCCAGTGAGTCCCAGGTGGCTGCTTTCAGTACAGGCAGGACATGTTTGATTTCAGGCTTATTTTTTAACTTCACAGCACACTGTGTACATCTCCCCTATCGTTGCTTCTGAAAAGCCCGGGCAGGAAGGAGGATTGCAGCACTTTGTGATGGCTGTAGCATCTTCTGTTGCTTCCTAGCTCCTGCATGGAGGCGAAAACGTTCCGTGGTGCTGCAGTGGCTCTGAGAAGGGGTGAGTTCAACCAGGTGTTAATGTAAAGGTCAAGCCTTGAAATTTCCGCACATACTGGTAAAATACTATCCCTCGTGCCTTGCAAATGGTTCAGCTGGAAGGGCTGACTCCCAAGCCCATGGGGACGACTGGAGTCAAAGGTGCTGTCTTTGCAAAGGTACAAGCAGAGTTTAGACTGCAAGACAGATTTGAAAATACAAAGTGCAGTGTTTCAGGAAAATGAAAATGAGATGTTCAAGATGTGCAGCACCTGTCTCTTTAGTGAGAGCTCTGATATCATGCATCACATCCCCAATGGAAGAAAATGGCAGGACAGGTGACATGTCTGACCACCTTTTTATTTACATCATTCTTAGTTTTCTCTACGTATTCTTCAGAGCGTATTTTAGTTTTGCATAATAGGGCCAGCTGATTGTGTTCTCCAAATTCAGACGAACAAGTTCTCATGCAGTATGAAATCCTGATTCTGGGCATGTGTAGATTATGATTATTATGCAAGTGTTTAGGGATTATATTCTGAAATAAGTAATCTAAATGAAATGTGTTTGCTTTTTGTTGCTGTCCCCTTCTGCTGACAGGACCAGAAAGTTTTACCTCTAAAGTGAAAATTCCGAGACTTCTTCCAGCTTCTTCTCTTTTGCATTATGACAACAATTGAGCATTGATGAATATTCGTCTAACAACACTTCCTGAAGCGATGGCATATTTTCCAAATAAATCTAGCTATCTACGTAATATCCTCAGTGCCATTTGACTAGAAGGTTGAAATCGATAAAGTTCTGCTGAAACTTTCACATGGAAGCCCAATTTCTGATCTAGTAAGCAAAAAAAAACTGCACTGATTTAGTATGAAATCTCAGTCATCCTTCAGCAACACAGTGATACTACATGCTTGTATTTATTCTGCAAAGCAGTCCCAGCAACGCCAAATGCAGTGTAACCTGCTAAACCTGTAGAAAACATACTAGGTTTTCCACCTGGATCTCAATCTGTATTCTATTAAAATGTCAATATAAATTATTCTGCTTAGGAGGAAGGTCTAAATAGTAACAATAATAATTAACGGCAGGTAATGAGTTAGTAAAAGTTAATAATCAGATGTTGAACAAATCAATAAGGAAAAGATCTTTAGGGCAAAGAGAGCAAGGAGGAGAATGAAGACTGGAAATAGAAACATAAAGGAGGACAAAACAGATAAGGAAGGCATCAGAAGTCAAGTATCATATAACTGTAGAGAGACATGTAGCAAGGTGGAAGCAGAAAAACAGATTGAAAGAATAAAGAACGGGAAAGGAATGAGAAAAATTAATAATGCTAATATGGCTTTGGAAGGAGAAAAAGAAGTCTAACATAAAATAAATCCTCAAAGAACGCTAGATATATAAGTGTAGCAAAGTGTTAACAAGGAATCATAAGAAATTAAAAATTGAAAAGAATTATAGGAAGTAAGAGAATAAACAAAATGCAGAAACACTATGGGGGTTTGAAAGATTTTTTTTTATGTCTTCCTCCTTATTAAGCCTCATCATTAACAGGAAGAGTGTTTTATCTTATTTATAGCATCAATATACTGCCACTGTAAAATCTTGCCCAATACTATATCATCAGCAGCAACTACATGTAAATTTGAAAGCTTCAGCAGAGCACTGCAAGGTAAAGCTACAATCAGCCATTGCTTTCTTGCATTTTTAGTGATGTTGATCCCTTGGTTCAGTGTCCCTCTGCTGAGAGGCTTTTAATATCTCCAGCATCTTCGTTGGACAAATGTGCAGAGAAGCAACCAGAGTCAGCGAGAAGCAGCCGGTTGTGGTAATAACTGATTAGGAGGAGAAGAAAGCAGACAGCTGGGGAAGCCACGTTTGTGGTTCACTGCTGAAAATAATGGGATTGATACTATAAATTAAAAAATAATAATGAAGGAGGACTATGGCTAATACAGGAAAGAGGAAAGGGTAGAATGGGGAATGGGTGGGAACACTTTGAATAATGGGAATAAGGTATGAATGCAGAAAATATATACCATATGTAAATGAGCCTTTTGATATAAGAACCAGGAGTAAGACAAATTCTGCCATACACTGATGTCGGTTTTGACAGTAATAGCGATTACTGTGAGTAGATAATTGATGACAAGGGGCTATAGCCAGAGCAGAAACTGTCTGCACCAAAGTCCTGTGACACTATTACTTAACTCAATTAGTTCAAATTACACACATGTAGCTGAATAAGCAATATTATGAACTGTGTCTCACATAAGCATTTCACTCTAGGAAAGTAATTTGGAATCTACTAACTAGAAGCTAATAGCCATCAGGAGCACATGCACAATTTATGACTTTCATTTAAAGGGAACTGCTTACCACAAAATAGCTCCTTCAGAAATGAGAGTACTTAAGTCTGTTTTAACACCTTTCAGGACACTGAAGAGAAAAATCTGTTAAATAAAAATCATCTTTCCAAGCTGTGAAACTCCTGTGTTTCACTGTTAATTTTGACAAAAATAGATGCAGCATCTCTGACACAGATACTTCCTTACATGAGAAAGGTGTCACTAGCTTTACTTCAAATATCAGCTGAGCTGTCATTCAAAAGAGGTACTGTCAGAAGCATAAACAATATTTCTGAGAGCATGTAGTTTCGTGATAACCACTTGCATTGACTACCAGGTTCAATTTTCCTACTGCGTTGATCCAGGAAGAGTTTCCTCTGACTCTCACAGCTGCCATCTAGAGCAGAATATGGTCAATTGAGTCTAATGGTGGAAACATTAATATGTCTGTGAGTTTTCTCTGAAAAAGGTCTTCAAAACTTAGCCCAGAAAAAAAAAATTAGACTTCTTAGCAATTAAGATGCTCAGTGCTTTCAGTTACCACCTTATGTACACAATACCAGTCACGTTTCTGAAAACAGGATGAATTTTTCTCATTACCATATCATCTATCACGTTTATTCAATCTGAGAAAGTAATTGTTTCTATGGCCATCAGTGAATATGCAGCCTTCATATTTTATCTTCAAATTCTTGTTTGTGTGTTACTAGGGCTTGGGGGGTCTTGGCTGCAGCATTCAGGCCATTGTTGGGTTGTGGTGGTTTTTTGCCTTGAGCTCTTTTCTCATTATTTCCTAAGCTTTCTCTTACAGTGTTTTGCGCATGCGATGTGTAAACAGATACGTTCAGGTTTAATAATGTAATATGCTGAGCCTTGAGCTTTTCCAAACAGATCTGTTGAGCAGTACACAATGCTGAGAGAGAATCAGATTGTCTTTAGAACATCTCTCAGACGTGGCACACCCCAGGGCATATACCATCAAGTTGATCCCATTGATTGATGGCACAGCCTACTGTGCTTCAGTAAGTCCAAGTAGATTGTATTAGAGCACATAGTATTTTCTGCAGCCCACTTTCTCTTTGGTTTCCAATTATTCTTGTGCATAAAAATGTAATCCCTGCTTTGAATACCTACTTGAAATGATGACAGCATAAGCTTTTTGTTTTCAAGGATGAAAGACCAATGTTGTTTTTTTAGGAGAAAAAAAAAACACACACACAAAAACCTGGTGTCACAGGCGTGCTTCTTCTCATTTAATAACTTCTTTCCAAGGTCTTTTTCTTATGGTCGTTGCAGCTGATGGAACATTATCTCATTTTGAAGTACCTGCTCAGGAAGCTTTCTCAATATACTCATTCTGCCATGCCATTAGCTTAGCAACAAAGATCAGGTTAAAAATGCCTAGAAATCTCTTGTGGAATCTAACGCAATATGTGGTTCAGACTCCTACTCCCAGCACCAAGTGTGTGTATGAGCAAGTTCCTTTTCAGGCTTTACCTTCACCTCTGTGGAGCTCACTCCCTTAGGCAGGGCCCAAGTGCACTTGCTGGGTTGACTGAGTTGGATTAGTAACCCTCAAAGGCTTCTGAAGTGAGAGTGGAGCTAGAGATTACTTGGAGATCCTGCTCCAATACATTCCCTGCACAAGGAATTGGGACACTCAGTGTCACCTTCCAGGATACTGACCTTGATGTTAAAATGCTCTACATAGGTGTACATAAGAAACACTATGCTGTTGTGCAAAGCATGCAGAAAGGATTCAGATTATATCTGCAGAGAAAGATCTCTGTTCACAGCCCACTGTCACTAACCCGGGAGGGAGGGAGGAGATCTGAGGTATGTGCTGCTGTGATCCACTGCTCCCCTGGCTCAAAAAACTCCTGCATTTTTCAGTGTTGACTACCCTTGTTTTGCAGGTGATGAATTACAGATCCTTTTTGCAACTATGGCACTCTCTCTAATCGTGTTTCCTCAAATTAGCTCAGAGCTCTGAGAAGCCCTGGCATGCAGCAAGACAACGCAGTGGGAGCGTGGGATTTTCCTGCCCTTGCAATAGTGCATAAATAAAGTCTCTTCTCTATGATATTTATGGACAGATAGCGAGCTCCTCACCTGATGCCAATCAGAATAGATTGACTGACTTCAGTGAAACTCTGCATGTTTGCATCAGCTGAGGATCTGGCCTGAAGTATTTTTAAATTATGTATTTCAGTTTTATACACAGCCGTGTCCTGCTGAGACAATGTACCTGATTCAGGGGGCCTGGTTTGTTGTGGAGGGCAGTTGAGGGGCAGGATAACTAGTAGTCATATCATTAAAACATAATTAGGCAGAAGGAAGCCAGAAATTCACCCACCAATTCTCCCTCTCCATTCTGTGCTTCATCACATGCTAGTGATCCCCACAAAAAGCTGCGCACACAAGGGCATTACCTTGCTGTACCTTTGAGGAGTGCAGCAGATTGCCTTCCTGAAAATGGGGCATCCTGTCAGCAGGAAAAAACAAACGGAACAGAAGGTCTGTTGGAAAATAATCCGATTGTACTCCAGCACAAGGTATATTCAGACCAATTTCTCATTATTTATTTTTTTTTATATATATAAAAAGCAAGCAATAAGTGAACTAGCGGGATGTATGTGGATATTTATGGATTTCTATTCATTCCTAAACTACGGCTTTTCTTGCAGGTACTGTGATTGGCATGTTCGCAGTAGAAACACTACAGCCATATTTATAAAGAAGTTAAAACAATACCTGAATCTGAAAAGTGGACTATCTCTACTAGATCCTTAACAAAACAAAAACAATTCTTAATGTGCGAAAAAACACGATGCTTTATTTTGGTGTAATAGCTGAGGTCGCAGGACTTTGCCCTGTAGGTCCACAGAAGGATCTTCCCCTCTCTCCTTTGCAATAACAGATGAAGCCCCCAAGTCTGGTGTTTCTAGACACATCTTCATTCAGCTTTTCACCGGACTTTCTCAGGTGCTTATTAAAAGTGGGGGCGGGGAGAAGGCTTTTTGAACAAGATTTATTTGTTATCATTTCAGATATAGGTCCTCTCAATTTTTGTATATGTTGGCTTGTAGAAAGACCTTGAAGTGCTGTGGTTAATGATCCACTTTGGATAGACATGCAGGTCTGAACCTGTTTCTGCTACTTGCCCAAGTATACTGCCTGTGCTTGTTTTACCTCACTGAATCTGCTTTTCTTTGGCTTAATTCAGCTTTTTTTCTGGAATATCCTACCCATGGACTTGATGTGAAGCATGTCTACACACTGGACAAGAAGCCCTGCTCACCAGCCCCTCTCCTGCTCTTGTGTCAGCCATCACCACCACCATCACCACCACAGGTAAGGGCCTCCCAGAGGCACCATCATGCAGTGGTATGGACATGTGTATCCCAAGGGTCCCCCCAAACTCTTTTCCCAGCAACCCTAAGCAGCCGTACCAGAAAGGGTCACCAAGTCTTACCTATGTCCATGCTCATGTCCCAGCTTACTGCCTTGGGCTGCCCTGAGATGCCCCTGCAAGTCATGCTCCAAGTGCCAAGGGTGGATTGTTTGCGTCCTTTGACCTCCCACTAGAGGATCCTCTAATGTCCTTGACCTGCACCCCCAATTTCCCCTGCTGCCTCCACCATCCCTGTTTCCATTTGTAGGAGCTGTGAAAGGGATCCGTGCAGTGAGTGCCATGTGGATAGTGGTTGGTAGCAACAGGTCAGGGAAGAGTATAAAAGAAGGCAAATACATAACTTGAGGATTCCCCGGACAAGAAGTGAGTGTCTTTCTGTAACATCCCTTGATGGACTGCTTTTTTTTTGTTCTTACTCTTTATAGTAATGTGGGTAGTTTGCTTTTTGTTCCAGTGACACCCCATGGAATTGCATGCCGCTGCCTGGTGAGGTGGCATGCAAAGCCACATCTATATGTTTTAGTGGAAGTGGTAGACTGCAACAGTAGCAAAGTAATCACAGGTTATGTGAGCTACAAGCTGAGCATGCAGCGTTCTCTGGTTCTTTTTCCTGTTGTAAGAAGCTCATGACTTTTTTTATTCACTCCCAAGAAGTGTTTCCTAGAACTATCTAATGGCAAGATCTCTTTCCTAGACAGTCAACTGTCAGGTCCAAACCCATTTTTGTGCATATAGAATTAAAATTGTTTTTTCTCATGTACACTACTATACCTTTATCTACATTCAGTGTCTCTAGGCCTTTCCTGTGCCGGTCAGTGCCTGAGGTCTTTCTGCACCTTTACACAGCTGCTTTCCTTTTTTATTGCCTTGGGCAAACGAGTGTTGTCAGCTGCCTTTCTCACCTCGGTGTTCATGCTGTTTTCCAAATCACCTATGAGTTATCCAGTGTAACTCGCTTTTCTTCAGTACAGTTATGCTAACAAATAATTTGATGCATTGGGTGAAACCTTTCTCTGCTGTCAGTAGCATTTTGTTACTGACTTAAATGGGCTGGCCACATCAGGCTCAGGTTTTTGCAGTACTTCCTTTATTTGATTTTTAAAAAGGTAGAAAG
Organism: Patagioenas fasciata; assembly: GCF_037038585.1. Taxonomy (NCBI): domain Eukaryota; kingdom Metazoa; phylum Chordata; class Aves; order Columbiformes; family Columbidae; genus Patagioenas; species Patagioenas fasciata. The sequence goes on along the minus strand of NC_092523.1, from coordinate 77,625,691 downwards.
AAATGTGAATTTTAATTCTTTCTCCTGTTTCTTTTTTCTTTATGCTATGGCTAAAAAGTCTTCAATCAGCATGAATTATGTTTCAGAGGATGTAACACACTAGGGACCTTCATCCTGATTAATAGATACTAGCTTTTTCTTGGGCTGTTCTGCCTTGCATTATATTATTATTGATAGTTTGCAAAAGATTATAATCTTCCTATTGCCTTTAAGATAGGTAAGGTTTTATTTGTTGCAGTTAGATTGTGGCAAACATAGGTAAAAGTCCTGGAGAATTATTTAGCAGAAATATGAAGTCATTTCAACTATATAAACTGAACTTACCAAGGTTTGAAAACTCCTCTTTGTCATAGTACTTAGCACTTAGACAGTGTCTTACATCTTCAATGCAAGTGCAAACATTCCCTAATTAATCTTGACACCCAATAGGTAACCCAGAGTTGCTCTTCTTATTTTACATGTGAGATGCTAATTTAATATCCCCTCTCTGATCAGTTACAGGCTCTTTGCAGTTCTCTGAGGGAAAAGCTAAAGGCTCCAAACTTCTTTCTTTTTCACACTACTGGTTAAACTTAAATTCTGTCGCTCCTTCTCATTTCACCGCAAGCTGTAAATAAAGACTTCACATATTTGGTCACTTTTGAAAACTTTAGTTTCTTTCTATATCTTTTGACAAGATAGGAAGTATGGAACTGTACGTGTATTTCAAAGCAGCTGCAGGAGGTTCGGCTATGTGGTGTATAACATTCTGCAAAGATGTTAGCTAAGATGTTACTTTTTTAATATTCAGAAGGTGAATAATGGCCCATTTTGAAATACAGCTGATCGCATGATCCTTCTTTTGTGTCTTTTTTAGCAAGAATCATAATTTTAATAATCTGCCTTTGTAATAACTTTGATTAAAATGAGCTTTTCCAGAGAAAGTTTCCCAATCTTGCTACCACTTAATCAAATATTAACTGTTTTTATGTAACTGTCCTGCTCATTTATGATTTAAAGTGCCCAAAGTCTACAAGTAGCTCTTCAGTATGCCAGAAGCCCTCTTAATATGAATCAATGTTGTATATGTTTTACAGCTGCAAATTTAATGCTCCTTTTGACATTTCTAGATTCATGCTTTCCGGCAATGCAATGATGTGGATCAGTGCGAATGAAGAGGAAGACAAGGTAGGAATAATTAATAATTATTGCTGATAGACTCTGAATCTGAGGAGAAGGATGTTGAGGAAAAAGATTTAGCAAGGACAGTCATTTGTAACGTGATCTCTTTCTTTTTCAAATGGAAGACCAGCATCTTAAGTGGTGCGCTATGTATAATCCAAGGGTGAATAAGATTATTTTGCTAGGAGCAATAACAGCGTCCTTCCCGACTCACAGAATGTGCACATGGGCTCAGATTTCCAGAAGTGATTTCTTAATCAGGGAGGCTGCTCAGAGGGTGCAAAACCTTACTCTTCAGCATCAATTAGTGGACTCTGTCGAGGCCGGCTGCTTTCATTATCATGCACAGCTTCAGACATCTGATGTGTGAAGGGTAAGGATAGGTGTCCAAATACCTCACTACCCCATCTGTCCTGTCTGTTCTGCATCCTACCCAGAACTTGCTTCTCATTTCTCCACAAAAATGAAATGTGTAGTTGTCAAAACTGTAATTTCTCTCTTACACAAAGCATGTCATGTGGTGGGATCTGATACTTAATTTTGCCTATATGTGTGTGTCAAGCTGGGTTTCCTCTGTTTTATTTCTTGGCATCAATTAGACCATGATGGTTACAGGTACCTGCGTATTCTTCCTGGTGCTGCTACTGATGGTAGAGAGGAGACCTGATGTGCTGTCCTGCATCCTTCTCATCTCAAGAGGTGGTGAGTTTGGTTCCCATGCAGTGACTTGTATTTGCCTTATTGTGTTCAGCATTTGCATTGCGATCTTTAAAGAAGCCAGTGAGCTATTCTCAGGTGCCCTGTTGCTTTTGATAAAACAAGCATATTTGTGGTGGTTGGCAACGGCAGGTAAAATTACCCTCTTTGTCTTGTGTGTGCTTCTCAGGTCCAGATGTTTGCCCCTTAATAGACACTTGTGGGTCATGTCTGTTGTATGATGCAGGAGCTGTCAGGAGGAATTCCAGGTAGAAATGAGGCAGGCATTTCTAACCAGTCAATCACTTTGAAATTTTCACATTCATTTTATTCCTCAGTTTGTGTTGTCTTGGTCACACACATACTTTTGATCTATTTATTCGTTATGCTGTTACTGTCATTGTAAACTGCTCTTTATCAAAGGGAGTACAGAAATACATATGCTTCAAAGTTTGCATAGAAGGTGACGCTGGTATCCTGAGTACTTGCAAACATTTAAAAGGAATCCCATTTGAAGAACTGCAATTATAATTTACTGGGTTTTGTGGAAATGAGGGAAAGACCCCTATTTAAGGGGAGTTGACCAGAGTATTTTCCATACAGCTTTTACATTGTTGACCGTTGTAGCAGTGACATTGTTGTGAGAGTAGGATGTTACTCGAGATTATGCAATTTTTAAGAAACTATCGCAATTCTAGACACACCAACTAACTGCTCAGTGCTGCTGGACTGCTGCAGGTTGAGAAGTGTTTAAAACTCAGGCCAAATGTGCAGCTTACATAAAGGAAAGCTGCTTTAGTTGTGGTTGAAGAGACCCAAAACCAGCTTTCTAGTAGAAAGCTGGGCTATGATTTGAGATCTGCTAATGCAGGTCTACTGAGAAGATACTGAAGATGTAAACAAAGTGATACTCAGATATGTACATGAGATTGAGATAATTTGTAAATGAGAATCTACATATCATGGGGAGTCAGGGGCTGGGCAATGGACTCTGGTATTTGGGCAAGTTCCTTCAAAGAAACAATCCTTGTGCACGTGCTTCATAAATAGTGTCTTACTACTTAGACCGAAGTAGTCAACTGTCAACTTAGAAGTCAACTGTCCTTGAGTATCTGATTCCTGCCAAGCATAAAGCTAAGACTGACAGGGTATGTGGAAAGGGAAAACGTTGTGATAGGAAGATGATAAAGCTGCTAAGCCAATAGGTTGCTGGGATCTTATGTTCTTCCTGAGAATTTTTTAGAATTTCTGAGTTACATAGAAAGAGCTAATTTTAGGTGTCTCCAAAGTTTCCTGGAAGTCAAATAAATCTTCTGTCAGTACACTTATTCTATCTTTAGGGCCAGTGATATCCTCCTTTTGCTTCTCCCTTGCACAGGTATGAAACACTGAGATTGAAGGCACACCTTGTAGAAGGCTGTCTGTCCTTCATCTTTCATATACCTTGACTGGATTCTTGATTGAGCCTCTGGTTTTCTGAATTGTTGCTGAAAAACATATAAACCTGATGAAAAATAGACTGGGAAGGGCAAAAAAACTCCTTTTTTTCCCATAGGCCTGTGTTTAAAAAAAATGTTAAGTGAATCTAGCACACTTTTAGTGTCTGACAAGAAGTCAGCTGTGAATTCACTTCAGTAAAGTTTTAGTGATGAATAGCACTATTGGATGAAGCAATATTTAAAATAAAAAAACAATGTGTACAATATTTGAATATGAAAGCTACTTTTGCTGCACAAGCTACTGCCATCTGGACCTTCAGCACAATTTTTTAAAGTCAGATATGTGAGTAAAACGGCTAAATATCTTTAAAGTCTGGTCACGTACTTATAAATTGAATACAGGTTCAGGATTGTCTTCTAATATTTTAGATTTGTTAACACATAAGATAGACAGTTATTGATGTTCTGAGGACAGTTTTTAATGTGTCTTACTTGCATGAAGAAAGAAACACTTTTTTATTCCTAGTCTTCTGAAATCTATTTTGCATTTCTAAAACAAACTGATGCACTTTTTATTCCTGGGGCATACACAGATGCTACAAACTCAACAATGTCTTTTCCAGCAAGACAGGAGCATATTAGTCAGAACAAGAGTTTAAAACCTTCAACCAAACAGCTCTTTTCCCACCAGACCAGGGGATTCCATTTCCTCTCACTGACCATAAGAGTTAAAAGCTTGGTCCTGCTTCCCTTGTGTGACTTCAGATTCACATCAGACTTCAAATCAAGCTTCACAACCAGTACAACCAAAGGAGGCTTTTCAGCATAACATTGGAGGAAAAAATAGTGCTCCACTGAGATTCAAACTTTCCAAAGCCTCCCTGTGTAGTCTGGGCAGAGTAGTCAAATAATCCTGACCACATCTCAGACATTACAGTCCGTAATTCTCAGCAAATGCTTTCTTGCTGACAAGATGCCCCTTTGTTTCTCTGTGTGTTGTAAACAACTGCTAGTTAATGTAGAGATTAATTACCTCTTCTTTATATCTAGGCACCCATGGGAATAAAAGAACTACTGCATTCTTGCAGAAGATATTCTCGTTAATGTCACCTTGGTGTCATTGATCATTCCACCATCATTCTTCTGTAACCTTTGATCCCACCTGTCTGTGCTACAACAGGTTGATAAACCTAAATTGAAAACACCACCAATCTTGTTTTTCTAGATAAGCTTCTCATAGACTTGAGAGTGAAAAGTTCTTCGCCCTCTTTTGCCTTCTGCAAGACTGGGTCCCAAAAGACTTGCTTCACATTCACAAATGCAGTAGATTCACATATACAAACATAATCTGAGCATTGCCAAAGATGGCTAAGTACTGGAAATAATTAAAAATCTCTAATACAGTAGTGGCATCATTACCTTTTATTTCCATGGCAACTTTTTAGTGAATAGGAATACAGCTTGGTTGACAGTGGCAGCAGTCTGCTACTGTATTTCATCAGCAGGCTTACTCTTGGGACCTGCACATATTATTGGAGTATTTACAGTAGACTTTTTTTAGCAAAACTGTACTCTGAGACTGAAGAGCTATAGAAGCTTTGGGTGGATATAGACTAAATTTTTTTCCAAGGTCGACTGTTCGGTGCTCCTAGTGCACCTGATTAGTTTTTGCTTATTTAGCATGGACTTTAAAAAAGAAAAAAAAAAAAAAAGAAATCAGGTAATTCAGTGTCCAGACCCTGTTTGTTTGCAGAGAGATAGAATGGTGTGCAAGGGAAAAGCAGTAATGACCTCATAAAAACTGTAGATACATTACATGAACCACATGCATTCCCTGGCTTACATATTCTGTGAAAACTCAACAGCTGATCTTGGCGCTATGACTATACAGGTAGTACAAGTTTCTTTTGGACTTGAGTCCTATAATTTACATTAGACTTCTCTGTTAATGTTTATTAGTGAGTCTCAGATGCAGATCCCCGGCCATGTACAACTATACACAATATGTGGCAACATAAACCAATTTTAGAATTCCCCAACAGTATAATCCGCCTCAAATATCTCCTTGTGCGTAGCTGTAGGGGAATCATTGTGCCCCGGTACCTGTGCAAGCATATAGATGGGTTTTAGCTATAGAACGAATTAACGATTATATGTATGTATGTATTTCCATTTTATAACCAATGCCATTTGGATGATTGCCTGTTTGTGTATTGTGTCTTTGCATTAAGGAGGGAAAAAAAAAGAAAGGGAAGGGGAACATGGGACTCGAGAGTCCTGTATATTCAATATTACACTAATTGCTAGCAAAGTAACATCACTAGTGTTACTAGTGGTGGGTTGTCTAGCAGTCCTTTAATATGCAGTATAGCAGAGATTTCATCGTTTATAGGTCCTTAATTAATTTCTTAGCATTTTTTTAATTTGTAAATTCTTATTGGTGACTTTGAATTTAAAGCACACCTGCAGTCAGAATACTGGAAGACGTGATTTTATTTAATCCTTTTTTCTACATAGAGTTTATCTGCTTGAAGCATGTTTTTCTATTTCTCTAGCTGCAAAATCAATATAGGTATGGCAAAGCAAGCTGTATTCCTTTGTCTAGTGCATAATAGAGTTGGCTGGAGGACAGCAGTCCCTTTTCACAACAGCCTTTGCAATTTTAAAACTTGTTTTCCTTTTGTTTTCTTGTTTTTTAAGCTAAAATTACTTCTGAAGTTTTTGAGAAAAAATGAATCATTTTAAAGGTCAGTTTGTATGCTTTTCTAATAGTTACGAAAGTTATATGAGGAAAAAAACACCACAAAAATAAGTCAACCGACAACTGATTTACTTGTGCAATACTTTACCAGTGGTGAGCAACTCTCCTCAGATCACAGGCTGAAGTTCATCCAGTGTATTTTATAACTCAAAGGTCTGTAAGGACCCAAATAGATTTAATCCGTAAACCTGTTCTACAACATGCCATATTATTTCCTCCAATGAATTTCAACTCATTTCTCACAAAATAATCAACAGAAACTCATACGACTTTCAGCGTTGATAAATCATCCAGTCAAACTGTGCATTGTTTTCAAAATTATAGGTTTTTTAAAAAAAGTAAAAAGCCCAAACTATCTCGGAGTCATAATGGACCATTTGAGTGAGAGGATTTTAATCTTTTCATTTCACCTTTTTTTCTTTCCTTTGGTTTGTTTTGCTTTAAATTAGTTTATTATCAAATACGGCAAGTGGTCCTCTTGAAGCCAAAAGGGTTTTGGCTTTTTAACAATTTAGTTACAGACCTTCAAACTGATTTTTTGGTAAGGGAGAAAACAGTAGCTGTACCCTATCACCTCTCACCTGAGCCATTCAGTCCCTTGGCAATAGTGATTTTTTGGGTAAGAATTTGCAGGGCAGCAGGTTGACTGGTTTTATCTCCTGCTACCTGCTGTCATCTTTTGTTGTGGCATTGGCCTTCATGCTTGCTGTCACAGCACCGGCAAGGAAAGCAATTGAGATATGTGGCAGAATTCTGTACGTCCATGCAACTTTTCCCAGGAGTCCAAAAACTGCAATATGTTGATGTACTTTTAATACTGTTCTGTGTGAAATTATAATACAAAGTCAACACATCTGGTCTTTCTTCTCATCCTTTGCAAAGGAAGAAAAATCAGGGAATCTTTGGTTCCTGGGAGTGGAGGAGAAGAGCTGATAGCTCCGATAGTGAATTTTCCTGCAGGTTATTCAAAATATCTTATTTGGAAATCATTGCCGGTGATTGTTGATGGACTTTTTTGATGAGTCTTTAATATATTCTCAATTCAATGCCATACTGAGACCTTCTTGGTGCAAAAACATGAATATTGTTCCCTTGGTTCATCACAAATAATGTTTTTGCCGTAGCTCCACAGTGTCAGTAATACTGGGTGTTTCAGAACAAAAGAGAAGCCTCTATTGAACTCCTGTTTCTCCTTGCACAGTATAAAGAAAAATGGCTAAACACCTTTTTAGGGGATGAATGGGCAGTGGAGTGTCTCACGGAAAGGTTTAAGGGCTTTTTTTTGATACTTTGTGGGGGATATATGTATGTAATGTGATTATATATTGATTGTAGATAAAGATCAAGATATAATGATTCACAGTTTTATGGCCTGCCATAAGCAGAAGACAAGCTTGATGTGCCTGAAATAGTTTGTGTTGCTAAGGATATATTGTATGGTTGTGGTCCAAGTGAGTGATGATCAAGGAATGAATAACTGAAGCTACGTTATTATTCATCAGATAGGAGTCCCTTGCCAACCAGAGATAAAAATCATAATTCACAAAGGTTGCCATGCGAGAATTTTGCTTCAGGAATCTAAATAGGCCCAAACTGATTTAATAAGTGGTTGGTATTCACTGTCTATGAAGAGACACCTTGAATCCAAATTCTTTGAAATATTTTCTTATGGCCAGCAATAAGATCTTTCTCTTATCTTGGGTCAGTTTTATCTGCTGTCCATTGTCCACCCTTCAGCTCGGTTGTGATGATTATGAAGTTGAAGCTTTATAGCAAAAAGTAATAGAAATCTGAGGTCTGTAGCAAAAGCTAAGATGAGAGCGGTCAAATGAAAAACTAATTTGAACTTTGAAAAGTTTCATATGGCTGACACTCATCCTTCTTGCCATTAGACACCAAATAGGTGCCCTAAGGCCTCTGATCCCTTCACTGCTGGGAGAGAGGGGTAAGGGAGTCATCTCCACAAAGTAATCGAGAGCTTGAGTAAGGAAAATTGCCACAAAGGTCTCTGCTTGCCCCTCTCTGCCAGCTCAGAAGCCTCAGATGGTGTTGATGGCAGAGGCAGAAGGGCTGTGGTTACCAGTGTAACAGAGTCCTGTGTGTCTCCAATGGCTAAGGAAGCAAGTTACTGCTATAATACTATTAATACATATTACTAGTTCTTAACAAAATTACATGAGCTGCTTTCAGGTGTACTAGTTCCTTTCATATTTTCTTCTACAATGTTATTTGAGGACTTGGGATAAACAGAGGGATGTGCTACTAGCTGCAGGGATGTTGTGTCCCAAGGGGAGAATCGTATTTACAGGAACTCCTGGAGCAGAAGGGCCAAAGGCTGAGGGAACTGAGGTGGGCACAACTTAAAATAGCCTGGAAAAGGCATATATTAGGATTTGACTAAACAAGGTTAGATTGGTGAGATCATTCAGTGCTTTACAGAAACTCATCAGGATAAGCCTATCCACAGTCCAGGGATGAGTTCAGCTCATTCGGTAGTTTTGATTTGATTGCCTGAATGCCGAGAAGAAAAAAAATAGCATAGACAGTGTAAGACAGCCCTGCACCCCTGCAGTTGCACGTCTTTGCAGCATCAGTGTAGATACTGAATCAGATCTGTATCTTTGAGCACTTGTGGAAGCCCAGGGATGTGGCTTCCCCTGCCTCCATCTGCTATACTGGTCCCAGCACCAGTTAAACCATCCGCTCTTGCTGTGTCTGATTCTCCATTGCTGTATATCTTTTGCAGTCACTTACTGCTGTGCAGGAACTGTGAATGCCGAACTTCTTGATTATTATGTAGCTGTAAGGGACTTTCAAATTAGTAAACATCACTTCTTTTACTTTTTCAAGTACAGATTCTCCTGTTCTCTTGCACTTTACCTTCTCTTGGCCAGAAGGAAGAAGAGATGTAGGGTTTTTTAGTTGCAAGGCTACATCTCGCTTGCTCTTTTGCTGTACCAAGCCCTTGTAGCATCTCAGGGACAAGTTGTGCGATGCATTGATATTTTCTGTGGCTGAATACAAACTTTAAGCGGCACTGAAAATCAACGGCTTCTGGTTGGTTTAGTAATGCCTTTTCAAAGTGAAAAAATATTGTGGAGTTATATTCTACAGACCCCCTCCCAAAGACTGTTGTGGGTTTAGTTTTTTTTCTCCTCTTTTTGCCACTGTTGCTGATCAGACAATGATAACTTGTAAGAAAATTAAGGACGATGTCTATTTTAGACTACAGGATGTTCCTCTTCATCTGAATGAGCTTACCAAAGATGGGTAGGCCTGGTCCTCTTTTACTTGTGTGTGTCTGTGGGACTCAATGCTTTGAAGTAAGCAGAGTTCAATCTAGGGCGAGTTCAGTCCTGCTGGTTTCCTTCCCAGTGTGAATGTACACGTGTGAGAGAATATATATCTATAATTATGCTTGTATCTGTAACAAAACCACTTCTTTAAATCAGACAGAGGGAAATGAGTGACAGTAGGTGTTAAGCCTGCAGAGTGAGTGACGAGACAAAGGCGAGCGGAGCGGCCGCCCCGCTGAGCCAGCGCCTGCGGAGCACACGCTGCCGGGCAGCACCGGCTGCGGCCGCTTGCTGGGGCCCACTGATCCAGTGGATGAACAAGGTTGGAATCAAAGAGTAGGACACAAGCCATGTCCTTTCCCTTTCCACCCCTTTGCTACCCATTACCCCCCGCCGCTTTCCTCTAACAGGCATGCAGACATACACACACACGTGATCATCTGTCCTTCTCACTGCGTTTCACCTCTAACGAGACTGAGGAGGGAAACAAACCTCTATCGACATGTTCACTGGTAATGGATCAGATAGTCATACAGAAACAAAACAAAAGTAACTGTATATATTTCATGATTTATTTTTTCTCTAATAGTTATGTGGTCTTCCATGTCCTGAAACACACTAGCAAAGAAACGTGCAGGTCCCTCTAGCTGCAATGCCTTTTATTTTTAGTCTTGGGATAAAGCATAGGAAAGAGGGTATATGAAATTACCAAAAAGTTGCAAATCTTGAAGTGTCCTGTACATGCTGAGATGATTTAGACATAGAAGTAATAAGCAACTACTAAGGAATAATAAGAATCCGCTACCGGGAGATAGATAGAAATAGCATCATATAAGTAAGCACAAGAGCTGCTGAGGATGCCTCCCAGTTACAAGCTCTCATTGCAGGAAAACTGTGTTGGGAGTTTCGGTTGGGTTGGTCTGGTTAGGTGTTTGGTTTGGGTTGGGTGCGGTGTGGGTGCGGTGTGGTGGCAGGTCTGCCTTTAGCTGTACTGTTGTGAATGACTTTCCGTGCAAGAACATTAACTTGAATTGGTAATTGCTGCTTCAGAGGCCGGTAGCTTTGATGGATTATGGCGTAACAGAGCTATGCAATACTTTGAACACAAGCCTAAGTGAGCTAAAGCACGGATATTAGTCGGTATTTACCTGACGATAAAGAAAATGTACTGCTCATACTTAATGTACTCTTCCATCATGCATCCAAAAGTGTTAACAAAGTCAACTATTGCGTAAATAGCCTAACAGCAGCTCTGGTTGGGTTTTGGAGAGCTACGGTGCTGCTGGCGGCTAACGTTATCCTTAGTGCTGGGCACAGGGTGCAATGCAGCTCTGTGTTTCCTCAAAGTTTCAGAGGTGTTTGGGATTCAAAGTGCCTGTTTAAATGAATTTAAAATGTTACTAGATTATTTTTTTTTGACCAGTAGTATAAGGATTATAACTGACCACAGGAGTGAGGTTGAGTAACTTGATTTTTCTGCTATCATGTCAACTGGAGTGAGCTGTGCTACTGCAATGCTATTTATGCCTGTTACAAAGAAAAAAAATGAATACTGTTTGTAAAAATTGTACTCATAGGACAGAAATTTAGCACGTCTAATGGCAGGGTGAGATTGCACTGACTGTTTACAATGTAATCCTGTGAAGAAGAACGATGAATATTAAGACAGGCGAGCTAAACATCATTCAGAATGTGCTAGGCTGTGTTTGTTGGTCTTGGATTTCACATGATGTGAATTTGGTGAAGAGTTGTAATTACGGTTCAAGGTCAGAGGCAATAATGTTTCTCCATAAAGTTTTGTCGTATTGAGACCCTGCCTCGAAGGCAGACTGCTCTTCCCACAGACATGATTTAGAAAGTCTGAGTTTGTGCAAGAGGCTTGCATCTGCACTTCTGTTGTGCAGTGCTCAGCTTTTCATACTAGAATGAAGAAAAATGGGGGAAAAAACCCCCGAGTGTTCCTTATCAAGAGAAAAGCAAGTATAATGTAACATATGGTTCTGTGGGAAATGGTCCCTTAATAACAATCCAGATTTCAAAATTGATATTTGCTTCTGGCAAGAAGATCAAAAACTGTACAGTAGTGTCTCTGAGTTACTTGTAATACTGGTTTGAGCCATGACTTTCAGAGGCTTTGAAGGACTTTCTAAGCTGTGTCAGATCCCAAAAAGGGGAAAAAAAGACAAAGAATTAGTTCATCATCTTTGAACTATATCACTTGTTAGGTTCCAAGATTTCCTTCTGCTTGGAAGGGTGTGATCATGGGGAAGTGGCTGTCTTTCAGTTTCTCAGGGATTTCCCAACTACAGAGGGAGTGAGATCTTTTCCTTCCATGTTGAAGTCCTTTGAGGTAGTTGAGCACAACCAATATATCATGGGGAACTTATTATTTTGATAAACATTTACAGTTTTTAGAAAATTTGAATCAGTGACTGAACTGATTAGAGTTACATATCTTAAGAGAAATGCAAATTATATTCTACTTGTAATATGATGCTTAATTACACTGCTTATCTTCCTTGAAACATTTCACATTAATGTACATATAAAATGCAATGTCTACTAGAAAGGAAGGTTGATCAAGGGATATTGATGATAGCCACTTTAATCAACTATCAAATACTACCGGAATGTGTCACATTAAGAAGTCACTTGCTTAATGTGCCCCATATTAGTGTGAACTACTCCTAATTAACTGGCATGACCTTGCAAGCCCCACAAATGCTCTGTCAGCTCACATCCCCTGTATCCTTAAGAACACAAAGGTAACTGTATGCTGCTCTGTTTGCAGCCACCTCTAGCAGCACAGCTGGGGAGGAATAAATCATTTCAGGTTGGTTTCCAAAGCTGCACTGGAGTGATGGGATGCATTTTCATGTTTAGGACATAGTTACCGAAATATTATTTGGATAACAAATTGACTTAGCTCAATTATCTTTAATGAGTGTCAGTACATGTAAGTCATAGTTGTATGGGGAAAAAAAAAGCTAAACCTACTGTGTCTATAGAGAACTGTTAGAAGAAAGGAGGGTGCCTCATTTTTTTCGCAGCACTGTGCAGACTATTCTAAAATGGTTTAGACAGAGGAAAATAAAGTTCGTAGTCACTATATTGTTTGGTTAAATGTACATTCTGTATCTGTCTGGAAGAAGAGAGGCATTCTTTTATGTCATTTATGTCTCTTTAGTATGCATATATGTTTTTTTTCTTCTTCACTTCATCCTTGTACTTCAGAAATGTGTTTCAAGTGCTTTTCTACTTTGAGAAAAATGTAAGCTCATTTCACTAGATGGCCATGTACATTACTGACAAGTGTCGGAAGTGCAATTCACCCACTAAATTGGCTTCGGTGTATCTCTAGCAAGGACTTTTTACAGTTGTCTGGCTCAGAAGTGATTCTGGTTTGCATCCTTTCATCCACTGTATTGGGACAAAGATGACAACAGATTTTGAGTGTAAAGCATTGGTTTTCTACCTCTGGGATTATGGTTCACATCCAGCCTGGCCCTCTGAAGTGCAATCACTGAAACAGGCAGAGATGAGGTGTGGGAGGCCGTAAATCTGAACTCACTAGACAGAGAAGACAAATATACATTGAGTAATGGGAACCACATTGAGCACGTGTTTCTGGGGAACACCAGCGTGTTCACAGGGGAGAGAAAGGAGTAAAAAGGTTTTCAGAAAACTCAGGAATTGGGCTGGCGCATGTTTTCAGAGGAGCATGGAGCAATGGGTAGGTAACACGGGTTGTCCTGTCCCGCATCACAACCACCAACATCAACGGGTTCTACTGAGCCGACGTGCTCTGCTGTGTATTGCTCTTGATGATCATAATAGAGAGTTCTGATTAAAGGTACTCAAATAAGAGCTAAAAGCGTTCAGGACTGAGATACTGAGTGTAGGGTGCAAAAAAGGACATATTTGATTTACTTGGAGCGCTTGGGGCAGCTGCTACTTTTATCCCCAAAAATTAGCTTTTTGGGAATGTCCAAAGCCTGAACACTGATGACTTTGATAAACGGGGTTATCCTTGGATATATAGAAATATTGCTATTTATTCCACTACTCATCTACTAGTTCCTTATGATCGCTCATGGTTTTTAGTCAAATGTAAAGTGGTCAAATCTGTGTAGTGCATTTCTTTTTCCTAGGATCTTTGTGCAGGTTGAGACACTTCCACCAAGTCACCTTTAAACCTGCAAGATCACGTTCTGTGGACTTTAAGAAGTGCAGCTGAGCTTATAAAAGAGGTAGGTTTAATTTTGTTGGCTTTAAATACTTTCAAATACTTGCTACTTGCCCCAGGTAGCACTTTAGGTTTACTTTTTTATTTGCCACAAATAGCTTTTTTATTCCCTACTTCAGCTCCAAAATACCACAAATGGCTTATTCAGTTTTCAGCTTTTCAGACTTATACATTGTTTTTAATCCCATGCCCGTGCTTTTTTCTTAAATCTCTCAATTCTGTTCTGCATGTTGGTATAACTAGATCAGTAGCTATCAGGTGAGATAAGTAAATTGAAAGAGCCATTCAGTCAAGCTGGAAATAAAGTAGTTTAGGAGGCTGTGGTTTGTTTTGTTGGTTGGGTTGGTTTTTTTTGGGGGGAGGGTGGTTTGTGGGTTTGGGGTTTTTTGTTGTTTTTTCTTTTTGACTCCCAGATGGACTCTAAAGATGGTATTTTGTTTTTATATTGTAGTGTATATTACTATTTTGTTTTTGGTTTTATATTATAGTTCCTGAGCCTTCTTGTGCAGCTGGCAGAGCTCTCCTGGATGAGGATGTGGTTGAATCCTTGGCCTGGGCAACCCAGATGACTGTGCAGGATGGTGCAGATCCATATACATGGCTATATGTCCGTCTTTTAGAACCACTGACATCTATCGGTGATTTATTTGACTTATACAGGTAAGAGAACAAGTTATCAGACATTAACCTTCAATACAGTAACTATCAAGTGAGATAAACAGAAATAAAATGTGCAAATTAACTTTAATTTGTTAACATAATGGAGTAACCTTAGAACTGAACTTTTGTGACAACTAGTTCAGCTAAATATATAAAGATTCAGATTTCAGAAGAGCCTGATGCAGTCAAGTGCTTTAAAAAAAGAGTTGATTTGACTTAGAGGAATCCCTTAAGTGACTTTGTTAATCCCAGTTTAACATATGGTGTCACATATTTGAAACTGTCAGTTTTCAATAATTTTTGTTCAGAAATGGTCTGAGCTTAAAACCACTCATTTAAACAGCAGAAATTTCAAAATCAGAATAGATTTCAATAGGTCTATAGAAAAGAAAATGTTTATTCTATTTCTTTGTGTACAGCCAAATTTTCCTATATCTGTTGATTTATATGGCTTTACGTCTATAGACCCACTTCGAGAAATTCATAAACAGTATCCCAAAGAGCACTAATTTGATAATTAAGAGTCTACGATTTAAAGTCTTTTAAGATATATTTAGTTTCCCTCTAACCATATTTGAGTCTGAAAGCAAGTTTTCTGGAAGTCATTCAAATTGTTCTTAGTTAAGAGAAAACAAACAAACAAATGAGCACACTGCAAGCAATCTGGTGCAATTAATATGAGAGCTGTCAGGGGGGTATTTTATAATAAGATGAACTGACAGTGCTGCTGTTCAAGGGCTAAACCTAAAGTTTCCACTCCAAGGAGGAAAATGACATTTATGCTGATTATAACTTAATTTTCAATGACAGCTTTTTTTTCTATGAAGGATTAATTTATTTTGTTTTGTGGGTAAAAAACCTGTTCTTTTCCTTGAAGGAGCTGGCTTAGGATTTTAAATTATGGTGGCTGAAACGTTAGGGAAAAATAGAAAGCTCACAACAAACACCAACCAGCTGCTTCTGTTGTGTATTTAATATGTACAGCTCTATTAGAATGGTTTATTAATACATCTGCAGGTATCTTGCAACAGGGGCCAGATGATTCACGAGATGGATAATGGTGCAAATAGGGTTGCAAGTAGCAATTAATCACAGGTCAGAAATAGCCGAATGATGTTGCCTTGTGGTGTCTGTTGAGTGACCAGCGGGAATGACTCTGGAGAGAGGGTCTCACTCCAGCACCCAGTGCTGTACCACCAAAACTGCCACAAGTATTTCTCCCATATGAGCAGAAAAAATGAAACACATAGACGTGTTGACAGGTAATTAGGCAAGCACTGTCTGCATGTTAGTGATGGTGCTCCTTGGTAGGATGTTACAGGATGTTTGATTTATTTTGGGGAGGAACAAGAGGTGAAGCCCAGCAGGTGAGTCTGGGCTCTCTCTGGAGGTGGAACTGGCTCGGTGTCCACAGCCGCCTCCTGGAGTCAGAAACACATACAGCGGGTTATAATATATATATATATATACACATATATATATATATATATATATAATTTTATATAACACTTTGCAGGAGAAAAGCGTGACATCAAGGGCTCCACTGGAAACCTGCCAAGGGACTGGAGCCTACACAGATTCATACAGGCAGTAATCGAGCAGGCTGCGTTTGTAAACTTACATGACTGACTATGTAAATTGAAGTGCATTCTTAAGGAAACTCTTTCATCTGGGTTTTCTGAAAACCTAGGCAACAAATATTAGGAAAAAAAAAAAAAGTGCCAGGTTTTGTGCTTCTTTCTCTACTTTTATCTTCTAGAAGTTTAGAAGTAGTAGTTTGTTGATTTGAATTTATGAGGTGTGGAAGCTGATATTATTAGGTGACAGCTGGCAAAGATTTCAGAAGTTATGGTACTGCAGTCTTAATAAAGCAGGTTTGAGTTATACAGGTGCAATACCAACGTGATCCTGTTTTCTCTGTTTGATGGGGCTGTAAAGAATCAGAGATTAATCATACGACAAAAACTGTTTAATGGTCAGAGAATGCTGTAGGTGTATTTGTCCAGAAACCCCACCAGTGTGTGGATGTTACCTTGTCACTCAGAGTAAGGTGACAGTGCCATAATACAATATATGGCTAGTGTCAGGTTCTTTGCACCACTCCTGGCTTTAAGCATCAAGAGTAAAATGAATGGGTCATGTCTCCCAAACCCCAGGAAGGGAATCCTTTGCTTTTAATCTTTTGAAGTGCTTTTGGAATTAAAAGTGTGATACTACCTGTATTGCAGGGTTGCACTTGAAGACCTCTTCTGATGTTAGCCCAGGTGTACCACAAAACTCAGCGGACAAACAGCGCATTTGTACGAGTGTGTGCAAAGGGAGCTGACTGCATGGCTTTGCACCCAGATGAAGGGGGATGTTGCTACGTAAGTCCAGGGGTGTGCTTGGAAAAGCTGTTGAGGGTGGTCTAGGGAGGCACTAAGATAAGCGTTTCTCCGATATCTCTGTCTCTCGTAACACTCTAAGGTTATTTGTACCTCACAGCTCAGTCTGTAATAAATCACTCTGATGGCCATTTAGTACAACAGTCGCCTGTTGCTGTACTTCAAATAATCCCCCAGTCTCTGAGCTTTCCAGGGCATCTGTTGGAATTTAAACTCCTCATCCCCAAAAGCTAATGGATGTGGCTATCAAAATAAACACAGAATCCCTTTCAATTAATTATTGTTTTGGGATTTGTCCACATGCTGTTTCTTGGTGTGTTTTCTAATTATTATTCATTTGTTAAGCTCTTCCTCATGCTTTGTTGTAGCTCATCCTGTAGATTATACCAAAACCAGAAAATCCTGAGATTTCCAACAGGAGCAGGGCAAGGGCTGGATTCTGAGTAAATCCAAAATCAAACGGAAAGAAATAAACAGGCAGAGTTACACATATGCCATTGTTGAAAATGATGCTGTCAAAGCACATCAGCCTTGCACTGTGAAAGCACAGCAAGCATTTGTGTGTGTGCACGTGTGTGTCAGCTGATGTACATTTGTGAAGTCAGCGATGTTAAAATGCAGAAGAAAAGGCCAGATCCTTAACTGATTTGTATAGACTCACCTCCATAGTTTCCTCAGATGCATAGCAGTTCACTTGTACTGATGATTTGACTCAATGTAAGTCCAAATATCTATAAAAACAAAACATAAAAAGAGTAAGTAAAACTTTAGACCCCTGTTACGTAATACATTTAAAGTCATAATTATTCTCTGGAATAAGATAATTTGACATGAAAATACAGTTTTATTACTACAGATGAAAGGGATTGTTATTAAACATATTGATAATATGACCAGACAGTAAGAACACGAGATGAAGGACTTGGGGAAGTAAAAGTAGTTATTTCAACTCTAAAATTACATGCCGTAAGAATTCACTTGGAACAGTCAGATTTACCGTGTTCAATCTGAGTCCACCATGAATTTGTGTCTACTGTCCACTGACTCCTGACTTGATCTGCTCAAGCAAGTAAGAGATTATCATATCTAAAAATGACTATTTTATTTATTTAGCATGCTTCGAGGCTGTCCAGAAGTGTTAGATGTGAAACATCTACATAGATGAAGCAGCACAAGAAGGTCCTTGGCTGAACTTGAGTATATTTGCCTTTATAAGGTAAGGATCTAATCTAATGCTTTATTAGCAGAAGAATATATACAATTTCATAAATCAATCACAAACTCGTAATTGCTGCAGCTGCCCTCCATTCATGCTAGGTGTCCTACCTATAGAGAGTTCTGTAGCTGCCTGTTTAGTGTCCCCTGGCTGGTTGTAAATGGTCATTTTTATCTCCTCTGTTAACTCTTTTGGTCATGTACTTCAGTTTCCCTTGACTGTTTTTAAGGAAATTCTATTACGTACTTTAACGTCCCCCTCTCTTTTCTCTGTTGTCGTTGCTGATCTTCATCACACATCTCTTTCAATCTGCCCTAAAATTCACTCTTGCTTTTTTGTTGGATGTTTCCTCGCTGTTCACACATGATAATGTTTCATCCTTCCACTCGTGTGTTACTCGGTCACTTTTAATGCATGGGAGGAAAACCAGGCATTTCACGCTGCCTGCTGTCAAGTGCATTTGAGGGACTGTGTTCAGGGTAGAGAATAAAAACTACGTTTGGGGGCAATTAAATGCACTAGTGAAGCAAAAGAGTTTCCCGACTGTAGAGCCCACATGAGCATAATCCTTCCAAAAGCTGAGAAATGCTCAGCCATTGCTGGAGCCATGGGGAGCTGGAAGGCTCTGAATGGGTTGCAGGAGCACATCATGAAATTTATGGAGAAGCTAAAGAGTATTTCATAAGGATGGCTTTATGAAACGTTACTCTTGCAGTGGTAGGTGCCTGCAAGGTTTTATGGTGCTGCCTTGTTCAATGCAGCAATACTGTCAACATAGGGAAAGCCTTGGCAAAGCATTAATTAAGAGATAAAAATGCAAAATGCTCTAGTGAGAACTACATTTTGCTGATTTCTCTGATGCCACGCTGCAGCAATAACACTGTGCTATTCTTCAGTCATGAATAACCAAACCAAACTAAATGACACATAATCACGGCAGCAGGAATGCTATAAATATGGACAGATGTGCTAATAATCTTACCCTTTCTTTTGGTAGCCAGGTTGAGGTGATTAGTTGTTATGCAAATTGCTGGAATCACATCTCAAAGTGTGATTCTGTAGTCTGAATTTGTTAATAAGCTAATTGGTCTGCATATTAAAAAGGATTCTTAAGGTATTTACACATGTACAATGGACGGTTTTCAATCTTTTATCAACTTGACTGGAATAAAGAAAATCAATTAAATGAAATGCCATGTTCAGTACTAGGGATTAGTGCTTGCAGAGATTTCATTGCAATAAAAATGCTCTTAAGAAGAAAAGCCTAAACTGATAGACTTGAGAGACTTTTTTTTTGTCTTAACTAACTGGCTTACATATTTTCAGATGTGTTCCGTTAATTTAAATGTTCTGCTTCTGTGTTACTCTCCCCATCTACTAATGTTTTCACCAAAAATTCATGTGCCAACCCAGAACAAAATTGAAATCCTTTAAATTACATTGAAATCTTGAAAATATGGAGAGGCAAATATATGAGAGGTTTCAATGACATGCAGCACACTTCTAGTGAAAGTGGCTGAAGTGCAATAGAACATTAAACTCTTGAAAGAGTCAGAATTCTTTTAAAATGTGTTGGGGGCATAAGAGCCAATCTCTGCTGAAGGCTGTTTTACTGCTGTTTTCTCTGGATTTGGGATTAAAATACATATATGTTATTGCATTATAGTAAATTGTATTAAAACATTTGATATATATCTAATTAGATATATATTTTATATATTATATTTTTAATATAGATTTATATATTGTATAATTAGATATTATTTATTAAACATATTTATACTTTTATATCTACACATTTTATATATGTGTGTGTATATATATATATATATATATATATATATATATCTCGCATTCAATATCCACAGAATGAGGCTGGATTAACCCTCCCTGCTGACCTAGGAGTTGTATTTCTAAGAGACAATTCCATGCCTGATGAATTCCTATTCTGTACAATTTACATATATAATATTCATATTAGAACTATACTGGAGGAAAGGATAGTGAAACATCGTGGCTGTATTGAGGTTGAACAATTATAACACAACTAAGTACACTGTTTAAATATTCATTTTAATGAAAGACATTCATTAGACTCTTCATCTGGGAAGTTGCTCTCACTTAAGGCTCATTCCAGTGTTCAATCTCTCATAGAACATTGGAAAAAAATCATAAAATATTTAAATGCTCTTGTTATGTTTTAGAGAGCTTGTATTGACAGTGTATCTCACACTTCATTTGCAACAAAGCTTACAATTTTTGCTGCTTGGAGACAGCTGCAGCTCCTCTGATGCAGAATGGATTTGCTACTAAGAGTTATGAGAATTGCTGGGAGAGCAGAGATTGAAAACTCTAAGGCCCTTCATTTCGGTGTACCCTAACGCTTCTGAGTCTGGCACTGAACCATTTTTATAAGTTATACGGTAGATAACAACATTTAAACACACACTGCATGGCATTCAGCATTACATACACCACCGTCCAACATAATATGTAACACCAGCATAAAAATGGCATCAAATGGCCTTGTACATTAAGCTTTTTTAATCTCTTAGTGTGCGTTTTGCTCTATCTTGCTCAGTGCAGCTTCTGCCAGTTACTATAAAACCTGACAGGTACACTGGTGAGATCACGCACTTGCTAAACCACCTATTCTTGAATCTGTGATCACATCTTAAACTGAATTGCAGTGCTAGTACTATATTTGCTGTGTACCTGTTTTAGAGATGATGTCCGGCTCCATAACAAAAAGGTTCCTTCTGGAAGTGAATGTATCAGGTTGTGATATATGGATCACTTCTTTGTGCTGAAATCCTTTCTGTAAGAACAACACGTTATTTAAAGACAAACTGAAAAAAATATTATATGAGTCTGTGATTTCTGATTTGAACCTGAAGGTCTATGTATGGCCATAATATAAATATAAATAATAATGTAAGGTTCTGAGATAAGTTTGCCTCTTCCTAAGGAGAAGAAAGAATAGTCACATCAGTTTTAGTGGCATCAACTGTTAATGCAGAGTGTCAGATAAATAGAAATGAAGGCACCACTCAGCTTCTGGTGGCCATAGGGATTTTAGTGACAGGAAAAACTTTGTTGACTAAATCTTTCAACTCAGAATTTCTCCATTTTAACATATATTAAAATCCTCTGTGTCACTAACCCAATGACAGACAGGCAAAGGATGCTCATTTTGATGGAAATGCTCAATGGATGGTTGTAGAACACCAAACGCAATGTGGTGTCGGACCCTTCCTGGGCATTGAAAGAACTATGGCAATA
Source organism: Patagioenas fasciata (assembly GCF_037038585.1). Taxonomy (NCBI): domain Eukaryota; kingdom Metazoa; phylum Chordata; class Aves; order Columbiformes; family Columbidae; genus Patagioenas; species Patagioenas fasciata. The sequence goes on along the minus strand of NC_092523.1, from coordinate 77,604,550 downwards.
CAAGTAACAGGAATACTATGCTGACAAGGTTGAACTTACTTGACTATTGATGGAGTATTTCCCAGAAGGAGCTGTTGCTAATAACCGCACAGCATGGAAGATAAGCAGACTAAAATATGATGGGACCTTACTGTCTGAAATATCCATAGCAGGATGAGGGACCAGAGTAGGAGCAGGCGCTGAAGGGACTCCTCCATTTTGGGATCATGTTGTCCTCTGAAATACAGCATGATTTTCTGGAAAGGAGGAAGGATCAGCACAGTGATGAGGGAACATTTGATTATTGGATATTTGCACAGTGTGATGCACGAATGTAGCTAACTCATTACATATTTTTTTTCCCCCTTTCACAGATAATGAAGAAAAAAAATTAATCAGGCCAGCTTGTAAAAACACCTTCACTAAGTTTTTTTTATTTCTTCATATACATTATGAAGAAATGGGAGAGTATTGCTAATTAAGAGTACCTTAAAAGCTGACTAGTGAATCCTCAAGTTCTAGATTGATGCACGTTATCATTTTAATAGGGATGCTTAGTTGTTCTTAACCTAGCCTTTCTGCCAACTGCATCTGACAGGATGGTTATAATAATAATCCATTCCCTGCTTGATGCTTTTGCAATGCTGACTTACTCCGCAGCGATCGCAAAGGATTCCTCAAAGCACAGACCATTGGGCAGGATGAAGAACAATGCTTTCACAAATGCAGGGTAATCAATGATTTCTATTTTCTGAGCGAGAATACTTTCAATTGTTCTGCAGACAGAATTCCCTCTGGTTGAATAAGTTGCTGAAGTGGAAATTTTTATTTAGCTGCTTTTTCTCTCAAGTCTCCATTGAGTCATTAGGAGCAGCACAAAAAGTCCACTTTAAGTGAGAGTTAAATTCTGGCTCTTTCCTTTAAATTCTGGCTCCTTCCTGATTACTGCAACCTTCTGAGAGGTTGCAGTAACCCGTCAGGTATCTCTACTACACTTCCTCCCCATCCATACAGAGCAGCCATGTGTGCACTGGGGCAAGTTGCCCAGCTTTCTAAAATTACCCAGCTGTAGCTCCAAACTAAACAACCAAGATACTTAAATATGATGGAACTTCGTTTTATTCTGTTACATCAGTGTTTACCAGAAGCCCCTAGGCTTGCTTTACTGATTATCATCATCAAGATCAAATTTATGCCTTAGATGTTGTTTGATAAGGGCCACGTTGGGCAGTGATCCAGGAGGCTACAGAAGGCTAATGTCAATTTTACCTGCACTTCATTTATTTCTCCAGGACCGTGAACATTATACAAGTATATCAAGAGCAAAATGTTGCTGGATGGTGTTCTGTCATGCTTCCTAACGTTATCATTTTTGTCAGAAACTGCCAACTGATCAACATGCTCCAACTTTGACCTCACCCAGCCCAAACAGGTGCGTAAGATGAGGATTTCTTTGGGAAATGGGAAAACAATTTCCAAGTTCTCCTACTATTTGATTAAGACTAACCTTTCGAAGCCAGCTGTCTGTCCGAATGCTCTTCTTTGAGGGGATGGGGTCTCTGTTTTTGGGGGTGTTCTTCTATGTATAAAGTAGCTGTTATTTATCTATGCTGGTGCAAAATTAAGCTGCTGTAAACTACTGGCCCATACTGAAGTTACTACAAAGTCTCTCTTACTCTTTGATTCTTCTCTCACTCAAATTTTAGGGGGAAAAGGAAAAGGAAAAAATGACTGTGAAAGACGTTGATTGTATCTTGACGTAAAAGGGGAAAAAAGTATACAATACAGTACAGGTGGGAAGGGAAAATGATTTCTGAGAAACTATTTCCAGCATGTATTTCACTTGGTTATTTTAGAGTTGTCTGTGTGCACGAATCTGTACACAGTTCTGATCAAATTAGAAATCTATGACTAACCTGTTGCTAACATTTTTATAACATTTCTGGAGATACAGCATCATCGGAAGGATGAGTAAATGCGTCCTACAGCTTTTTCATCAACTTCACAGTAATGGCCCCTTTTTTGGGTCCATTGTGGAGTCTGGCACGTAAAGAGAGAGCAGCAAGACAACTCTGTGCTTTCTTATGTTCCCTCAATATCACGCTCTGCATTACCTGGCATAGGCTGGGTGCACATCTCCCGTCCGTTCTCCCACGAGAGAGCACTGCACTTGGGCCAGAAGACAAATGTGAGCATCTCAGGAGGAATCCGGCTGAATAATAGCAGTACCAGCTGGGAAGGTTAATGGCCACCCACCATTTGGACTGTGGTTGGTTAGCATCGCTGGCCTCCCTCAGAACACAGCCACTGAAAAAAAGCAAAATATAACACTTTTAACTTATTGTTTGGAGTTTGCAGAATGTTTGAATTGAAACAGCGCAAGCAAAGCCACTTCAAAACGTGATTAACTGTTTGTCTGCATGGGGGACATCTGGATAGGACACTATCCTCTCATGAAGAGATACCTGAGCTAGCTCTCTCCGAGTTAGTTCAAGTACTGCGAGTAATGTAACCAGACTAGCGTGGCACTCTGCCCAGACTAATTTATCTGTCTTTTCAAAGGCAGAAAGTCTGACAGGTCTGCTTTATTCAGTGCCTCAGTTGTCACTAATGAGTGCTGTGTAACTAGAGCCTCTGAACAGCACAATAATCAATTTAAAACAGCTCTTGCAAGAGCTCCTTGAAGTTGAGTTCTCAGTCCTGTTAATGATGCAAGATGAGAGTCCATCTATGTAGACTGACTGTCTAGAGTAAGCTTGCAAGAAAACTATATAAGCACAAGACAAAGTAGAAAACACATCTCTGTGACTGGAAACATACACTCCACCTTGAGCTTCTGAGAGTCGTTTCAGAAATACCAGGGTTAGCCAACCTGTACACCTCCTAAAAGTCAAAGCTAGGACATCAAGGACTAGGGACGGCGCTCAACTTTCACTTGAAAAATCCCACCTGCAGTCTGTAATGACCCTTTTTCAGCTATTACTGCATTTTAAATTCTTCAGCGTGCTGTTCAGTCAGGCCATCAGCGAGAGGGCAGCAGAGATGTTAAGCCTTGCTGTCTGGCCCTGGCTCTTTGCTGTGACATTTTTATCAGTTTTTCCACTTCTTTTTTGGTCTGTTTAATCTATTTCATTTTCCAAAGCCGTCAGCTGTCTACTAAAGTTATTTTCTTTCCAGGCATTATTACTTTTTTTTTATTTTGAAATGTTATTGACAGGTATGATGCGGACAAACTGATACCCAATGCAATAATAAATTAGATACAGCTGAATCCCAGTTTCCAGATATAATCATATTAGAAGAAAGTATTCCGCTATACACAGGAGGCCCTAATGAAGTCAACACAGCTGCTCGTGTGTAAAAACAGCAGAATTTGATCCACTGAGTTCAGCTGGATCTGGCAGCTCTCCAGATTTCCTGAACTCAACTACTCTCGTTTCAGACATCACGGTCACCAGTAGGAGCCAGTAACATTCAACATCAGAGTGGCACTTCCTAGAGATAGTCCTCTCTAGAGCTGATTAAAATAACATAACCTCCAGAAATATAATCTCAACAACTCTATTTACATTCATTGCTTGAGGGGATATTAGTTTACTGTGCATCATATTGTAACATTTAAAATAATATTTATCATAGCCTGAACCAATTCTTTACTCAGAGCCAGTGGTAAAAGTCAATGAAAATGTGAATTAATCTACCAACTCTGTTCTAATGGTTCAGAAAGCTGTATCTCCAGTTTCAAGCTGTCTTTCCTCTTTTTTTTTTTTTCTAGTTTTTATCTCAAACTCAAAAAGAACAAATTGGAATATCGTATCTTTCTCTTCAAGCTCTGCTGTGCCCTTTCTGGGAGATGGTGACTGATACCTCCTTACTCCCATGCTCTTTTCCACTCTGGCATCTCCATGCATGGCAGCCAGGCCCTGTCTACTTCAGAGAAAGGTTTAGGATTCTTTTTGTCCCTAAACCACAATAGCAGCTCTAAGATACAATCTCTCTTTGCTTCTCTACATGTTTAATGGGCTCACCTGTTCTTGATCACCTCATATCTCAAATGCTACAGCATTCTTTTTACCAATTTTGATAAGGGGTGTCTTACATGGGCAGCATCTTCCTGAAAATAACATCTCCCTTACCTAAGGCTACTGCCTTAGTTCTTTCACATCTATCTTCAGATGGGAAAATACACACTTCTTTTTCCACGATGCTACAAAACTATTTAGTTTATTAATGTGCTATGATTCTCATCATCATTTTGGCCATGCAAAATGCTCCTACCTGTTTATATTATCTGCACATTGTATCTTATTTTGACTCAATAAGGCAGAGTGATTTTGTGATACACTCATACCATTCCTAGCCTGAACAATTTCTAAAAACAAGGCTTTATAAACAGTGCACGAGTTTAAATTACCATATCAACAGTATCTTCAATTTATAAAAAAAGTAATAGCAACTGTCATTTCAGTGTTTGGGGTTTTTTACTGCATACATACTCTCATGCTTCCCACTGCTAAAATAGATACCTAGAATGTAGAGCTTATGAATAGTGTGAGATACTAGAAATGTAGGCTGATGAAGTAACCTGTGAAAATTATTAAAACACAAATGAACAAAAACACACAATAAAGCACCACAAAAATAATCAATATACTATAACTAACTTAAACAAAACCAACAAGAAACAAACAACTAGTGGTGCGAGAAGCTTCCACTATTTTCATACTACTTGACAGCCAAAAAGCATGAAACCAAAGATAAATTCTGCTGAAGCTAGACATTTTGTCTTTAACCAAATGTAGTGGATTCTTCATTTAAAGCTAAACTTCCTGTGACAGACCACGGAACAGGAACAAGTGGTTTTGTCCAAAGTATGCACTGAGTCTGAATTATACAAGAAATTCAACACTAGTATAAGATGGAAAAATGTATCACCACTATTACTATTTGCTGAAATACAGATGGGTTCGGTCCTTCAAAACTCAACCCCTACCACCTCTGGAAGACATGCCAGCAGATAACTGCTTTTGGAACTAATACTTTGCCTTTAGAGAAGACCATAGTAAAACGTACTTCATTTTGTAGGTCTTTCTCAGAATCTATTCCTGCCAATATGTAAATAAGATGCTAATCGAGAGGTGTGCAGGGAAAACATATTCTGACATGTTGGCGCGCAGCATTTTCAAGCAATACACAGCACATTCATCATTATGTTAATGTGAGATCCCAAAGGCAGCATTGCCTTTAAGGCATACTTGAGCATGCCAAAGTTTTCCCTTTCGTAGGAGGCAAAATGGAAGATAGATTTGTCATTCATGAAAATGTTAAGATCCCTGAGTTATACACAGCAGTCAGAAACCCTAAAATAAAATAATATTTTGCTTTCGTGCAGTGATATTTTTTCATTTGCACGTCACGAGCAGTTACTTATCCACATTATTTTCGCCCTTTTAGAGATGGCCTAACTGAGGCATAGAGTTTAACGCAGCATTTTTTAAAAATAATGCTGGTTGGGGTCCCATGAAGATGGGCTGTTGATGATGTTAAACACTAATGGTTTCCTTTTAGTTTCCTTTCATAACTTTGACCTTTGTTTGTTTGCTTGTTTATCTAGACAGTCTTCTTTTCAGGTCTAAGAGCACAAGATCAGAGAGAGCTCCTAAATTGTTTACCTGAGCCACTTGCTCAAGGTCACACAGCAAGGCAGTGCAAGGGCTGGGGAAAGATTTGTGACTCCTATTTCTCAGCTTATTCCAACCCTCATCTCAGATAATACTCCAACAGCTTAAAAGATGTTCCAAATGTCATATGAATCTTCTTTGAAAAGAGATGCAAATCTCAAGGATATGGCTTATGGTGAGGTTCTGAGAACAGCTTTTTCCTGTGAGCTTTAGGTGGTGAGATTTAGTTATATTCCTGTATCAGTAAATGTCCTCAAACTCTCAGGTATCCCAAATTTAATTTGAAGATGTAACTGATAATGACTTAGCCTGTTTCTCCTTCTACTTCTTGTCAAAAAGCAAGCCACAGAAATAAAAAAGAAAATATACAAGATTTAAGGTAAGGGAAACTCTCCCAATACAGAACTCAACAATTTGCCGGTTGAATGCAGGTCCCTGCTGTCACAATTAAATGCACACTCATATAAATACCACTCATAAATGTATCGAGACCCATTTTAACATCATTCAGATATCTTAGCTTTCTTTTCCCTTCACTAGAATGTTGTTCCAGAAAATCAGCCATTACTTATAAAACCTAGATCCCAGACATTACCATTCAGTAAAAAGCCAAAAAAATAGTCCTCTCAAATGAAAAACAAGCACTTTGTTCCTTCACCTCCAGGGAGAAATCACACACGACAGGTTCACGGGACATACCGAACAAAGTGCCTGTTTGGTTTCAATTTTAACCAAAACGCCCTGTAACTCTTCAGTATCAGGGTGCAGTTTGCTACTGTTAAGAACCACTGCTCTGCCTTCTGTTATATCCCTTAGTGACAGTGGGTTCAAGTATCAGAGAGATATTCTCAGTCATCACAGATGATTACATACCCATCTGGGCCTGCTAGCACATCTATGTGCTTTTGCTGTGAACATACCCAAAAACATGCCCATTAAGGGTTTCAGGTGCCCTAAAAAACAACTGATTTCAATAAGAGCAGCCATATCTTTGTGGCTGTTCATACTTTTAATACATTTATCTCTATGTGAATGTTAAAGGCAGGCTTCATCATGGATCATTAAATGCACAAATAGGCAATTATTCCTGCAGTGCATTAAAACCTCACGAAACCAAAATACTTCTGGTCAGCACTGCTAAATTCTGCAAATGTTGCTAGTTTTTATATGGTGAGGAAAGACTTTTTGCTTCATCTTCTGTTACTTTACTTTGTTTCAATCTTATCTAGCTATGCATTAAGGTAGACAATGATGGTTTAGAATGGCAAACTTACTTACCATAGTTAACCAAGCAAGCAAACTCCGCCTCTGAGGAATGCAACATCCACCAAGGATGAATGGGTTTCTCTGTGTTGCTGGGAACCTTCAATAAAATGGGATGTATTTCTGAAATAGAGGAAAAACTGCAATTGATGTTCATCCCTGTTAAAACCAAACAGAAAAGGGCACTGTCTTTTAAGAGGTTTATGAGGAATAACATAAGCAATGAGCACTGGGGACCTTAAAAAAGTACAAATAGCCTGGCTAAGGAAGACAGGAATATTTATTTAAAAAAAAAAAAAAAAAGAAAACCACAGTTAAACAAGAAAATTGAAAACAGAAAATAAAATGAAGAATTGTTAGTTGGATAGTAAGCTCACTGACAAATCTACTCAGTAACTGTGAATGAATTTCATTAGTTGCGCTCTTTATCAAAATAGGGTAATTTACCTCAGCACTGCTGCCCCAGAGCTGGTTTTGAGCCTTCGCTTGCTATTGGCATTAATGGGCACAAACTGAAAAAGAAGAACCCGTATTTCAGCTGCTTTGTAGTCTGAGTATTCCATTCATTTGCCTTCATGGAAATCAGATAAAGCAAACAATTATTTTGCCATTATCCATAATCCTCTTGCCAGCCTTTAAGCCAGCGAATTTTTATAAAACTAATTAAATAATAATATAAAACATAAACTTAATATAGTAAATCAAAATAAGGTTCTTGGGAAGGCAAAACCTTAGGAACAGTTCTCCTAGACAGTACTTTATTGGAAGCCCTGCAGCAGGCATTTTAAAGGACTGGTTAAGGCTTTGCCGTGCACATCAGTAAACAGAAGGGGCTGAACATCTGCTGCTGGCTCTGACAGCGCTCAAGTTGCTGTTGTGATAACAGAGAAACCCCTCCCTAGACCTTGACACCACACGCAAACTGAACTTGAGTACATGTTGTCCTTCAAAAATGTTTTGTTGCAGTTGCCTTAAAGGCCTGCTTCCTGAGCTATAAAGCTAACAAGCAAAGGCTTTTCATGAATTAATGAAAAAAACCCTCACCTTATATAACTGCACGGGTAAGTGCCCAACTTCACCAGGGCCAGCTGGAAAGTATTAGCCGCCCAGTCCAAAGGAGCAAAGATTAACTGAGCTTCAGGTGTCAGTGAACAATCCACACTTCTTTCTTCTTTATTGCATTGTATTGTAGGTGTTTTCATATTTACGAATGAATAACTAAATTCAGGAGATGAAACTACAGCTCAGAAAAAGGTGTCATGAGTTGTCCATTTGTATTGTGTTACCAGCTGCAGTCCCTGGCAAGGAAGGTAGTGAGCATATGTATAATACAGTTCACATACCCAATGGTACAGCAATGTGAGGGAGTCTTTGAGCAAACCCACCATCCAAACGGGCAAAGTGGACATAGGAGGGAAAGACAAGGGCAGTACAGGGCGCTGAGACCCTGTGTGAAAGGTCACGCTGCAGGTTAATGACAGAACCAGGACCTGAGCCCTGACCGCCACAGTGATGGGCACACCACTTCCAGAGCCCTTGGCAGAAGCAGCTTTAGCGCTGGTGGGGCTGTCCCTGTGTCACCCACGGTGAGGCTCTGTCTCAGGGCAGGGGGTTAATTGCTGGGAATGTCAAATGAGAAGGGCTAATGATGAGCTCAAAAAATTTCAGTATTGCTGCTGAACAATCTGGTTACTTAGGTAACACTGTAGGAGTAAAACATTCTAAAGCAGTCATTTTTTCCAGGGGGTTAATTCATCTATATATATTTACATCTATAAATTTTGATGTACAAACACACACACACAGATACATTTCTCACTCTAACAATGCTGGGACGTGAAATAAGAAGCCTGGTACTCCTTGTCAGTACTAACCTGCGAAGGTGCCACATCAGCCACACAAGGAGAAGTGAAGGACCCCTGAATGTGTTCTACCTCTTTGTTAGTACTGACTCGATACTTATTTCCCTTGCTATTATCTAAAACATATATGCATTTATAACACGGCTGATACTTCTAGGTCATGTATATCTAGAAGTTTCCTGAATTTTCAGCAGTTTTAAGGATTATTTTGTGACATGTTCTTGTACGTAATAATTTTTGTTCCAGCCGCAGTTCCTTTTTATTTTCACTCTGTGCCGCATGTAGTAAAAGATGTATCTACCTCCAGTGCCTCCTCTTCATCTGGAACTGTTATCTGACTGCTAATGCGCTAACTGGGTGTATCAATGATTGCAACTATTCCTACAGAAATGTTTGTTCAAGTTGTGATCCAGTCTTTCGGCCTTATTGCTCTACATATAACTAACGAAACTAAACATTTTTCAAGGAAAGATCTTTAACTACAATATCACAAATGTGTCTTTCTGTGTCCATCACAAACATCCAAGTATAGATTCTTATAATCCACTTCAAAATCTATGTGGTTTTTTCTCCTATTAAATACCATTAACTGTTTGCTACTGACAGTGCAGAAATACCTTTTTGCTTTACCACCGATTCTATTTCAATTAGAACACTACATTGTTTTTCATTTTCACATTACTGCATTTCTCAGATTTAACTTATTGCCACGTAATTGCCCAACATTTAAAAACAGAATGGCATTCAGTCCCAGAGAACACAGAGGAGTCTTAACCAACAGGAGATATGTCTTATTAATCACTACTTTGAATTGTTACAGCTACAGTATGAGAACTATAGAAAGTTTTGCCTTAAAAATTAAAGCATGAAGAATGTTAGCTTGCTAAAGATTGGCTTTCTAAAGAAAAGAAGAAAATTCTACCACTCACAAATCCATGAGTCTGTTCTGCATGCTTGTAAAGGTAATGCTCTCCTACATTGTACAAAGCAGATTTAAGGATTTCATTAAAACCATGACACCTGGATCATGGTGACTCAGATAATTTGCTAGTGCTTTTAGATGTTAATTACAGTGCACTCAGGATGCAGCACAGTGTCGCAATGCCCTGAACACACACTCTCCTCACAATCACGATCCATCTCACACCACTCTGTGCCAAGCACTGGGAAGCACTGGAGATGGCCACACCAGTAAAATCTTCTCCTACACTAAAAGTGCACTCATTAATGTGGCATCCTAGTCCAACAACAGTCCTAACTGTATGGCGAGAGAAGAGGCTTACATGATAAAGACACCGCTATTTTTAAATGGAATCACTATCATTCGGTAGCCTGTGGTGGTTTTCATCTGCCTTAAGTAATACACACTCCTAAAGCTGCTCGGATGCTCTAAGCCTCTACCTAATAGGTCCAAATGACTCTGAAGAAGCTGCAAATAATGTGCTTGCTGCCAGCCTTCATTTTGTATCTGAAGGACTTCAGATTCAACAAAGACTCCCTCTTCTTCTGTATTACACCCATATCAGGACTGTAATAACTATTGGCTTCCTTATCAGGGACCTTCTGAAAGCCTACAAAAGCTTGTCAGGATTTACCAGGAGTGTTTTGCGTAGTTTCTCAAAGATCCAGTGGAGCATGCAGAATAAAGCTTATTCTCCTGGGAAAGCTCAGAAAGACCTTGCTTTGCAACGCATGCTGGGTTTGCCTTTTCTTTGTTAAAGTGGCATCAATTTCATTACTAGAAAATGACCAAGTAGCATATTTATTATTTGCACATGGGTGTTATCCCTGAGGGAAACTGTGTGTGTCTCTAATAGTTACCGCCCCAAAACTTCACAGTCCAGGATCAAGTAGAGCAGGCAGCACAACTAGCAACATAAACAGGCAACCTTCCCTCACTGCCCGCACACTACCAGAGCCAGAAGCAATTATTCCCTATAAGGAAATTTAAGATACATGATCCATGAGGTCATGCTGGGGCATTTGCTTACAAGAGAACTACTACACCCTCATTAACCATCAGGGAGTTGTTCCTTTGTCTGCACAATGGATATCCCTGCACTGCACACGATGGACAGATGTTGAAATGAAGGGACTTGGTGAAGCTGCCCCATTGCTGTTAAGTGTTCATATACTCTTTGAAGTTTATGAGTTAGTGCAGCCATAATATTAATTATTATTAAAAATAATAAAGTCTGCTCTATTTCTACATGACATTGTTCCACTGTCTAGCCAAGAATGCAAACCATTGCTACAACTGAACCAAAGTGCTGTAAAGATGGGTGAAAAACCATCTGCACTTCCTAATCTGCATAAACATGATGATCTGATGTTATATTAGCATCTAATTCTCTTGGGAAAATCGTATGTGTTGTTTTCATACATGGAAACTGTAGGTTTTCTGATTTAGTCCTAAAGCTTCCATCGCCTTTCCCACACACACCCCATCTCCTTCACCAGCACCAGTTCTGGCCATCTTGAACACACATTATTGCCTCTGGCATGAAATCAGAGTACAGAATTACACACACAAAGTACACATGTGATGACCAGTGTAACCTAAAAAAACTCCGCAAACAAAAAGTAATTGTGGTTTATGGTTAATGACCTTCTGTTGTCACAGCGTCTATTTAGAAAATAGTTAGAAAATGTATTTTACACCATTGTTGTAGGAAAAAGAAGTATTTTAAATACTTCCAGACATTCATTTGTTCAGGTCTTTTGGAGTATGGATTTTAGACATTTAGATGTAGGGCCCCATTATGTAGATTGTAAGGATACAGTGGAGGAAAAAGGTTTACTAGAAATTTTCCCACTGCCAGTGGATGGAGTGTGGCAGTGACACCTTAGCTCAGAAGTCCCTGCCTTTACAAGGAAGTATTAAATCTATATGCACTCTCTGTTTTTAGGAAATATGATTAATGGATCTGTTATAATTGAGGTGAAAATGCATGCAACAGATTTAATTCCTATCTACTTCTATTCAGGAGAATTTTCCGCAGCATGTGTTGCTTCTTAGAAATCTCCTGTAGCATATCCATGCATTCAAGCCACTGAAGGCTTGGCTTGGATGTCGGTTTTGCTATAAAATCCCCATTGTACACCATGACTTTTAAGTCTTTGAGACGGTGCCTGCAAAACAGCTGGGCAGTCTTAAGGAGGTTTAAGGGCTTTAGATTTAATACTGGACTATATGCCCCAACAGACCTGGGAATGACAAATGCCGAGCCCAGGCAATCCCATGGAGCCTTCTGCTGGCACTTGCTCTGAAGCCCCACACTCCAGGCTTTCTCTTATCTCCCACCCTATGGCCAGTAAGGTACTTGAGAAAGGGAATTTTTGGCATTGGAAAGAACTTGCAAATATCATTTTGCCTCCTCTGACACCTTCTGGATAAAAAGGATAAGTCTTTCCTAAATTTGACACAAAGCCAAAGCCTTAGCCTTCTTGATGCTGTCAGTGAATGCAGAGGCAGGGGAAAAAGCTTGTATTGATTACAGAGAGTTAACCCCAAAAAGACAGTGAAAATATATTTTTTCACACAGCTTTAAGAAAAATTGTGTGGGCTTCAGAGATGCTAAAATGTTGGTTTGAAGTCGTAAGCCATGTCTAACAGCTTTAGTAATACTGCTATTTAAAGTTGGAGGTGCAGAAGTTATACAATGTGTATGTACTAGGTGTACATCGGAAAGTATATTCTGTATGTATTAAGTGTGCCGTACGCTATTCAAAAGACTATCTGCTTTAATCGGTTGATTAGATACAAGCAATTAAAAAAAAAATCGCTTAGAAAAATATGGACAGTCTCCTTATGGAAAGGAAGTGTTTTGATATATTGCATTTATTCACACACACTATTTTCATCTATGATACGGCTGCAGTATATATATTTTGCCACTCAAAGTGCACGCACACAGGTCTTTATCTAACAGAGTCTGGAAAAGCTGCATTAAAAGTACCACAAGCTTTTGAAGTTCTGTTCAATGTTTTCCAATATCGTTGTGTAAAAAATGTTCTTGTCTGATACTAGAAGTGATCCCTATCAGTTCTACTTCATAAAACTCCTAGAGCTTTCATTTTCACACACCTTCACATTCTTCACAACCAGCGCTATTGATATGCCATATAACAGCCTATCTCTAGGATGACTGCAGTAAATAAGTACTACTAAAAATATCACAAAATTGATCCCTTTTTTTCCTGCCCAGTTATCTATGCTCAAATGATTAGATAGTTCCCCTGGGCATAAACATGAATAGCAAAAAAAATACCTTTGGGAGGGAGAGCAGAACATTCTGGAGGAAATTTGGGCAGAGTTGGGCAAAGCTTTATTTAAATTTATACATACTAAATCCCTCCTATGCAAAGAGAATTAAAGACCAGAACATCTATAGACAACTAGTCTACCCAGGGACTTCCCTGGCCAGTTTGTGATTAACTCGGTTTATTGCTACATGAGTGAGTGAGTGGTGCATCCTGATGCAAACTCCACTGGCACCACTATGGACTTGTTTGCAAGTTTATCCTTCAACATAATGCAGTTTCATTGTGCTTCAGATGAGCTGGTCTAATCTGTAAGAAGATCAATAAGCCCATCAGCAGTAGCCTTGATATGGCAGCTTATGTGAGCTGCTGTACCTGCAGGCACTGGTGTGTTCCATGCAGTTCTGACACACTCTTCAAACACATGATAACTCCTAGAAGCATCCAGGACTTTCTAAATGGATAGTTAGAAGCACCCAGTGTCCAGAAAGCCATGAGGAACAACTTCTGCAGCAATACCATTACTCCTGTTGAGTACTGCCTGATGTGTTAGAAAAAGGACATTCTGTCTCGGTGCACAGATTTCAAGCGCATGAAAGGTATGGATGTGATGGCACTTTCCAGGTATCCATATGTACAACATATGTATGTACAAACATCAGCGGAAAAAACACCACCACCACCACACACAAAAAACCCACCATGCACTCCTGCTTGCTAGTGTGAAGTCTTCTACAAGTTTGGGATAGAACTAAGAGAATTTATGAGCATTTCTATTTCATTCTCTCGATTGGGCTTTTCAGATGTGCAGGAAAGTGGTTAAGCCACCTGAACTACCCTGTGTTGGAAAGGAGAAAAGAAAGGGTCTGGAGAAGAGCTCTGAGTTACTCCAGCAGTCCTTCAGCAACATTGGATACCACCTTGTTTCCCACAGTGGCTTTACTAACTTAGATCTACCAACAGATACCATCCCTTGAAAAAGCAAAAAGATCACACTGAATACCTGACTTGACCCCTCAAGAAAAATACTTGCTCTTTCCATTCAGTCAAATGCCCCCAAGCCCGAGGCGACCTAATACATTTTTTATCATAGGTTTTATCATAGGCAACAGACATCTTACCGTGCACTTGTTCAAGAAGACAAGGAATTTCCATTAGAAACTTGAGATGGAGGAGCACTGGGTGTAGAAGATCAAGGTGCAGAGCTGGAGAGGACAGAGGGGTGAGCAGCTTCCCAGGGACTAGTGTGGGGCTTCGTTTTTTTCTCCGACGAGGGCGAATCCAGCAGCAATGCTTTGAGGAAAGAAGAGCATAGGATTAGTGGATCTAGGTCAAACCAACAGATGCTAAAACCGTGAAAATGGACCTTTGCTTAAAATAATGGCAGCATCTACCTTTGGCGTACACGCCCTATATTAAGTATTGGCTTTCAGAAAGGTGATGCAGAAGTTTGATAACTTTGGTTTGGTAATAGATCATACAGCGCCAATAAAAATGTAGCTGGGCTAGGGGGGGGAACCAATTCCTCCCAAAGCTAAAGCATTCCCAGCTAATGAAAACTGTGACAGAGTCATTACCACCATAGGGGTTCTGATTACATCTGTTGATAAAAGATTGATTTTTCTTGGCCCACAGTCAACTGCCATCCCCGCAAGCAGCTCACAGCAATACAGCCCACAGGGGGTTATTTTAGAGCTGCTGACCTGGGCGGCACTGTTTGGTTTACGGTTTTCTCGTGAATGCTCCCAGACATTTTGGTGCCTGCATAAGTATGGGGCTCGCCAACAGCAGCCCATGCAGGTCATAAAACACTGTAATAGAGGATTTCCATTTCAGCTGTGACTGTCCCGAATTCAGGGCGCTGCCTCTGAAGCACCATCCTTAGAGGTGTTTATGATGCAGAAGAAAATTCCAGCCAATACAGTAGATGCAGCTTTTATCTCTTTGGCTTTGATCTCCTCTGTATTCTCTTAAATATAATTAAACCTGTCACGTCGTTTCCCCTCTTCTCGCTTTCTCTCTGAAACAAAACATTTATGCACAAATTAGGAACCTTAGACAAAGACAGTTCCCAGGAGTAATAAAATAAATTTGGGACATTTCAGCTCCACCTCATATATCATTTCCCAGCAAATATAGTGCATTCCATCCTGGCTAACTCCTGAAACAGAACTTTTTATTTAATTTTTTCTAGCATAGTATATTTTACTGCAATTTCTCTTAATGTCTGCCATCGCTAACCTGGAATTAGGAGTGTGAATGTTAGTATTTTTCTTATAACACAGCATTAAATGAATTTGACAATGCTGGCATCCAACCAAAGCGCAAGTCTCACTGACAAACTACTCAAACTCCATCTTTTGCAACAGAATGTTGCAAGGCAGCGAAATTTTATCCAACACTAAAGGACTGCTTTTATATTAATGCTAGAATACTATGTAATAAGAAGGAAAAACTAAAAATAGCTTGTTAGGAGAGACACCTGGCATGATTAACTCAACTGAAAATAATGGATTACTTGAAAGACTTATGAATTACATGAAAGGCTGATTAAACCACTGAATGTACCGCGCAGTTTCATTAAAAGTGTACTTGCTTTACGGTAAGTGATGGCTCACTAAGAAAGACAGAAGCTAGGCTGCTTGTGGTTTACACTGTAATAAATGCATCACAAAATGGGATACTTGCTGGGCTGTACTGTATCTTACCAGATCGTATGAAGAGTTTACCTGAACAGGGTGTTGTCAAGTGACCTGAGCCAGGTGAGGGCAGCCAGGATGCGTCAGACTTGCCTGCGCAGTTTGGGTGCGATTGCGTTAGTTCTTGTGCTTCCCGGTGCCGCTGGGACAATTGTACGCACATCAGAGCTTTGCAGTGATTCTGAATGCAGTTATTGCTTAACAGCGGTTAAGTGACAAGTCTAGAAATCAGAGATCCTTGATTTAATTGGTTTATCTATGAGAAGGTTATAAAATGATCCATTCAGGTTTACAAATACAGGGGGGCAAAAAACAATAGGATACCAGACATTTCTTCAAGCTAATAAAATAAGACACTGCAAGATGGAATGGGAACAGAAGCTACGTAAATTTCAGTGATTTAGTGATTTTAATCAATGAGGTTTTTTTTTCACCTTTAGTGCAAGTCTCATGATTTGGGGGTTGTTCATAAATCCTCCGACTGCTTTAATTATGTCACTCCTAGCATCTCTGTTTCCACACACATACACACAGAATCTATCCTTCAATACCTGCACACAAAACAGATTTAAACTCTGAACACAAGTCTTCAGTAGCAGAAAAAAAGAGTTAAAAGATGCCCATATCTTTTTCTATATATGATGTTGGCAATAGGGAAATTAAGCTGGGAATGGAATGTACAACAGCTTTAAGTGAACACAGAAGACACATAGGAACACATTGTACACATGGGTTACCGTATTACTTGGAGTCTTTAATTTGCAAGAACATCTGGAAAGAAAAAAAAAGAAGGTTAAGTCAATCTTTTGGACGTGCCAATACTAAAGGTGTTTTGGCCTGTGTTGTGCAAAAAGTGGAATTAGATGCTTCTCACAGTTCTTCAATTTAAAAAGAACTCCCACTCCGTATGAGTGCCAGCCCTGTGTGCCACTCACAATTCTCTGTCAGCCTCGCGCTGTAAATACCCCACAATATCCGTCTGGTACATCCTCAGAGAATTTGTCATCTTTCAGCCACAGATCTTTGATATTGCTACTTAACAAAAGCTTTGGAAAGAAAAAAGAAAACAAAACTAGATGCTCAGAGTGAGAGGATACATAAACAAAAGAGAAGCCCAGCATCCTTGAGAGTGTGTGACTGCTCTGAGTCAGTGTTTTACAGATAAATGAAGGTGAGATGAGTGAACATACAGCAGTCTTGGAGACAACACATTCTCTTTTTGGGGAAAAAAAAACGACACATAATCCAGTCCTGTTAGCATATGTTGTATCAGGTTGTTTTTCAGTCATATTAGACATTATCTGATGTAACAAGTTTTGTCAGCAGTTTGATGTGACAACACAACACAGCTCAACAGAACCTCAAAGGAGGTGACTGTTTCAGGTGTGTTTTGAAACACAATCTTTTCCTGGGTTCCAGTCTTTGAAATAGTGCCAGGTAGGAGCAGACTCACATTGCTGGAAAATGCAGGTATTTCTGCTGTGCTGACAAGATGATGTTCCTTCTCGACACGCTCTGTAAAGCATGTGGGACTGTCATATGTGCCTCATTAAATGAACTGACATGCTGCAGTAGCAGCACAGGTTATTATTTATAGAGCCCTACTATTTCAGGTATATACATGAGAGAGTGCCAAATACTATGCAGGGCTATCCATACTTTTCAAAGCTGTAAATGTGGGCATTGAATATATTCATTTTGGAGAGAGAACTGAAAAGGTGAAGCATAACGAACAAGAGAAAAATGGAGGTGAACTATTTGTGAATGCCACCTTAAGGCTTTCTTTTGCAGAACACTGCCCATTCATTACATCAATAAATTGTCCTATTTGTCCCACCTAAACTGAAGGCTGCTTGCCCAGTGTCCTTGCACTGCGCTTGGTTCATTGCTGACACCTCACTCTATGGCAGAAAAAAACATCCAGTAGTTACCAAGATGTCATTTGAAAAGAACCAGAAGCCACACATAGATCCTCGTTCTCACAGAAAAACCTTCCGGGCATGCTGCAGAAATAGAGGATAAAGTTAAAAGGATACAGAGAAATATGCCTACTTATTACTTTTGATTTATTTGGGTAAAAGGTAATGCCAGTTCTTCAGCTGTCCAAAGTGGACCACTGTATTTCTAACTATTGTTCAAAACAATGGAGACATCACATAGGACCTAGGTGGGAGAATATGACTGTCAACTTGCCACGATGTAGTTCTGGAAGGTTTGTTATCATTCATTAGGGCAGGAAGAATTAAAATAGTTGAGATTTAGCCCTTCAATCAAGTAAGATCTAAATGCAACCATTTCTCTTCAGTAACTCAGTATGACTTAGGGGAGGAAAAACCCTCTGCAGTGACCGAGCTATGACGTACACCTATACATTGACAAAAACACCAAATAAGTTTCACAGCCTACTTCTGATCACACAAAAAATGAGATGAAATGCTATCTTCACATAAATAAGTTCAAAGGTTACATATCTTGACCACTTCCTAGTTGACTTACAGATGCAAAACACCTTCAAAAGATTGTGAGCAACTGAGGGTATGATACGAAAAATCAAACAGTGACAGCTACGTTATACATGCATTAAGGGAAAGAAGAAAATGGAGACAGTTGCGAAATTGAACACATAATATAAATTGAATAATCCTGGCAGACAATAATATCAGCAACTATGACATTACCTAATAGCTGTGGAGACTTGAATGACATAATGAATCAGATAAAAGAAAAAATCCAACAATTAGGAGAGCTTAGCAGCCAAATTTTGTCTGAAAACTTCTCCCATTTCCCTCTATCACATCTAAAGCTGGATGAAGGACTTTGGTTTTTTTTCTGGCTAGTCAAAAGTTGGTAGGAAAGCTTCACTCATCTTACTTCAATGTTTTTAACTTCACAGCCTTTGGAGCAGTGTTTGTGACTTATGAACTGAGATAATAGTCAATGTGTTACATTGAAGTGTAAAACTTAGCATAAAAACGGGTGTGACAGAAAGGGTCTTAAAAAGCTACGGAGATATGTACAGTATGGACTGTTCAAAAATAGATAAGAGAGGAGGCCAGGGATCTAAAACAATACATGTGTTATTTGCTTCAGCTCTTTCATTTTCCATACTTTCTCTTGACTGTGTTCAGGTATGGTTTATTCCTATGTCCTTATTTCTAAATAAAGAATAAGGAATATCTATATCAAATTACTCTTCTGTTTCCTATTGCCCTCTGAAGTCCTCACCACTGACTGGACCTGAGAAGCCTTTCAAAAGCTGCTCCCTGTACAGTAACAGTTATTGATATAACTTGCATTGATAATACAGAGAAAGTCATCTTTGTGCAGCCAGCACTACCACACACAGTATAAAAGCAGATCCTTAATTACATTCAGTGGCTCTTTCTCAAAGGCCTTCAGAAACACCTGCACATCTTATATGTCAAGAGAGCTCCAATTGTTAACAAGTCAGATCCATAATTTTTTACGAGCTGGACATGTTGTTTCTCCTTCCACTAATTAATGAGATAGTGCCCCTGACAGTAGGTCACAAATTGGATTCTGTAAAAGAGGACATTACAGGTTTGTACCTTTAGGGAGAAAAGAAAGAAAAAACAAAAGCAAGTGCAAAAGACACTGGGCATTGAGCACTTTTTCCTTTAGGTGTCTGTCACTAAAGCACTGGAGAACAAATGGTCATTTCTCAAATACTACTGATACTCTGATCTACAAGGCAGACACATTCAGGGTATTTTCACCAGCAAGTGTTTATCCTCACTGAATCTTGCATGTAGACCTAATAACGGCTTGGTATGTGTCCCACTATATGTAATGTCCCTGGGAACCATAAAGAGCTTCCCAGCAGCAGGGGGCTTTAGGGACCTCTTCATCACTTCTGAGAAAGGATCACTTCAATGCATTAGTAGTAGCATAACAAGATGGAAAACCTCTTGAAACCACCTCAATTACACAGTAACCACAGCCACTGACAAGGCATAATACCGACATGATATCCATCTGAGATCTCACTTCTGTGTTGCACTTTTGTGAGCTGTTAAGGTAGGAACTGCTCTTTTCATCTGCCATAGTGCAGCAATTCTACTGAAATGTTTGGTCTTAATTATGTGATATGATGGACAAATATGCTTTCTTTTTAATCACTGTTGGATGACTTATTCTGTGTACATTCAATCTAATGAGCAAGTACTTGCAAAAGTAAACATATTAACCAGTTATTGAAAAACCTATACAAAACAGGATTCAAAATCTGCTTGCAGTGCATTAATCAAATTGCAGAGTAAGCAAATATTGATATGTAATTTAAACTTACAAACTGTACACAAGATCTATATCTTCAGACAGACGGTTTCTGTATCTGACCTGTGGTCCATGATCAAGAATAAACCCCACTGATTTGTAAGGCAAGGAAACATGAGTTTAAGAGTGTGCTGCTCAATTATCTGAACTACGGAGTTGAAAAAAGACATCAATAATAGTTTGTAATTAAAGGTGACATCACTGAGGATGAAGCAGTACCAATTTTCCCTAAATTGAGTCTCTTTGCCCATGATGGTAATTGGTGTCTATTTCAACCCATGAGCTTTTTCATCGTCTTCAATTGCCCTGCCCTATTGAGGAGGGGGAGTAACACGGCAGCTGGGTGAGTGTCTGGCTGCTGGCCAAGGTTAACCCACCACATATACATATTAAAATCATTTTATCCAAGAAAGAATAAGGCTTCAGTTAGAGCCTAGAAAGCCAGCTGATGCTACCAGCATGTCCAAATGCCCTAGGTTCACTAAGCTTCTCAATAAACCTTAAGGTAGCTACACAGTTTAAAAAGATGTTCTGACTGGGTTTCTGAGTAAAGAGATTACAGACAAACCAGGTCCTACCACCCCTTTCACCTCCCAAGAAATATAACAGAATTGAAACGTTGTCTTATTTCCTAAAAGAAACAATAATTTGTGGAGAATCTTAATTTTTGCTTTGGTTAAACACAGCCCTTGAACTGTAACAGATAGGACAGGGATGCTCTTCTCCTGTCTGATCAGGACACTTGTCTGAGATTCACGTAGGTGAATTTGTACGATGTGATTTTTTACTTTATTGCGAGCTTAAATACAATTTGCAACCCTCAGAACTCCTGCCTTATCTGACTCACAACTGATAAATGGCATGCACTGACTTCTGATGTTTACTTAAATACATGCTAAACTATTGTGAAGATCAAGGCCAAGGTGCGTACATCTAGAGACAGAATGTGCACATGCAAAACACTAACAAGCAATGGAGCTATAGGAAATAAATTCACAGTGCAATAATGAGAGATCATACAGTTGAGACCAGTATGATTGATAAGCTTTATCAGAGAAAAAATGCAAAAGTTCTCTGATTTCTTTTAGAAAAGGTTTAAGGGTATCAAAACCTCAGATTTTGTTATATTGATTGATATCATATGGGAGGTGTTTCAAGGATTTTTTAGCGCAGTGACAAGAGTCTTTGTATAAGGGCAATATGCATTTCAAAGAGTCAATATGCACTTAGTTTCCTGAACACACACAAATACAAAATATCAGAACAGCATTACTGGATGCAAGTACAAATTAAACACACACTCCTTCTTCATATGCCACATCTAGGTGAGGACAAAAATCCTTTACGCAAACTAATTTGGATATTTCTATACTATGATGTCCCAAATCTGGGAATGATTTTTTTTCATAGACTCCATAGTTTCTGGAGGAAACACTTTATATGTTTGTCTTGCTAGAAAATGCATTTTCGATTCTATGATTCTGTCAAGTGTATCCACCAGACCGTAACAGAAATTGTGTCTGTAGTCTATGCCAGAAGGATGCTTTTCTCTACCAGACCCTTCTGCAAATTAAAACCTTCTTGTGTCTTACTTTAGAGCTCGTCACTGTGATTTCTGCTGGCGCATACTCTCTCCCCATAGTGCTGGTGACCGGTGCTGCTTTGGCAATTGTATGCAAAGCCAGAGTCACCTTCCACATACAAAGATTTTAATAGTTTCAGAAACTGTGGGTTCCTGAGCATGTGGAAGGGGCACGAGAAGGCAAAGCTGGCTGCACAGACCCTTGAATAAATCAGAAGAGCCTTAGGGTTCCTAGAGGCAGTTCAAGCAGCAGGAGCTACCCACACTCTGCCCTTTGCACTGCTGCCCCGTGTAAGTCAGAGCTCAGGATGTCACACTCTCTGGAAGGAAAACTCACTGCCCACAATGTGAGACACACGTTTCAAAACTGCCCTCTAATTGCACCATGTCTGGTTCCTACCTGCCTTCCTTAGGTTTTGCATCTTGTGTTATGTCCTAAGGACTTCAGGAAGCCTTCATCCACGGCTCACAGTTTGTACAGCCTCCATTTACAGTTTGCAGGTGTGACAGCAGCTCTGGCAGAAACAAGGAGAGTGAAAATAAGAGATCAGATTCCTAAGAACATCAAGGCATCCTCCCAATCAATTCTGGATTTGTATATTTTACAGTACTGAAATTCACTGTGAATAGTTGCATTTCCTGACTCTCCTTCATGATTTATTTCTAACCATGTATTCTTGTAAAGATTTCTGATTATCAGTTTGCCCTGCCAGTTTCATTTGAAGTTCATGAAGCATGTCATGTGGGAATGGTACCTATGCAATCTACTACGCTTCTTTAGCCTGGGTGATACAATACACTGGATTATTACCCATTGACAGGATCCCATGCAATGACAGAGGAAAACAACAAGGCAGCAGAAATCAAGGAAGGATTTAAAGTAGGTAGATCTGAAGGGTGAAAGGTTGTACCAGGTCTCCTGTATTTTCAGACTGTTGTTTTAAAATGTGCATGTCTTATTCATAATGGGAAGTGTGAGATGTCAGGTTTGACTCTGGCTTGTTTTGATGATTGCCAACTATATCAAATATGCTTTTTAAATGGAAAACAAAAGAGTGATCATTAGTGGGTCATTCATTGGCACTGGATTTTATTTAATAAGAAGAATTTTCCAGTCTGAAGAGCTGCAGCATTAACATCTCTGTTATTCTAGGCACAGTAAGAGAATGTCAGTAATTTGTGGTTTGTGTAATACATAATGAGTTTATAGCAAAGCTTTTCTAGATCCACTCTACTAATAATGTGAACCTTAGATGATATAAGCGCATCATGCTACACTGCAAAACAGCATCAGTTCATTACTGGCAGTACCTTCCAAACTCTTCACTCTTGTTTTACAGGTTGTTTTGATCCTTTGTAACAAAGAGTTATAAGCTAGAAGGAAATAAAGATTGAGCTAAATTGTTGGCGCAGATCTGAATTCATATTTTCATATTTTTTAAAGAAATATCTTAATGAATTTTCTATTTTTTTAATAATATTACTATTTATTATTCTGTGATCTTGACATTCTTTAAGAATGATACAATATATGAATAATTACTATTCTCCATGTATTTTCTGTCTAAAGTGAGTCTAAGCTGATTCCAAATGAATTGTGTTATTTTCACCATATTAAGAAATGAAACAGAAATTTCTAAAAGAAACTGATGCTATTGGTTTCCTAAATGCTACAGGTGTTAACTGGGATCCAGCCTATGTTGAGTTTTGGCTGGGTTTGGGGGTTTTTTTGCAGCATCTAGTACTTAATGGCAAGGTTATTAACTGTCTTTAATTAGCAAAATGACTTTACATTCTCTGACATTTTCTTGTGCCACACTTAATTAAATGAATACTAATTTGAAAACGATAGAAGGCAAGGTGTCATTTTCTGGTTGCATCCGATTGCAACTTCTCTCTTTTTAAAGAAGGAAATATTAATTGCCTGTCTCTATACATGCATCTCAGACCTTGACCAAGATCTGCCATTGCCTTTCCTATAGCCCAGGCAGTTTTGGGTCAAGGGGACGCTCATCTTGCCCCCACAGCCCTTCTCACCGCCTGCATTGGGCTGACAAACAGCACAAGCATTACTTGTTATCTACAAGTAGATTTGTGTGCTAAATCTAGCTACTTTCTGTCTTTGGAGAAAAATGCATATGAAATCAATAAGCTCAGGCAAATGGCTATAAAAATGCAACTCTTTAAGCGGAAGGAAAGTAAATTGCCCATGCTGCTCAGGTAGGTTTGGATTTGTTGCCTGTTTCCATATGAGAGATTTCCTTCCCAGTAACTTAAGTCTCAGAAATTATTGTTAGTCAGTGTAAGCCTAAAAGTCTGATGCATTAATCTTTATATATGTTCCCTTCTATTGCCTCTTGCTTTATTTATGGAAATCATTTTGCTGGAATAATACCATAAGCTATACAACTTGTTTTCATGAGCAACCGAAGTTTTAAAAAATAAAACTAGACATGAAATATCATTTGAAAAGTGCCACCTAACAATTACAAATATTTATTACTTGCAGTAAATAATTCCCCAGTTTCTATGTAGGTGAAGCTTTTTAATGCTGCTACAAAGCCACTATTTATACCTCTTCTTTATCATTCAGGAGTTTAAAACCTCTCAAGTGCCTCCTGCTTATTTTGAGGATTCACAGGCCACCTGTATCTTTTAACACATCACCCATCTAAACAATAGATTTACATCTCTGAAAATAAACTCAGACTACATGTGATAGCTTTGCCCATTCCATAGATAGCAGCACTGGTTTTGGGTAGAAAAGAAAACTGTCAATTTGTTTGTTGCAACAGTAAAGTAACTAAATCTCACCTGAATAGCAGCAAAATGTGATATGAAAGGTCGTTACTTACTTCCAATATCTCATCAGCAATTCTCAAACTGGTTTGATTGTCTAAGACTCACAGTGTGCTCCAAGCTTATATACGAGGGAGCCAGACACTCAGCTTGGAAGAAACCATTGGAGGAGTAAGGACTCTAGATATCATAGTGTTTACAGAGACTGGTCCGTGAACTAAACAAGATTATGAAATGTGTGCAAATAAACCAAGCTTCATTTACATCTGCATCTCTGGAACTGGGTATGCAAATCGCTATCTTTATGCACTGATGTTGCACCTGCAGGTTTAATCAGAAGCACAGTTTCAGGTGTGCAATACCTTTGCCTTTTTATGAATGTGGTATTTTAATGTAAAAATAAAACAAACAAAAAACCAAACAAACAAAAACAACAAACAAACCACAGTCTCTAAAGCCTGTGAAGAACGTGATGGGGAGTACTGGGGAGAAGGGGAGTTAAGACACTGTGATTTAATTGTCATCTGGAAACCTCCCTCCAAACTTTTCTCATTATCTGTCATTCTGTGAAGTATCTCCAAGCCTGTTATTCCATTCCCATCCATGTTGCTCGCAATCACACAAGGTAACTATTACTATTATAGTGCAGTAGAGACACCATTTATATCTCTAAGTAGCGCTGTGTGCACGATGTATGATGTCAAAAATGCACCAGGGTATTAGGCAGATATTTCAGGACTGAAATACTCTAATAGTAAGAGAATATTTTGATCCATTAGATTTACAGATGCTGAAGGATTTGTGTTCCTGCTTGACTTCAGCACATGGACACTGCCATCAGCAATGTTTTACACTCATAGTCAGGACCATATGTAAAAAAATTGTGGTATAAATGATGCTCCTTAATTTCTCACCCCTGCCTATCTGCACTAAAAGGGTGGATGCTATTCCCAGAATTAATTCACTAGATTGATAATTAACATACCCTTTCCATTAGCGAAACACTGCAAAACTTGCACACTCTGATTTTGTTTTGAGAATAATGCAAACAAGTGAGAAACGAATAAAGCATGTAAGTTGCTATAAAAGTGATTCAAATCTGATCCACAACCAGCATTTATGAATAGGTTTACAAACAGCCTCAATTTGTGTTTTTCACAAGCAAGCTTTAAGCTTTGCTGTGATTGATCAGAAATATGTTTCACTGGCCCCAATCCCTATCTCAACATGTCCATTTCAGTAACAGATAGCAGCATCAGCATTCAGATTAATTGATAAACAGCTCAGAATACTTTCAAACCTCTTTGCAGACTGGTCTATAATTTTAGTACCAACAAAACAATAGGGCTTTTTACTCTTCAGTAACCTTGCTAAACACTTCACAACAGCTTTTTGAATGTTTAATGTTTTTTGTCCTGTGTATTACATAAGCCTACTAGGCTCAATATATGTCATGAAATGGCACCTAAATAACAGACATGTCCTCCAGAGATGTAAAAAGGTCCATTTCTGCAGGATTTTAGAAGAGGTTAGACACAGTTGAGCCTGACATACTGCCTTTGCAGGAGCTCAACAACTGAACTCAGTATTGCTCCCTTGTTAACCTGTAGACTGCTAATGGCCTGTGGTCTTTAAAAGCTGTTTATAAAATAATCAGAATAATAAAAAGAAAAGCAATAGAATAAATTATTCCTACCACCACCAGCAACAAATACTTTACATGGAGAACGATGAAAGTAAGAAATGTATGCTCCCAGGCCAGTCAGCTTTCCAGATGAGCCTGTAGAAGCTCTCCAGATGAAATTGTGTCAAGCCTGAGGTTAAAGCAACAGTTCCCATGCCCCCACATGAGAGCTATGAGCATTAAGCACAGCAGGCCAGCTGGTATGAAAAAACATCTTTCAAAGTCCAGTGCTGGAACATACATCAGAGTTGTAGGGGTAGGAGTTCGCATTTCAGTAAGACAGAGAAAGGAAGAGTGCTCTATTTCCCAATGCACACAGCAGCTCACAGACGCTCACCTTGCCAGAGGCACCCGACAAAACTCAATGAAGAAACCACCCAGGCTGGACAAATGCACATTTTCTGATGCAAAACATTTAAATGTAAAAATCCCAACATGGAATGCAATCCTGAAGCTGGGTCAGTCCTCCCCTGTACCCTGTTTACTACCCGCTATGACTCCCCAAAACCTGGACACGTTCTCTTTCCAGACCCATCGCCTCTGCTCCCTTTCTCTGTGCCCAGTAGACCCTACTTCAGTGTCCAGTGAAGGAGCCCAGCCTGTTCTCTCCATGTTCTTTATGCACTGGTCCAAGAACACAATAAACAACAGCTTGCAAACTACCTTACAGTCACCAAGGGTTCACATCTTCATGTGATTTGGAACAGGCAGCATTTTACCACAATCCCATAAAAATACAAACAACAGAAGATTTGATGTTTGCCAATATTTGTTTTGTCTGTTATTCAGTATTGCCTGTTATTCAGTATTGCCTGCTATCAAATTTGAAACGATTTTGTTTTGCTTTGACAGCTCCTTGCGTGATAGGGCCCTGTTGCATGAGGATCAATTCCTCCATGCTACAGCCATGTAAGCAGTAATTAATGACTCTGACAGTTTGCGCTCATCTTTGCAGTGCATTTGGGCTACACAAACATTTCTACAAATGCTGGCAGCTGGCAAAGCACTGGTAAATAATGATTAATACAATTTAGTTAATAACAGAAAATCAAACACATCAGTTTTATTACAAATCAGCTGTTGGTACTTGCAGTAAGCACTATCTTTCCCCGTATTGCTAATTACTTCAAAACATCAAAGGCTTTGAGCATTCTAAATTTCATAGCTTAATTACTCAAATGGAGAGAGATTTGCATTTCAGGTAGACAGACCCACTGGAATTACACTGCTGTTACCACTTTATTTTTGACATCTAATTACAAATAAGTACTTTAGGTCAGATGACTGGTTGCATCCAAGATCTGCTGACACAGCAGAAGGGCAGTAAAATAAGGGCAAAGTCAGCTCAAAGCCATCTCTGAGAACTCCCATGTCTTGGCATAATTTAGAGTTTTAGATATGCCTGTAATAATCTTCAGGAAGTAATTATTCTAAGCAAAGATTTTGGCATTTCAACAGCACCCAAGCCACTCCATCTTCTCACTGTGCTCTTCTACACACACTCTCCAAATTAGGGCTTGTCCCATTGCCAAACTGCCCAGCTGTAGCCACGTACCATAGCTCTGCAAGCACAGTGCTCCACTTGATAATAAAGGAACAAGTATGGGGGCAAGAAATGTGTTTCTGGGGCATTTTGATTAGGAAATCGCAGTACAACAGTGAGCTGGGTTAAAGTATCTATCCCACCTTATGTTTTCCATTTTTAACATGGGGAGCTGGCATAGCCTCCTTAGCTAACAAAGTAGTTCCAAAGGCAACTTGCAGCCAAATTGCATTTAAAAATCGAGCCCACCCATTGCATTTATAGCCACTGCCTTTTAAAGCTGAGCTACATTTGTGCTCCAAATTGCCAGCCAGCATCCACAGCATGCAAAGTTGTTTTGTCTTCCTCTTTAGATGACAATAACTGCAGCCAGTGGTTAAGCAATGGCAGTTCATTCAAAAGCAACATCTGTTTGCACTCCAGACTTCAAATTGCGCTGTTGTGTTTGCTTTTCATCAACACTTCAGCTGTGAAGAGCAGTGGCATTTTGCATAATATTTAAGAATTTGCTTATGTAAAACATAGAACAATTACTTGCAAGATTTTGAAGAAAAATCTCGTATCAAGTCACATTTTCTACATTCTCATCTATATTTAAAATGTATGCATCTAATATTCTTCCACTGAAGCTTTTGTTAGACAACATGTGCTGCTTTGCACATGTAAAGCCCTCTTTCTGCAAAACTAGTCAGGCTCTTTATACCTGTAACCTGCAGTGATGATCGCATGATCCACCACACAGCTTTGCTCATGTTCTTTGAAGTCCTTCTTAAGGGAAATGCTGAAGTAAAAAGGGACGAAACTATAAAAGAAAATAAATTTCTAATTATAACAGTTTTTAAAATTTCTTCAGGCTTTGACCAAGGTTTCCAAAGGTGACTAGTGAAATTATGTTTCTCATCAGCAGCACAGCAAAAAGGCCCTGATCTTCAGAAAAGTGCTGAGCCACCTAGAATATTTAATATATACTCTGGAATATTTAATACATACTCCTGCACACTCTTGGAAAGTCAGACCACCCTTTGCACAAAGGTGAAAAACTTACAAAATATCAATTTTATTTGAGTTATACACCATTCTTTTTCCAGTTGAGATTTTTTTTTGTTTGTTTTATGAGATTCTTGACAGACTACAGAGAATGTGGGTGGTGTGGAGCTTCCTTTGCTCACAGCTCTGAACACTGAGGCTACATGTGGTTTTTTTATCCTTTGATAAATATCCTTGTAGAAAGCTGCAGCACTCTCCACCTGAGTGGTGGAAGAGAGTGAGGACAGGAGCATTATCTGGTCATGTCCTTGTCTAGAGCTGAGGCTCTCAAGACCAGGAGAAACAAGAGCCAGGAGAAGCTCCATCACCACGAGCAGCCCCTGCCTCCCCACACAGGACTCTACCAGCATCAGGCCAACCCTATCCATCCCACATCAGAAAGCTAAGAGACATCCAACCTGAGCCAACCATGTCACCACCCTCTTGTTACATGGCCACCACTGATGTTCTGCCCACTGTGACACGGCCAAAATATCACCAGGGCTTGTGCCAGAACATGCCCTCTGTAACACAGCCATGACATCAACCAGGGCTGTCAGTGCTGCATCAGTTTGACACAGCTATTTTCTTCTACCACTGAAGTGAGAACAAACAAAGAAAAAAGCAAAAGAGAAGGAAAAAATAAAAAAAGTAGTTTAAAAATTTAAAAAGGGAAAACAACCCCCAACACCTGGTAATGCTGAGTTGGGAAGTTAGGTAGCTGGACCAGCAATATAAAGAGCAGCAGTGCAGCAATGGTTAAAAGTGACTTAAAAGCAACAGGTCCTACCAACTGCCCAATCTTAAAATCTGTGTGGTACTTGCTGCTGAGATTTGTGGGTTTGAAGGCTAAAATCTGGAAGAAAAATGCTTTTTGAGTTGACTGAAGGTAATATTTCACATCTTTGGAATGAAAGACATTGCCAGTGCCAAACTCTGCATCCACAAGTGGCTGAGAGCACTGATGATGTTTCAGCATGGACTGCCAGGCTGACATTTGTCTCCCTGAAATGAACCAAAGGTTTTGCCAGCGACTGTCTCATGCTACATCCTTCTGTTTGTTGCTAGAACACAATACATCAATTAGCTTTCATGCACTTGCTTCACTGCAAACTGTTACATCCTCTTGAACTGACAGGGCAAGCGGCAATGGGAACAAACTGGAACACGGGAGGTTCCCTCTGAACAAGCAAACCCAACAAACACCACAAACCCTGTTTATTTTGCCCTGCAGATCCATGCTTAGAAGGACCTAGAGAGTACAGGTATTCTCTATATTTTTGTATATTGGGGGTAGCACGTGGCTTTAGGGAATTAGAATTTTTGTTTCCTTTCTGAGGCCACATCATCAAGAACTGACTAATGAGAGCTCAGGAATTATAGAAAACATCTCTCTCCTCAGAGAATTATGCAAGTTTCATAGAATTATCCTTTCTTTCTGAAGACATTGGGTCAAACCCTGCCTGTCTCAGAATTCAGAGCAAGGACTGGCGAGATAAAGTGCTGATGAAAAGAATTTCCTCTTCCTCAGTGAAAAAATTAGAAGTTTATATGTTAAAAAAACTAAGACTAGAGTTTATACTCACTGCGATTAAAAACAAATCAACCAACCAACCACAAAACAGGATTTATATTGTTGAATGATGACCTGTCAGGGAAGTAAAGAGATAAGGGGTTTATCTTGTCCTCATCTGACTGTCCCACGTTGCCTTTTTAGAGGAAGAACACAACACAGAAACAGGTCCTTGATCAGGTTCGATTTTTGCTCCACTCCTGAAGTTGAGAGCCATTGATTTTCATCAGATATGCCAGAAGGTGCTGGAGACAACACTGTGTGCAGCCCGCTGTGGATCCTTCCTGGGAGTCAGCAATTGTGCAGCTATCTCTGCACTCCTGCAGCCCTTGGGGTTTCTCAAAGACAGGCGGTCTATTTTTCTCTTTACAGTGTCCATATCCACCCTAATTAGTTTGAACCAGGCTATACGGATTAACAAGATCCCCTCGGTAAGAGGCTTTGCGGAAAGGGTGACCTCCCACTCTCCCAGGCTGTGTGTGTGAGCTCAGTGGGAGATATCTGGAGCACTCCACATGCTAGACCTGCATTCAGAAATGGCACAGGAGACTCCTGTAGTATTTTCCCGTTAATCTCTGGAAACCAGACACTGAATTTTCCCCTCACACACTTGTATACCAGTATAAATGCCACCAAAGTTGACAAGAAAAAATTACAGCATCTACAGTCCTGATGGGAAAAAATAGGTCCCTGAATGCAGCCTCTCTGGACTTCAAGGTTTTGATGCGCTGCTTGTAATACTCAAGTTATCACGCCTTCTCAATTTCCCTTTCTAGGTTACTGTATTTAACATAGTGCTATTAATCATATAAACACCATTGACTTTTTTTTTCTGCTGTAAGCATTGATTTCAGCCTATCTTCAGGAAGTTTGGACTGCTTTTGTAAGAGGACTGTGCTGCTGTAGCAGCAACTAGATTTAGTAGGATACCAAACACAGACAAATTGGAAGCTGCAGGTCTACAAAGATTTCCAGCGACAGCTCTTTGGGGAACTTGATAAAGCCTCATGTAAAGTAATGTTGTTGGAAGCTGATAAGGACTGAACGAGAAGACAATCAAGCACAAAGTGGGATTGTTAAACAGAATATAAGCACGATTCACAGAAAAGACAAGGTTTCAGATGACATCAAAACCATAGCCCTGAAGTCAGTTCAGACTTTAGTATTCCACCCTGATTTCTACATAGCGCTACGTTCAACAGGATTTTACCTTGGCTGTTTTAGAAGATTCCGGTAACAAAAACGCTGAGTTCTCACTATGCTGCTGATTTTACTTTCCTGGCTATTCTGCAGAATGAATCTCCCGAGGACAGATTTTTCTTCCTGTTACCAGTCAGGATAACTCCGGGCTTCAGCAAAATGATCCTGGATTGACACCAGTGCCAATTAGATCATGGTATCTTGTCTGAAGGTCACTGGCTTCAGGAAATTGTCTTCTGTTAGTAACAACTTTTAGTTTGAATTGTCATTCAGTTTTAGAAATTATTAATATATCTATCTATACATATATATATATATCTTTCCCTTTATTTTCTTGAAGCTTCTACTCCTAATTCTGCCACCATTATTAAACAAGTCCTCCTTATGCTTTTTTAGTAAAGGTACTTATGTTACAGGGATATGCATCTTGCCTACTTTTGATTAAATAATACTTGAGTTAAACCCTACTGGAGACAGAAAAGCTCTCTCTTTGACATAGTGTATAAAAATTTTATTACTACAAAATACTGCACATGCTATGTTAAGTTTGCGCTGTATTTCGCACTGCTCTTCTTTCACCCCCACCACAGTGGAGTGTAACCGCATTTGTCTGTTAGACCAGACAAAACTGCACGTTAATCTGCATTTTAGCAGTCCTCTCCTGAATCTCATCTCATCTGTTCATTGCAGTTTTGTGATGAGAAGCCTCAAACTGCATACACGTCAGACTGTGCTCATACTGAGGCTGCCAAAAAGCTGGTACTCAGAAAGAAGAGAAAGGTCTTTATTTCAGTCACTCTTTCTTACCCTGAGCAGCCAGAATAAGCTGCACCAGGGACATTGACTTGTGTGGAAGGCTTAGCCAAATGTGGAAACTCATATACCATATTACATCTGTATCACAGATATTGCTCCCTAATACACCAAGGATAGTAGGGTTAGAGAAACACTATTTCGTTCTAAAACAACTCGTTCTTTTTTATATCTATCTTTGTGTTATTTTTGCATCATAACTATAGAGTCTTTTAACCCTTTCACTCCATATACCTCCCACTACACACAGTAGGAGGCTTTGGGGAGTAACTTAAATTGCGTATTGAAATGGGATGCATTTGGACCAAAATAGATCAAAAGACGTTTGAACAGAACCTGAGCCAAAATAGCCTTAATTTTAAAAGAAGAATTGGAAACTAATATTCCCTCTGGTCTCCTACAAAATGTTATTTTACAATGCAGGACAAGAACTCCAAGTGATACATGCATGACAGCAGGCTACAGCATGGATGGGGAGATGATATACAAAAGCAGTGTGAAATCTGAGTCACACACTTTATTTTATCCTTCAGAAATACCATCCATTTCAGAAGAAGTCAGAAAAAAATGCCCTCTTGCAATGATGCTTAATTCACAGAATGTTCTAGGAACCATGCCTGGAGGTACCAGTGAAGAAAAATTAAGTCTGAATAAAAGAAACAACCAACCTGGAGCCACAGCAGTTGTCTTAGTTCATACACTCCAAGATAATTTCTAATACATTGACAATGTGGTGGCTTCAATACTTTTAAGCTGGTGGGGATCTCAACAAGAAATTTTTATAGTAGGTTCATGCTTGTACATGCATACATGTGCACCTGTCCACTCACGTAGCACACAGAAGAAGGTTTTAAGGGAAGGGTATTAAGAAACCCTTGTTTTTACATTACCAAGATAATACTAAAAAGATAAAAATATATAGTTGTTATACAATTGGCAACAGAACCAGTCGTTGTAAATCCCTGCTTTGAGCTGCTTCTTGCGCTCAGCCCAAACTGTCCCATTCCTGTCTCTATGAGCCTGGGGACAACCAGCAACACCCCACAGGAACTTTGACCACTACTTAAAAATGTGTGGTTATGTCCTGGCAGTTTCTTACATGCTCTAAGAAGCTCTTACATGTAGTAACTTGGGTGTTGCAACAAGCTTGCAGGAGGTTTACAGTTACCTCCGTTGCAATATGCTGCCACTACACATCATCAAGATAAAATAATGAAAAAAGACTATAAGAAGGTCTTTAAAACTCTGGTGAAAATAGACCATGTTATTCCAGAGCTAAAAGCTACCCTGGAGTAAATAACCCTGGATTTCATCTTTAGCTAAATATATAAATATATATAAATATATATACACATATCTCTGCATTTCATTCCCATCACTTGATTTTAGTTTTTCCTTTAAATGCATACCTATAATTTGTAGTCTAAATATAAACTACCATATTGCACATATACTTATTTATGCTGCAGCATAATACAGAACTGTTGTCTGACATAGCTGATTGAAATCAAATACACCATAAATTTAAAACGTCTATATTTACTCTGATAGTTAAGGTGTTTGCATTATATGGAAGAAATAACAGAGATCATAAATTGCAATTTAGAAGCCGTGATACTTTTAACCACAGAAAAGTGTCTGATCCATAAAAAAAGAATAAAACTCTGCTATTTAAACATGAAAGTCCAAATGATTTTGTTTGTTAAAAATCTAGCACTGGTTTCAGTGAAATCAAGTGTCTGTTGGCTGCAATAACACTTTGACTAGAGGCTTCCTTGGGTATTTCAAAAAGTGAAAAACATAAACACAAGCACTTCAAAGGCTGAAAAACAGATCAAGTCTCCCCACTCATTTTCCACTGTGTGTCACACCCGCATGATTTTTTCCAGTTATTATGGAAAAGGTTTCAAGTGTGCATCCAACAATTATGAGATCCATACATTATGCAATGCAACTGTATTCCTTCCTATCACAGACTTAATGCTAAATTAATACTGGGGAGGGGGGAGAGGCAAAACCACAAGAAAACTAAGTCCTGAAATTTGGTATAATGCTGTGTTAAAGGATTATTTGAGAAGATGCTGCTCACAGATTTCCTAACCATCACAAATGTAACTCTAAAATTCATTTTAATCCATGGACCGTCAAAGGGGAAAGACAAGACAATGTCTCTGCAAACAACCACCCTCAACAAGTCATATGAAATCTACTTATATTCATGAAGCTACAGAGTTATTCAAGCTCACCGTAACCTTCCAGACACCTTGGCAGACATATCAAAACCCAAGAAAACATGGTTACCTCTTGTGATACCAGGCTTCGCATGTTTTGCACAACCCAGTATGACTGTGCTCTTGAACCTTTTGGTTTCTTCCACATAAGGCACTTCTAGTTCTGACCGTGAAGACCCAGGCAAATCCCACATTCTCCAGCTTCTGGGGTGCTTTTACTTATCAGTACTAAACATGAGTATAACCAAACTTTGACCTGAATTTGAGACCAGAGCTCCTAGAGGCAGAAGTTACATGGGGTATTGTATTCTCCCTGTTCAATGAAATAAAAGAAATATCAAATTTAGAAGTGATCATGTATTTCCCATCTGAAAACTCTCATTTGCCCATAAAATTGCACAGTAACCAAGATAATGCTCCAAACTCCATATGCATTCTTGCAGAAGCCTTTTTTTTGTCATATTTCCAGAAATCAACCTTAATAACACCAAACATTTTTGTCTTACTGGCATATTCATTACAAGAATCAAACAAGGCCAGCATCCCGACCAAGGTTGAAGTGGTTGATACGGGTGTAGAAGAAGGAGTGAAAAGGGAAGTCATAGGAAGAAGTGTATCTTCTTTTTTTAATTAGGTGAAAATGAAAGATGTAAAACAACTTGGTGCATTTCCAGGTCTTTGGGGGCTTGATTGGAAGGCCACTGACTCTAATTACATCCTGCTGTAATCGCACAAAAAGGAGTTTCCTCCTTATTCATTTGCATCTCTTTCTTGTCCCACTTTTTTCAGTGAGATGATTTAGCACCAGTGTCCACCGAATTAAAAAAAGAAGTCTGATTAATGTGCAGCAGCTGACATTATAGCATATACATTCATGTTAGTGATGGAAGAGCCTCATGTAATTGCATCAGAAATTGAATAAAATAATGAAAAATTTAACACAGCCTTTGTCTTTATACGCTACAGTGGGATGGCTGGGAGGTTGGGGAGTGGGAAACAACTAGGGGCATTTTATATTCTTTTCTGGTAAAAATTTGTTTAACACAGGCCCATGATTAAAAAGAATGTGGTATCCCACTGCGACACAGAGGTACAAGAGAGGGAATAATAAATTGGTGGCATTGACAAGGTGTCATTTATTATCTGCTTTAAACCGTCAGGTCATGTCGTTACACCGAAATATTTTCTCTCTTGATGTATGTCTTACAAAGCAAGTTCAATGTTTGGCACTTTTCAATTTCAATAAAAGAAAACAGCTTTTAATCTGGAAAGCACTGTAGCCAACAGGAAAATAAAGTCGATTCAAGGCTCCTACCTGAACATGTTTTCATCAGCCTCTCGAACAAGCCCGTTCTAGGTGGGCTGGTTCATCATGAAGCCCTGGCTGGCTCTCTGTCCTTTTTTTTTTTACCCCTTTTTCAAAAAATTACACGTTTCTGTGACTTCAGTAGCAAAAAAAAAGAGAGAAATGTTAATTTCTGTAGAACTTGAGTGTGGTAATAAATAAATCAACTTTTCAATCATGGAAACTATTAAGGGAGTATTTCCCAGGTTTACAGTAACTACATGCTGGAAATACATGAGGGGAATTAAAATAAGTTATGCAATTATATCAATGACAACATCCATTAAATAAACCAGACGCCTTATAGGAGAAGAGAGTGGTTATTATGTTTGTATTTTTTGCTTTAGCAGAGAATAAACAGATGAGTGAAGTCCTCATTGCAAAAGCCTTTTTTTCCTCTCCTTAAATCTATCCAGAACACAGAAGCTGGAGAAGTGGAGGAATGGACCGGCAATGACAAAACATAATGCAATTTCAAATTAAGTCACAAATTTTACTCACAACGTACGCTTGTAAAAAGTAAAATTAAGACCAAAAAAATGCTAGTCAAGGGTTGTGGAAAAAACTCAAGCTCACAAACACATTTCCTAATAAACCTGGGCGTTAGTTACTTCTTGAACCTCCTCTCCAACAAGTACTTGATGATATTTTTGGGAAACAAGCCATGAATACAAGCAATATGATAGGCTCAGAGTCAGCAGAAGATTAAAATTTAGCTCATTTGACATTTTTATGGGTAGGGTCTGGACCAAAGCATCGTGGCTCCTGACTTGCCTGGTCCTTGAGCTGTGGACAGGAGTGGAAAAGGAGAGAAAGCGCCATACGTCTTTACAGGGGACAAAAGGGACAAACTACAAAGATCCCTGGCTTGGGAGGACAGGAATGCAATAAGGTGAAAAAATGAATGGTGAAAAATGTTTTGCTAGTTCGTTCCTCTTCTCAGTTTTTAGTGGATCTTGTTTCTCTAAGCTTTTTTTTTTCCTCCTCTGTCAGCGAGATATATTCAGCTCATCAGTCCTCAAGTGGATCCTAAATCCACTTTCTTCCAAATACAGTTATTTAATATACCTGGCCTACTTTATCTCCACCAGTCACTGTATATTTATCTAGGGGAAAATCTGGAAAACCAGCAAGTAGTACATAGGAATGAGTATCCTAGGGTTGTGATGAGGATTTATTCTGCTTTCTCTGTACATCAATAGAAACACAGAATAGCTCCACCAAAATCAGCAGCTGCTCTTTTTTCCTGTCATCCTAATGAAGATCAGATCCTGGCCCAGTAAACCTCTGTTCCTCCAGTTCAATCACATCTCAGCATCAGTAATTTTCAGATAGTCTCTTCTTACCACAGCTCCTCTGGGATTTATTCCCAGAATTTCATGAGGAAAACATAGTGGTGGGAGGGGTGGGAAGGAAAAAATCAGTTTTTTAAGGAACAGGATGAAATTGCATACAAAAAAAAAAGAAATCTGTAAAAGGTGTGCATTAAAAATAATAAACCAATTTGGCCTAGCTTCCTAGGCAATAACTGCTTTCAATGTTAATGGCTGGTTTGTATGAAATAATACTGTAAAGTCTAATTTATGATCAGCACCTCGCAGAGCACACAGCAAGTTCTCCTACATTTTTCACATTTCAGTAGTCCAGCTGGGATTTTTTTTACATCACCTTGAGCTGAATGCCTTGAAGCCAGTAGGAAAAGCAAGTGCCCTGAGTTATGTGGCAATGTTTCACTTCAGCTATTACGGTACGATTGTTTAGACTAGTGCAGTAATAAATGGCCCAATTGTTCGCGAGGGACTGGGGATTGTCGCGCAGGGGGCACGATTGCTGTTGTCCCTGGTTTAGTAGCTAGCATTTTGATTTGATGTGCAATACAGATTCATAATTAAAATTGAATTTGTGTATGAGCTTGCATGAGAGAGAGAGACAGAGAAATATGCATGCGCCGTACAGATGATGGGGAGGGAGATTTTTCTCTGGGTATGGATCAGTTCCAGTGAGGAATTTGGGAAGTCTCTAGTGAGGTGGCACAGCAGAGAAGCTTGAGACTCTGATCTCCGAGGTTAAGAATATATTGCAGAGCATACAAATAATCCAAAATATGTGCAGAGAGAGGGCAGGCAGTTACCTAGAACTAGTTGCTAAGAAATACTAACCATAGACGTGCCCAAGAAATCTCACCTCTCCAGAGCTGAGGTATCTGCCTTAAGAACGGCAGAGAAATGCCTTCATTCCCTTTAGGATATCGATTTGGGAATCCATTCCTAAAAGTATTAACTTACTCCTTGAGCAAACATACTCTGCGCTCTCCTTTTTTATACCCCTGGAGGAAAACAAGTTGCTTCTATCGCTCAGTTTTATTGTAATAATCTAGAAATTGAAGCTACATACTTCTTTTTTTGTCATCATATTTACATAAGATTTGTGTCCTTTTAAGTGATGAGATGTTACTAAGTTTTCCCACAGGGTATATTTCAACGCTCTTGTCCCACTTACTGAAATAAGCGAAGGTTTTACCATGAGCAGTGTTAGCAAGGTCTTACCGCTCCTAAACACAGCGCACCAGGAAACATCTTTTACACTAAGCCAACAACAGGATAGTTTATTTTATATTTCAGTCGGGGAATATTTTACTGTATTATTGATACAGTGAGTGTCACAGAAAGACAGATGACCCATCCTCATTTTAGCAGCAGGCAATAAGTATTTGGCATCTGTTGCCTGTGAGGAAACTGTGACAGAGGGATCTGCTGCCATAGATGTGCATATTCCACAACTTCCAAAACACACAGACACAATCACTATCATTGCTAACAGCTCCTTCTGCATTAGAAGTGGTAAGATACTGCTTCTCCACCGCTGTAATAATCTGTTGCATGCTTATAAACTCTTTGCTTAATAGATGTTCACTTATAAATTTGATATCAACCAGACCTTCCTGCAATATTTCCTGACAGACAGATCGCAAAAGCTAAAACAACTACGCTTTGCTGATGTGCAGCTGTAGCATTGGACATTATTACCTTCTCTTTGATCTATTAGGAGACAAATAATCAGGTTGCAGACTGAATTGTGCAGGCTTCACATCATACGCGTCTTATCCCTTTCTCCATCACTGATTATGAACTAGGGCATGTTCTCAGGGATTCTTTGAGTTCTCAAAAAACACCTGATTGACATCATAAAGGGGTTTGGTTTTGATGATAACGGTGATATACACAACTTTTCCCCTCCTGATTTCAGCTGAATAACTGACTTTTCTAACATCTCAAGCTCTTTTTTTTTTCCTTTAAGCTTAACAAGCTTTCTAGAACTGAGAATTAAACGGTGGTCTATGCACCTAGTAGATGCCACTTGCCTGCTTCTGCCATTTGCTCAACTAAGTACTTTAAAAAAGAATTAATAAGAATGCTAATAAATAGCCATGAATATTGGTAACAAAGACTAAAAAGGTGTTGTAAACAGGACTGTTGAACATGCAGCCAAAATTAAAAAGTATAGGGGTCGTTTTTTAAGAAGAAGAAACACATTTCTCTTATACAGGTTTCAATCAAGCACTTTTTTCAGTCCAAACCCAAATATTTTGTTTCATATTTGGGCTCTTAAGACTATCGAAGTTACATTTCGGTACTTATAAAGTGATTTTGAAACATTTTAGATATTTCATTCCAAAATGGCCAAAATGATGCACTTTGCTTTTCCTTAATTTGTGTTTTCTGCACAAGTCATTTGCAAATCCAGGTGAAATTCACCCCAACATTCCAAACTCCTGGAATCCTAATACTTAACATATGCCTGTTATATGTGTCTAATGGGGTTCAAATAACATTTTCTGATTTTCTCTAGCTCTAACAATAAGGTTTTTCAAATATTACTGAAAAACTAGAAGGAAAACTTGAATTTAGAATCAAATACATCTAAGTCCATAATCCTACTAGCACAGCTCCAAGAAGAAACAAAAACATAGTATCTGAACAAGGAGATATTTGCTTTATCATATTCCTGCTGTCAAAATTACATAAAAAACCTGAATATGCTATCAAACAGTAAAGCCATCAGGTGGAAGTAAACAACCTCTTTTTCTCTTTCTCCGCATCTTTTGTCCCTTAGTCTAGATTTCACAAACAGTAGTGCATCTTCTACTCATTAAAACACACGTATTCTTTTAAAAGAAGACACCAAATCTTTGCAGATGATAATCATATACACAACATTTTAAGTGTTTTAAGAAATCTTTTTATACAAATAATTATTGATATAAAAGCATCATGCTACAACACACACAGGAAAAGTGTTGTAATAAGCTACTCTCACCATATGTGACAGTTTCAGTCCTAAAGTATATGAAAGGTACATTAGTTGCATTGACAATACTAAAATGTGCTCTTATTTTCTAGTAGTATACTATCTCTTGATAAAACAAATTATCTTAAAATACAGCATTTTTATCCAAATGCTGCAATTGAGACAGATAATAATTTGCACATTTTCTTACTATTAATGCCTATGTCCCGTGTGTGAATGTCCCGACGCTGCCATTTCCATGTTTGCATCTATTTCAAATGGATAACTTGGATCTGGGGCTTTAGGGACCCTCTCTCCCCTGTTTTCCCTCTCACCAGAGCTCCCTGCAGAGGAGGCAGGGAGCTCCTTTTATTGAATCCAGAGCAAGCACCAAAAGATACTGATGACCACTTACGTCTACTTAGCAAGATCCAAATACAGTCTGCTGAAAGTTAAGCTAGCTTATATTTTTCCTCACCCTCTTCTTTTGAGTTACTGATAATCAAGACCAAAAGTAGCTATATTCCATAATGTCATTTTTCAGAACAGAAGCCTACTCTTGAGCAACTTTGGTATTTTCCCAGAATATAATTCATTTCTGTCAGGCACTGTAAGTCAATAGGATAATTTTGGAATAATATAATAAACAGCCCTTGAGCTGTATAACATGGGAAAGCTCTTCCTAGCTATGTGGGTTTTGTTTTGTTTTGTTTAATAATTACACTTTTTGCTAAAATAAACTAGAGGGCTTGGTGTTTGGTTTCAAGGATTTATTTTGTTCTAAGAGAATTAGAGCTACTACAAACAGGGGCAGAATCCCACAAACTGCAACATCACACCCTAAAGGGAAAAAAACCCCACATTTTTGGAACAGACCCAGAAGAATAGGCTTAGGTGAATGCTTTTGTCTTTCATCAGAACCTAACGGATGGGCACAGATCATACCTGCCCATAAATTCCTCAAAGTTTTTATAAAGATATGAAGAATTGACTTTGATCTCATACCAAAATAAATAGTCATGGGTAGTGCTGAATCCAGCAAAGAATAACTTGGTCCCAATGACACTCTTGGAAATCCAGAACCACTGTATTAATTTCAATCAAGGTGTTGCACTTTAACATTAACACTAAAAAGCTGACAACTGGGCCCACTGGAGCATACCTGATTAAAAAGGTGTTTCACAAGTTAGTGATTAAAGTCTCACAAACACTGGTTTTCCTACAGAATAATCCCACTGGGTGACATTAAAAACATCTTTTTTGATACCAGTGTTTGTATGGCAGCAAGTAAATCACAGCAGGAGGACTGTAATTTAAAGGGAAATGCAGGGGCTTGCCAGCAGAAGTGGTCGCACTTCAGTGGGTCTCCAAGTACCTATTGCTGCTGTATTAATAGCACAAAAGCAACACAAAGCATCCTAGCTGGAGAATGACAACCACACTAGGGACTCAGAAACAGTCAAAACACAATAGGAGCAGGATATTTTTCCCTACACACCAAGCGGTGCACCCCCAGCGGCTGGGCCTGTAACCAAAAACGTACATGTTTCAGCAGATCCCTTGGCCCCCAATCTCAGCAAGCACTGTCCTGTTGGACAAAACAATGCAAACCCATCCAATGTTTACTGTGGCTGCACTGGGCAATAAATATCAGGTTGATGAGATGGAAACCCACCCAACCAGAACTGGGGCATGCTGCAAAGAGCCTATAAAAGAGCTGAAGCAGGGAGCAGCAATGGGATGAAAGGGGATGAAAGCCATTCTGAGTAGTGTTCAACTGCTGGAGAATGATATCCGAAGGGCATAACTATTAATGAATCTTCAGATGTGAAGTCGTCCAATCGAAAGCTAATTGGATACAGGCTCCCTGCTGACAGCAATATCCTACATATCCTACCATCATGATGGAAACTCTTGGTTTGAGGCCTAAAGAAAAATTTCTACTCTAAGTGGTAAATCTTAAGTACAGCTTTTCAAGTCCTCAAGCTGATAATAAGGCCTAACTGTACCAAAAGCACTCTCAGGAGACACTGGGGCCCATGTGCTTCATGCTGCTGAACTGGCGGTCCACCACACACGACCACTATTCATCTGGTTCTGAATATCCTTAATACTTGACTCTTAATGGCATACATAGAACATATATACTACAACCTCACAACCTTCCACTTCGCATAAAAGTTAATAAACATCCCAGGGCGATTTATATTTCTGCTGAGCAAGAGTAAGGATGAAATTGCAGAGGTTGACTTCCCCTGCAGACATCACCCCAAAGCTCATCAGTGATCAAGTGCTGGAACAGCTCAGATCCGAGTGTAAGAACAAACTGAAACTAATTCTTGTGCAAAGGGACAGTACAAGACAGATGGGACACTGCAGTGTCCTACTGCCCCAGCCCTTGTGCTTGTCTGCCATAGGCAGATACCACTTAAGCTGAGTGCTGATATCTACAGTCCGCTCACGTGGACACCACAGAATTTTGTTACTTAAGGTGAGAAAAAGCCCACTTGTGTATACAGTCATCAAGAAACTGATTTGCACCTACAAAACATGGCAGATGGCACATATATGTATTTTCTCAGCAAGATGCCATAAAAGAAACACAAACAAAAAAACCCTCAGGAAATGTGATCAGTCAGATCACAGTAGCGTGAATGTTTAAACATTTAAGAGTTAGCATTAAATTTTCTGCAAGAAATTACTTTTCTTTTAAAAATACTTAATAAAATACAATTAATCCTTAATAAAATACTTAATAAAATTCACATCAGTTGGTAAGAGAAGTGCCTATTTATTCAAGAGAGAATTAGCTTCTTATATGACTAGCATGAAGACCTCTCACAATTATGCAAGCTATCTTGTAAGCCTTCATGTTTCAGTTTATAAACCAACTCTGAATTATCTGGGATTAGAAATAGAAGCATGACAGGAAGACGATCTCTACTAATTATGCCCATTATAGAAGGTTACCCTCTGAAAAATGTAAGAAAATACTATCTGGTGTGTCAATCTTATATTTTCAGTTTGCTTCATAAAGGTAGTGCTGTTTCTAAAGGCTGACTGGGTAAGGAAAGATGTAGCAGCAACAGAGGTGACAGAAATACTTGTTTTCTGACAATCATCTGTATGGGGCTTTCCATTCAAGTATTATAATATTTTGATTTTAGATATCTTAGCATAAAATCTTTTACTGACTACGAGGTCCCACACTGGAATGAAAACTGAAACTTCAGAATATTCAAGAATTAGAACCACAATCTCTCCTCTGTTTCTATTGAATGTCAGAGTCCTTTGGCTCAGGGTTTTGCTCTGTCACTTTTTGTCACATGTAGAAGTGGCCAGAAACCAACAATGAGAAAACTAAAGCACACAGAGACCAAACAATTCTCCAGATACCTCTTGTAAAGTCAACTGTGCAACCAGGAGAAATAATGGATTTCTTAATTAACACTATGTTGCTTTAATCATTAACCAGTGATGTTCATTCCAAGATTTGCCCAAAGAAATAATTCAACAACAAAATCTGAAATATTCTCAGTATTTCCATGACAAAGCATTAAAAGGCACCAGTGTAGGGCAAAGCCAAACAAACTGCAACTGTTTTTATGCAGGGATATATAGAGTTAGATTTATCTGTACCTAACATCTGTTTCTAAGCAAAGAATTAGACTTTGTAAAATATTTACTTTCATAAGTAACTTAAAGCATAATAAACAAGCAAAGAAATGTTAATAACAGCGCAGTATTAACTAATAGAACATACTAAAGGGTACTAAAGGGAACAAATTACAATAAAACTTTCATGTAACCTTACCCAATGGATAGGAAAAACAACGGTCTTCTCTACTTAATGTTTTCTTTTGGAAGAAAAATTGTGTAATTCAAGCCTAGCTTTTTTTGCCTATATACCCTTAACTTCAACTTCTGTCTAAAGGAAATAAAGATTTATTTAGCTTGCAGCCTAATTTTTCCAGTCAATTTATAATTATCTCTATTTAAAATTTTACTTGAAAAATATTTAGCATTTGCAGGTTGTGAGTATACAAAAAAACCCACATTACTCCAACTAAGAATTAAAGATCCTGGGGCAGAAACAAAGCTTTACTGAAAGTCCCTGACATGAAGCATTCTGGTGTAGCCCAGTATTTCTACTTTATGCCATATTTTGGTCATTTTGTCCAAAATCCATAAAATCAGAGAGGAGCTCTAGTGACTGCACATAGTAAAATTTCTCAGCTTGAGATTTATTCCATTTCACTGGAAGGGGCGGAACAGGGAGAATTCACTCGAAACTAAAATTCAGAGGAAAAAGATTCAAATGAGCTTTCTGGCTGTCAAAATGCCGCACACTTTAAAGCTGAAGTAAACAGTTTCAGGGGAAAAACTAAAAAGCGTAAGAGAATCTGTCATTTTACTTTCCTATTTTTTTCCCCTCTTCAGTCATTTACATACAGTTCTGCTTATAATCTTCCTTTCCAGAAAGGACAGATTGTCCTGTTAAAAAGGACATTTCCTCCTACGCTACTAACAGCAAGAGAATAATATCGCATGGACTCATCCTGAAAGGAAGGAGGATTTTTTTTCAGGAGCTCAAAATAAACCAGAGCTGAAGAAATGAAATTAGGTTCCATTCAGCTTTTCTTTGC
Source organism: Patagioenas fasciata (assembly GCF_037038585.1). NCBI lineage: Eukaryota > Metazoa > Chordata > Aves > Columbiformes > Columbidae > Patagioenas > Patagioenas fasciata. The sequence continues at coordinate 77,559,778 of NC_092523.1, read as the reverse complement.
TTTTTCTGTTTTAATTAACTTCCTAAAAAAAAAATTTTAGAGGTTTCACTGCAAGCTGCGGTTTAAAGATAAAGGAAAAACGAACAGATTTCTTGAGCATCAAGAGAGGGTCAAATAAAGGACACTGTGCACTTTTTTCCAGAGGCACCTGTGCTCAGCAGCCTGAACACAAAATGAGCCAAAATCACTTAGCAAATGGTTTCTTTACTGGCTTTAGCAGAAGCGCCTTGGCTCTTGCTGCTGCCCTCGGTATTGTGAATCAGCAATACCGCTGTACTCATTCTCCTGCAACTTTGGTTATTTATCTTCTCTTCCTTCATAGTGAATGAGGCGCTTTTGAAACAAAAGACACCGTCTCTCATTGTGTGTTTGCTGCGGCGCGATGGAAAAGGTTAGCCAAGCCTAAGCAAAGCGGTTACGCTTCTCAAAGAGTTTTTTAGCGTTATTTTTTAATCTAGAAAAGCTGGTGCAGGGAAGAAGCCATGTTTGAAATGAGAATAAAAACTAAAACTAGGAGTTTGTTGTCAAAGTCTCAATCTCATAACCACCTGAACCAAACCAAAGAAAAGATAATGAGATTTATTTGCCTCTGATAACCCACCTGCGCATTTCTAAAACCACTTAAAATAGCAGAAAACAACTGTTCCCCTATATCATCACGTCCCTGCTGAGTGAGTTTATGTTTGCACACTAAGACACACAACCATAAATATCATACAAATCCCTCCCTTTTTCCTCCTCAGTAAAAGCTAATGAAACTTAAGCAGAGTCATCCAACAAACGGCAGGCCAGCACAGCAGCTGCCTGTACTTGCACAACTGTTTCAATTTGGCACATCATGCTCCGAGCAGGCAATATAGAGTCTCTGCATTAATAATGCAATAAAATCTTTCCATGGCTGGACTGGCTTTTTTCATCCTCATTGTCTTTTAGCATCTCAAGTTCTCCTGCTTGTTTCAGGTGTCTCTAGTGCTTAAAATTGACCTTCACTCAAGGCTTTTTGTAGGGCATCATCAAAATATACCTCCAAAACAGCTGATTTTTTGTTTAATGCTAACAGTTTCTTTCCCTCCAGAGAAGGTTACCTTACCTGTTCTGCAACTCCTTATATTGGTGCTGCAACTGTAACTCTTACCCTTCCTGATTTCACAGAGTGCAAATGCTGTTGCCTTCATGGGGAGTCCAATGTGCTTCCCTGCCTGCAGGATCCACTGCGCACACCACACCCACCCATAAAACACCAACTGTAAAACCAAATAGAAACAGCAGCATTTTCTTTCTCCATTAACAAAGGCAGAAAATTGCTACCACAAGTACTACCATTTCCTCAGGCTACTTTGTCACATCCTTTAAAGATGCTTGGGAAGTCACCTCAACCAAAAAGATGCACTTCAATGCAGCTACAGCTCTACTCAAGCATCCCAAGCGCTCTTAGCTCCCACCTTGTAGAGATGATACAACCAGGGAACATTTCTGCAAAGAGGGCAAAGGTGGGTGTCTCTGTCAGGGCACTGATGCCCATCAAGAAGATATAAATCAGGAGACGAAACAGTGAAGCTGCCTTAATTCACGCTCATGTGATGAAGTAATCCTCAGTTTATCTGCATCAAGTCACAAGCTGCCACTGGGTTCTTAAAAAACAAGCAGAAAGTGAGGTCTCCAGATATAAGAAAAGGATCAAATTCCATCCCAGCTGGCAGGCGATTACTGAAAAGGGGAATTTTTTTAAGCAGCTGCAAGCCTAAGCAGGATTTACCTGGTAATACAAATGTATCAGAGTTTATTGAGAAAACTGACGGTAAGTGCTGTCTGCTAAGAATATTATCACCTCCACAATACACCAGCATTACTTGCTAACCACGGGCCAACAGTTTCTTTCCTCTTCTCTGCAATTTTTTAAATTCTGAGCCAAGGTTAAAGCACACATTTTTTCATCCAAATATGAGGATGAAGTTTACTGGTAGCTGCACACCAAGATCTTGAATTAACACACGCTTTGGGGCAGAGGAAGAACTCCTGAATATTATTTCTTCACCATTTTTAGCAGGTGCTACTCTGCTGTGTATATTCAAGTCAGAATATGAAACCCTGGGCTTCCTGCCTAGATACCTGCTTTTCTATCCTGATTAGGTTTCTTCTGTTATAAAATTCAATTGAACTGAGTCATCTTCCACCATTTTCAAGTCACAATCCAGACAGCTCCCTCCTGTTCCGGCCCTCAGACATATAGAAATCCATTTTCACTCTGTGCACTTCCCCGACTGAGAATCTGAGATAGCTTTGCAAAAGTTCCAAATACTGTTATTACTTTGTGGACTGTGTCATAACTGCTTGAAAGAAAACTCATGACATATTCTAACACTTTGTATTTACTATTACATTTCTTTCAGACAAAATGATTAAATTCTACACTGAAACACATAAAAGTTTCTTCACACACATTCTCCAGATGAAAAATAATTTCACAAGGAAAACATAATTGCCAACCTTTTCCTCTGGTGCTCAATTTCACTTTTGTAGAAGATTCTGGGGGAAGAAGTCACCAAATGTTTTCAGCAATATTTTTTCATTTACAGTGAGCCACATAGCAATATGATGGAAAACCAGACAACTAGGAAACGACCAACATTTGCATCCAATGTTCTCTGCTCCAACTGAACAAATCATTTGGTGTTGTCCCTGATACTTTGTGCAGAATCCAAATTACACAACTCTGTTTAGTGACCACTTGACTATCTGAATGAAGCCAGAGAACAATCCGTGAACTATAACTCTCATCTTCCTGCACGTGTACATTAATCAGCACTGAAATATCTGAATTACTTTCATCATTATGTTTGCTTACTGAATTTATCTACTGGAAATGCCACTTTCCTCCGTTATATAGTTCATCCATTGTAAATCTAGAATACCCATGTGTATATACACTTGAATTGAGATGGCAGCTACTCGCTGTTGCTATCTACTATTTAAGTCTGAATATCTGATATTACAAGTGCTCAACCGAAACAAGTTGAAATAAGACCTCTGGGCTTCCAAACCCTCTTGAGGTCCACAGAACAGAGAGATGCACATCACATGAATCTATTCAGTAAGTCAGCTTTTTAGTAAATAAAAGCCTTTACAGCAGTTGTAGAAGAAATAGTAGTAAAAGAAACTAAGTACATGGCTCTTAAAGTGACTGCTATTTTTCTACCTAAATAAAGACTTGCATAATCTCTTCAGAATGTTTTGAAAGATTCTGTTTTTTAAAAAGTCCTCAATTCAATACCAAATACATGCACATCCACACACATATATCTACAGGTGTTTAATACATATGGGTTTAGAACATTGCTTGGATCTGTAAAGCTTGCGTAGTTTGAAACTGAATCAGATGGCTTATACAATGTGGAATAAAACTTCCCAGTTTGCTAATGAGAATAAAAAACTAGCCATGAAAACAATGTGTTTCCTTCTCTCCATCAAACTAAAGGTAGGAGGTAATTCTTTAAATTCAGATATTTTCAATCAGACTTGTTTCTTTCATTTAAGAGAAAGCAAGTATCATACACACACCTGGAAACTTACAGCTTCCAGTTTTACGCATGATTCTTCTTGGTATGCATTACGAAGAAATACTGGCAGGATTTTAGCCAACCCATCCATTCTGTGGGACTCTTGCCACCTTGTACCTGTAATTTCCATAATAAAGCATGTAATTTGAGCTGTGCACTTGCCCCTCCCCACATTCATTTTCAGTATGGCACAGTTCACCTGTTAAGTAACAGCAATTCATCAGGCTTTGACAAATAGCACAATAAAACTGCTCATTGTGTCTTGTGATGGGAGACAAAGCAAACCAAGAAAAAAAGGCTTGCACTCATGTTTTGGACTAGACACAGCCCCATGTAATACCATCGCAAATTCAATTACTTTGCACTGTGATTATTAATGACAGAACAATGTAATGAGTCTGCGTGAAGATAAAATTCCTCTGGTTAAGTGAGTCCTTTCTTTACCAAATTAAAGTCCTTTTTCCCCAGGCATTTGGGAGTCTCGTTAAAAGCCCATTTAAGCCAATGAGAATCTTCCCATTGACAGACATAAGTTTGAATTAGGTCCTCACTGCATTAAAATCGAAACATCTAGGGGTCAATTTTTAGGAAAAACAGTTTCTGGTACTGGCTTGGAGTTGTTTCTGTACCTGCTCATGCATCCAGCACAAATTTGTGTATCTTATCAAGCAACTACGCACAAATGCATATAAAGAAAACTTACTACATATATACATGCAATAAGTCAGCCTGCAGATCTAAATTGCGTCAAGAGATCACTTTAAATAGGCTTTGGAGTTCTTTCAAAGTCTCTTAGTTACCATAGGTATAACCTGAAGCATATGCCTTATTCCTTCCTCTCTCTCATTACTAAGAATCACAGAAATTTTGCACTGAAATTCCCGACCCATAGTTATACAACTTCATCCAGAAAGAGCCTACAGCAACACTAAAAAGGTGGTTGCCTAGATCCAAACTAATTCCCTTTGTGGTGCCCGGTTCCAAAACTGCTTCTCAAATTCCCCTGTCAGTGATCATTCAGATGTCTTTGGGTTTGACATTGAAACTTCTCAAGAAGCAGAGGAATTGTGGCTTCCCCAATGAATATTTCTCATTCTCCATGATTCTGGACAGGACACAGTCACCCCGTTACTGAAACTGTTCAACTCTTTCTTAAAAGCATATATATATGTGTGTGTATTGTATGTATATATATTTATATATGTATAAAATAAAATCAAGTTTTAAGACAGTGAAAGTAATACTGAATAGTACTATGCAGCCTAAATTAAGCCTTAGCCCAGAGACTCCTCGATTCCAGTCCCTCCTCTAACAGTTGTTATATATTATTACACACCATAGGAGAAAAAAAAAAAAGAGGTAGATTTTAAAACAGGAATAAAAGCCTTTTTGACCCAAGCTTCAGTGGTCACAGACTGTGGTTATCGCCTAGATTGTAGACATTGTTTTACTTTGGCTTTGTAAACTTGGAATTACGTTAAACAGAAGGGAGCAGCTTCAAACCAGAAGTCTGAGACATTCTCATTCCTACCTCCATCCAAATATCCCACTGGAAATCATGAGCGAGGATCAACCACTGAAACAAATTACTAGAGGAAATGAGGACAAAATGAGCATTTCAGATCAAGATCTGATGCTTTTCTGGAAGATCATCTTTAGCAAAAACCAATCTATTTAGACACATTCAAGGTAGCTGTATGAAAAACATAAGTGGCTATGTGAATGAACTCAAACTGACCCACACAGCCTCAGGGGTCCCTTATGTTCTGAGGCTCTATGAACCTCAGCATGCAGCATGTGCATTTAGCAAGATGCAGTCAAACCCATGTTGTTTCTAAAACCACTTTCTTTCTTTATTGCAAAACTGTTTTATAAGTCCAAATTATTGCACAAGTTTTTCTGGACTGTATAACACAGATAAGCAAAGCAGATGATCTCATAGGTCCTATTTGGTTTAAAATGTCATGCGCTGGAACTTTTATCTTCAAAAGACATTTTTATATTCTGAACCTCTATTTAAAGCAAGATGAAAGCTGGACATTTGTAATCTAGCTGTTTCTTTACCCATGGCAAAGCTAACTTACCACATGCATGTGTGACATTGCAATTAGAAGTATCAACTGATCAGAGAAAGGCATCTGAAAAAAGTGACACATTTTCAATATTCTGAGATTAGGTTCAGAACTATATTCAAACCGGAGGTGGTTTTGGTTTAGCTATATATCTCCTCTCAACAGCAACTGGACATCTAAAACCTCTTGCCTCAAGCTGTCAATACGCTCTTGCTTTCCCAGATACAAGATCACTATTTGACTCAAGTTAGTAGACCTTATTCTGCTATTGAAGTTACAGTCAAAGGCAGATCAGCACCATCTTTGTCCCATAGAAGAGATTTTTACAGTTCCCTTAGAGCCAACTCCATTACATATAATTCACGTTCGCACTAAAATCCATAGCCCTTAGAAGAGTTTGGATTCACTCGTTATCCAAAGCATTTGGATCTGACTTTGAATAGCTGAAAGAGGGTGTGTTGGCAGTTACTTTGGTGCTGCAAATAAAAATTCAAGAGAAAAAGCCCCTTTTACTCTTTTCTTTTCCTTCTGAAAGTGTTCTCTAACTTCACAGTACAATGTACTTCTTACTTCAGTATTATCATAGATAAGTGAAACTCGAAAAATGCTGGCAAATCTACTCAAAGTATGTATATAACTTCAGAGAATTTAGAAAAAAAACCCCATAGAAGTAACTAGTTGATTCATTTTGTCTATCAGTTACAGAAAGCAGTGAAGAGAGAGGAAACGAGTAGAAACTTCAGTATGCCAAATCACATTTTCTGGGTTATTTACATATAATGTAGTGCTCTCAATAAAACAATTCTGATGTAGCAATATCAAGACCAAAAAAGAGAGCCAAGAGATCAAGGTAATCCAAAGTTCCATTACCCAAGGTTGGTAACAGTTAAATTCTGCCTGGCAGAAAAAAAAAGTGCATCAAAAAGTGCTCTCTGAGAGATCCTAGAAGCCCAAGAAAATATGGCAGGAATGAGGACACACCTCTTCTTATATTATGAAAAAATCAAATGTAATTGGATAAATAACTGGTTGAATCTTTCCCAAAGCAAGATCTACTTGCAGCAGAATTTTTTTCTGCAGGTGTAATATGGGTTGGATAATTTTCCTGTCTCAACTTCTCTGTCAGTGTACACATATGAGCAAACGCACAACTTTCTGGTTTGGGTTAGGACTACATAAACACCATAAGACCAGAATCATATTGATCTAAATGCTCCCGTTTAAAGCACAGCTTTGGAAGTCAAAGCTGTAGTATTTTACCTCAGGGGTTGTTGCCACATTAGCTTTGTTCATCTGATCAGAAACAGAAAACCTTCAGCTATATAAAAAGTTTCCAGCCTATTCTCGGAAGAGTTCTAACCCAATTGTAGCTCTGACTCATCAGAAGATGATACTCAACTCTGGATGGCAGATGAGAGGAAACGTTCAGTCCATTTGAGACCTCGAACGACTGGAGGTGGAGAAAGATGTCTTGGTAACACTAAAGTAAATATTTTCTGGCTTCTAGGAGGGTTTAAAAAGCATATTGGGTGATCAGGAAAAGGTTTCTAAACTTAGTTTAATATTAGATAATCTTCCAAACACTTAAATGTTTAGCTAAAACCCAAACTGGCATAATAGTCATTACTATCTATTTGTTTTACTTTTGTGAAGGATTTAGGCTTCTGATAGCATTAGACACTAATGTGGTCTAAATTAATATGAATATTTAAAAACAAACACATTGAACTCCACACTACTCAACTGTGTTGTTTAATTATGAGGTTTCAAATAAATTGGTGCAAAACCAGCACATCCACCATACACAGAAAAGCAGTTTGAATTAATTGCTATCCACTCTATATAAAGTGCATCTATGATAAAAAATATCAACAGGTAGAATAGTAAAGGAAAAACATGGTGCTAGCACACAAGTAACACTGTCAGAAGTGTGACATTTACTTAACTGGCATTGACGAGACAGAATTGCAAAGAAGGTGGGTGACCAGAACCAAACCCAACCCAGAGCCATCGAACATGGGGGAGCTTTTGTCCGTGTTTCCGCTTATAGGGTGATATATCTAATGCTGCAAATGCTGTGATATCTCTCCTGGAGAGATATCTCTTGGGAATCTCTCAGCAAATACAGAGCTCTGATTTCCAAACACCTCCAAAACCAAGAAATTCAGCTTGTCTTTTACTTTAATCAGACAAGTAAAATAGAAATACAGTGCCCACAGTGCTATAAAAAAGTGTGAACCTTTTCAAATAATTCTTTACACATCGTTTATATATTAAATAATTAACAAATATTTAATTGCTACTTTTTTATTTCCTTAACAAATTTAAGAGGAAGGTAACAGAAATGATAATGGTCTACCTAGAAGCAAGAATGTGTTGATTTTCTTAGCAGGTACATCCTGCTAGTGGAATATATTCACAGCATTAACATATCAGCATGTTAATACCATTCGCAGAACTCAATAAGAGTTAATGAGAACAATAATTATTTGAGAGCAAATGTTGCTTTGGGCTTCATTATTCCTTTCTTATAATTTTTAGTTCTTTCTTTTGGGCTCTGTAGAATGGTAAACTGACTACATCACCAAGAAACTGAATTTCACACCCCCATAAAGAAGATGCCATGTAGCCAGGACTTACACAGCACTTTTCTCCTCCCTGCTGGATCATTCAAACTCTTTTTGTGGGAATGAGGCAGATTCTGATTACAAGTGCACTGCTGAAACTCAGTGTAAGGTCCACAAATATTAGCAGATACTTTTCATTTTCAAGGGCGCTCTACAATCAAGAGAATTTGCCCCACTGGCTGCAAATTCAAGCAGATTGGAGACCTGTAGCAGTCTTGAATTAATTAGTAAAAATAATCACATTAAGGCTTGAACTTAGTAATAAACCAGTACAGCATTAACATTTTGGTCATTAAACCTGTTTAATTAAATTTAATCAAGCTCTCGCATTATTATAGCTACAGTAAACTAACCACATTGCCTTGTCCCTCTTCCCAACCCCCACCAGGAAAAGAGAAAGAGGAAAAAGAGGAGAATAAAGAAAAAAACAGGAAAAAATAATAAAAGCTCTTGGTAGATTGATTCAAAAAGTGGTTCAAAAGCATCTCATATCAGTGCTGAGCTTCATGAAATTAGAGAATGAGATCTTTACAATCAAAGAAGGAAAATACATTAGCTCGCTTTCCCTAACCTCTCAAATCCCCTGGGAGTGCTCAATGGTAACTTCCGTCATATGTTTTTTGGAACTAACATGGAACTATTTTTGTTTAGGGCACTTTCACACTCCTAGTGCCAAACAAATAATTTAACATTAAATCATAGGAAAAAGTAAAGAAACTGCCATTTAAATACTTTTGAACAAGTGTATAGAACATGATTCAGATGCCTTTTAAGAGTTTCCCTCCTGTATATTTGGAATGCACCAAATTTTATCTTTTGGAAATTTTGAAACACACTAAATTAGAAATTCCATTCTCTTTCAAAAACCCTACTGAATTAAAAGTGCAAAAGTCAGTCCTTTTGTTACATAGCATTGTTGAATCAGTATTCACTTTTGCTCACACTGTACAGATTCCCTAATGAAACTACATTTAAAGGGAGAAAACTTTCATATTGGAGTGCTGAGTTATGACTTTCAATTTTAGCAGCATTGCCCCTGAACAAAGTACAAAAGGATAACTCTGTATGTGAGTAGCTCCACCTCTACCCTGATAGGAAGACAACCTGGGTTTCATTTCCTTCCTGGGTTAATTCTTCGGACAAAATTATTATTTACTACCGCTAGAAACACATTCTGAGCCTTTCCAACCCCTTTCCAACCAGGAGCTCAGCAGGGAAGTTGCCAGCAAGAGCACCTAAGTGCTTTTCCACAAAAACAGACTGTTTGACAGGAAATTGTCAGTTCAACCAAATTTAAGTGTCTGCTTTCCACATATTTCCGTCAAAATAATATATGTGAAACAAAAATACTTTGATTCAGACATGTCACTGGAGCATTTTGCGACAGTGAAAGAGAGATAAATTATCCCATATCTTCAGTCTTCAGGAGGTGCCAGATGCTTTAAGGAAAGTCTGTGATGCCTTCTAGAACATGTGAGTTGGCTGGGGGGCCATAAACAATATTGAGGCACAAAACATTAAAATAAGAATCCTCTGAGATACCATGACAGCAGTCCCAAATACAAATACTTAAGGCTAATACCAAACAATGAGGATTTGATTTTTCACCAGAAGATCAGACTTTTCCAAGGAGAGAAAAGCCCAATTTTCAAACGGATCAAAACCTCAAGATTTACAATATTTAGAATGGATCCTGGCAGATCACTGTGCAACAAGTTCCACTGGACTTTTCACATGCCCAAGTGTTTCGAGGATCTCTGGAGATGTCTCCCAAAGGCTTTATACTAAGTTGCTCATTTGAAGCTCAGATTTTCATTGTGGTTCATTTGCAGCCCATAAATGGCCACCTTCTGCTCCATTCAACTTCACGGAACCACTTCCCATCTTTTTAGAAAAGTTTAAGGTTTAGTGTAAAGATTTTCCAAGAGTAAATTATGTGTATTTAAAAAAAAAGACGTGGCTACAATTTCTTTCAAAACCTTAATATTTTCTGTGCATTTCAAGATATTATGAAACACTGGACCCTAAATATTACCAATATTTAGCAATTAAGAAAGATTTCAAGTTCAGAAAATAAATACATAAATAAACCAATAGCAGGTTTGCACAGCTTGAATCTCCCATTCACACCGGAAAAGTTACCATAACATTATTTTGGATGCTTAGCATCAATGCCAAAAATGTCAGAGGTGTGGATTGAAAGGCTGCCACCCCAATGAAAGTAACATGATTGAAAGCCTCATCATTCTAATTTAACCATAAAGAAAGATTACAATTTTTTCAATCAATAAATCAAATTCATACAGAAAGAGGAAAAAAGCCTTCTGTTACAGATATACTGCACGCCTTGAAAAAGCCACAACCAATAACAGCCAACAACTAATTCAAACATGTCAGTTACTTGTAGAAAACTGCATGTTTTGCCAGAGTTCATTTTATGGAAGCTAAGGATCATCACGAAAAATCTACACTCTATATACTCATGCCATCAGATTTAAGGAAGCTCACTATTTCCTCTCACAACAGCAGCAACAAATTTGCATTATAAGTGAAAAATTTCAAGCTGCTAACTATCCCATTCTACTTCACAAGCAAGTATAAGTCTTTTCCTGACTGAAACCAGCTTTTGTATTAGATATTTAGGTAACTGACTCCTTTCCACATTTTAGGATACTAGTATGACTGAGATGCGAGAAAATAATGGCAAATCTCAGAAGTACTACTTGAAATCAATTTATATAGAGAACCAAAATGTCACCCTCATAAATATTTATAAGAGAGGATTTCACATTATACGTTCAGCATTGAATGGTGTGTGTTACTCTTATTAATGTTTCATAAACATTTATACAAAAAACAATATGCTTTACTTTGCTTCTAAGTATTAAGTAGAATTATAACAGCATCTGCTTCCAACAGTTGAGTGCACAAGCAATTCATGCCCTGTCATAAATTCCATGATGCATTAAGATGCCATTAAATGTACCTTCTGTGGTTGTCTCCTCATTTACATACCTTGTAAATCATCAGGTAAAAATCAAGTGATCTGGGGAGTAATCTCCTGCACTCTTCCCTTCTGCTACAGAATCCAGTGCCATCCACATCTTCCTCCATCAGGAGCATCACTATCAAAACATGAAGTCAATTATGTCAATGATGAGAAACTTAATTGCTAAGGGCAATTGATTTAATTTTTTTTGGTAAGTCCATTTTCTTAAAGAAATAAAATTTAAGAGCCAAGAGGTATGGGCAAGCCAGAAGATATAAGCATGGTGGTGTGCCCTGCTTTCCTCAAGGATCCTCATTTGGGCAGCTTACTTTGTGAGTCTTAAATAAAATGAGGAATGAAAATGAGTTAAAACAAAAGCCTCTTTCTCTTTGTGGGGTTTACCTCCCACATAGAGATTCTTTAGCAATACCTTCCTCACTGCCTCTGTAGCTGAGAAAAAACGTGGTGGAGAATATCTCAGCTTTTGCAGAACTAGAACATACCTGCAAGAACATATATATATATAAAAATATATTTTTTTTTTTCCTAGATTTCAGTAACATTTTCTGTAACATTCCCTAACTGTTTCATTCTAACTACCAATGTAGTTCCTTCAACTCAGCTTTCAAGGAGATAGCTGGAAAAGGCTTCCTTTTACAAAAACCCCAGGCAGTTTCCTGCACTGGCTGGCAGTATAGCTTTGTCAGTGTTGCAGCTGTAACTCCACCGTTTGCCGACTGTATCTCCCACCACTCTGGTAATTCAGCCTCTAATGGTCAGGAGCTTGGAAAAAGGCACCTGCACCTGGGTACCAGAGCTGGCAAAGCAACGTGCTGCTGGCAGAAAATCCTGTTTGTTTGATTGTTTCCTCTTCAACATTCAGACATCTCAGGCCCCATAAATTAGTCAGATGAGCTTTCTCTGAATTAAACAATTACTTCTATGTATTTCTCATGAAAATTGCTCTACGAAGCCAGATAAAAATGTAGATCCTGTAGAAGCGCTTCCCAATATCTTTAGTGTGTTGCAGTGTCCTTGAAAGGGAACAAGCCTGGCGGACTGCAAGGCTTGAAGTCAGCCACAAAAGAAGGTTGGAGAGGAGACATAGAAAGGAGGAGAGAGAATGGTGAGCAAAACTGAGTGCACATATGCATCCAAGGTGAACTGCAAGACTGCCAGAGGTAAGTTATTTTTTTCACCCATTTTTGTTGACTTCCACTGCAAAAATATTTTTTAAACTTAAGAAATTAAATAACCCTTTATTTTAGGGTCAGACTTGCACCTAGTACACTGGACTATGAGAATGCAGCCCATGGGAGTTCTTAGCATCATTCCCAAAAGCTTCTTAAAATGATCAGATCACAATTTTTTCCCCTCAAAAAGAGAAGGGAAGAAAAAAAAAGGGAGGAGGGAAGCTAATAAATAATATGTTTCCTACATTTAGTGTCAAACGATATGAAAAACCCCATAGTCCTTTGTAAGTGATGCTTTCTCCTTGCTTGTCACCTGTGTTTATACAGTACCTATCAGTCTTTGCAACCCTCCACCCTTGAACTCCTTCTCAAAGCATCTAACATGGGCTTTATTACCAAACACAGAGACCCTTCGCTTTCTTTAGTGTTTCAAGAAATAGCGGGGGAGAAGGACTGGAAATCTTCTGAAGACTGGAGAAAACAGATGCTGAATTGGGCAGGATGGGTCTGTTATGAAGTTGTGGGTACAGAGAAGAGCTTCCACAGGTGAAACTGGGACATATCTGCAAACTTAGCCCACCTATGTCAAACAGAACTTCTGGAGGAGGACCCGTTTCAAGCCAGATCTTCAAACAGGAGGGGGTCAGGTTTGAGTGGATCACACACCTCAAAGGGCCCAGGCAGACAATGGAAACCCCACTTTTACAGATATCTCCTGGCATATCAGTCATTTAGATGTGGCTATAATAATTCAGCACTATTAGTAAAAATATTAATTTGGAAAACAGATGAAGACTTTGTCAGCCTTACATAAGAATGACATCAGCACAGGCAGCAGTGACAAGCCAACGACTTGGGTTCCAGCACAGTTGTAGCAATAGAACTGCAATAACCTCTGAGCTGCCAGAGAGTTCCTGGTAGACAAGCCAGATGGAGAAGCTTGTTCTCCCACAGGTTGTGTCATCATCTCCTACAAGGGCAAGCCCTGTATTGGCCAGTTGGCTGTCTCTGTGCAGCTGCTAACCCTCATCCCCCATGTACTTATCCAGAAGCAGCGGCTGTCTTGTGCTACACTCTCCGTTGGGAAAAGCTGTTGTCAGTATAAATACTTAAACCCTTTTCACATCTTCTTACTCCATTTTTACCATCCTCTCTAAACAGTTTATGGGTCAGCTGGCACTGCCAAAGCTTTCCTGCTACTTTTTCAGTGATCACTGCTACTGGCGCCTTTTTATTTTCTCACTTAGGAAAACACTGAGGCTGTCTGTTGATTCCTTTGCTTTTTAACTCTGGAATCATTGGGAGAAATTCTCCATGATGTTAAGTGAAAGCAGAGCAGCGATGGCACTGAAAAATTAGAGCAAACTTTTGCTATTTAAAAGCTGCATGGTCACTTTAGTCCCTCCTGTTGTTACAGCATATCCGTGTAATTTGTGTTACAACCTCTTACTGCAGCCTCCCAGCTCAGAACATTTAAAAATGGATTTGCATTCTAATTTATTATAAATTCAGAACGCTAATCTATCTTCATTAAGAAAGTCTTCAGTTTTACTGTCCTATGAAACAATTCTCCTTTTCTAATAATATAAACACCTCTAAATAGTCATTCATAAGTAGATTAACAACAAGTCATGGTTTAAACTAAGCTAGTAATACAACCACAATACCCACTTACTCACCCCACCCAATAGGGGAGAGAATCAAAAGGGATGGGAGAAATTTGGATTGAGATAAACACAGTTTAATAAAATGACAAAATACTAATACACTACTAGTAAATATGTATATATAAAATAGAAATAAAAGATACTCAAGGTGATTCGTCATGAACACACTGAGCAGACAGTGCCAGGAAGCCACACTGCAGTCCCAAAAAAAAAGGAAAAAGGCAGAAAGGCTTAGAGGCCTCTGCAAAATGGCCAAAGCTGAACTAAATGTCCTGAACCAAAACTCACCCAGCTCGACAGAAAGCACCTCAGAGCAACCGAGAGCAGGGACAGCCAAGAGAGAGCACAAGCCACCTGGAAGGTCCCGTCTCTCCTTATATCTGAAGCATGATGTTAATGGGCTGGAATACTCTCATTGATCAGTCTGGATGTCAGTCAAGATCTGCCCCATCCATGCCCCCCTTCCTTGATGTCTCACACCTGTGGGCAGAGCACTCAGAACATCCTTGGCTCTCAGACCAGAGCACTTAAACACATCAGCTCTGTCCCAGGGTCTTATCTCTTTTTCTCAAACTAAGTCCAAATAATGAGTATGCTAGATATGAAAAAGAAAGGTTTCTAACTCCATGAAGAAGATTAACTCATTTTCAGTCAAACCAGCACACAATAGTATCACTCAGATTATATCACTCAGACTGGGTGTTTTTAGTCCTAACTGCAAAAGCCAGATCCCACAATTGCTTACACCTGTGCAGAGTTCAGTTCAATGCAGTCGAAGGCTACAAAGACACAGCAATCTGCCCATACGGCTTTTTTCCAGCAAACTCATCTCAGAAATTACCACATTACATGTCCAACTCCCTAAGAAAACCACCAGCACGTATAAATAATTTAAGAATCTGTCTAAGAAAAGTGCTCGGGTCATATTCTTTTTCTACCTGAATTTCACCCGCATGGTCTGACCATGACCCATGGCTCATGCTCCCATGCACAACCACTGAGTGAACAAGCTATGATTCTATTAAAAAGCTGGAAAACATTACCGAATGCAGAAGCACAGCCTAATGCTTAACATTGAAAATCTATTACTTCTTATTACCATGAATCCAAGTGTATATACATACGCATATCCACAAATATACGTCTATATATCTCTTTGTCTTCCTAACTTCAGAGCTTCGTTTTGTTACTTTCTACATGGGTAATTAACGATATAATTCTTCCTTCTGTTTTTTCCTCCCAGAACACTACCACATGTTTTGTGACAGACATACTATGTGCAGCAAGAGGAAAGAAAAATTTGCTACCATTTCTTTTTTTTCTAGACAAGTAAGCTGAAAATAATTACTCAAAGGAGAACTGAGAAAAAATTCATACAAATTTGAAACAACAACAACAACATCCTTTTAAACTAAACTAAAACTAATTTTACTCATATTTTTCCTTGAAGGACTTTGAGTAAACAAAACATTTCCATTGCTTTTGTATTTTTTTCTCTTCTTTTGCTTGTCTCTTTCAGTTTGATACTCAAGTAGAGGGAAAGAACTCACAGAAACAAGAGAGTTTTTGTGTGCTTGTAAAGTTAGATTCTTGATGGAAATGAAACTTCTTTCATGAACATTTTGACTTCTTCAAGGAAAAAAAAAAAGGACAAGTGTTATAAAAGGTAGTTTAAGCACATCTCAGCCATATTTATGACGGAAATGTATGCTATCTCAGAACTCCCTGTTCTGTTACATTATTCAGCTGCCAACTGCCCTGCATTTCATATCCTTTACAGGCATTTAACATCAAATACACTTCATTCTGGCATTGAATCTTACTTTTCTCCTTCAGATTGCCATATCGTCTCTATTTTTTCCCTATTCATCTAGGTGTGTGACTAACACAAGTTACTGTAACATTTAAGAGTGGAGGTCTATATATCTACTTCTTTACTTTGCCTATCATTCTGTTCATTGAATACCATGGTTTTCCTACATATTGTCCATGGAAAATCCATAGTAAACCTTACGTAAAATGAGTAGATCTTACAAATAATGCTTCTCTTCAGTTGTTTGTTTTTATTTTTAAAATTTGGTTTCCTTTCTTTCCCTCTATTGCTCTCAAGCCTCTTCCTACAATTTCCATCTCTCTCCTTCATGGCACTCACCATCCTCACGCCAACACGGCTTGACGGGACTGACATGTGAACCCATCCATTTCTACAAGTAGCCAAAGCCAAGCTGATTGCATTCAAGAAACCTATTCTTGGTCTGTCTCAGCACCCTAGAATAGCTTCCTGTTCCTCTGTGCTTTCTTATTATACCACTGAAATCAGAACCCTTTGTACAGACCATGCAGAACTACACCTACCATAAGCTGAACTACAGAGAAGCTGTCTTGGGTTTGACTACACAGACACTGTTTTCTACATCAGACTTGCTTTGTTTAGAGCATAAAGACAGAGGGTCAAATCTGTCACCTTAATGTGGAAAGCCATTTTGCACAGCACACAGGCACACAAACACTTATGGTATGAAAAAAATGTCATAGCCATATGCAGCTTTACTCTCAAAGCAAAAACATCTCCCAGAAGATTCCATTCTCAACTAGTGTGCTGCTGTGATCCGAAATAAAACAGTGTACATATTGTATAATAGAAGCAAGATAGCATTCACTTCAGAATTAACATTAGAAGTATAATAATAATAATTTGCAAAGTGCTGGCTGCCATTCAAAACTCTCCCAAAACCACTCGAACTGCTTGATGGAATAAACTAACAAACAGTTCCTTTCTTCCCTCTGCTTCCCCCTCTCTGCCAAAAATAAGAAAGGACAAACACAGAATGTGCCTGCGCTTCTAATTGATGTCATTCTGACACAGCCATTTCAATTTTACTACACAACACCATTTATTATGATATGGTTTGTGCTAAACTCTTCCCCTCCCGGAACCCTGGTTGAACATTAATACCAGATTGTTCTTGTAGTCTAGGCACAAGTAGTGTGATGTATTATACCTTCAGAAATTCAAAGTGGATAAAACCTTGTTTTCAGTTATATTTTTCATTTATTTCAAACACAATTCTTAACCTGATAACTGTGTGAGTTGCCTTTCTGTACCTGTTCCATAATCTTTTGGGAAACTTCTGTTGTTACATCTTATACTATGGCCCTTTTAGTTAGATGCACTGAAAGCAAACCTGTAATAGTGTGGGAAAGATAACTTGGAAATAATAAATGGACCAAAAGAAAGCTGATATTTCAGCTGATTAGAGTACAAACCTTGGGCTGGGAGCTGCTGAGATGGCGGGCAACCACAGTGTTGTCTCAAATCTACCAGGAAAATGCCTTTCACTATACTTAGTCCTAAATCCTGTAAGCAGAGAAAAAACAGGGGGCAGATGAAAAATAGCTACAAAACCCGCTGGGAATGAATACATCTGCTACTTGTTGAATTTTCAGAAGCATGTGTTTCTATTTTCTGAATTATACATCTAGCACAGGGCTGGCTTCTACCTCCTGCCAGCAAATGCTTTATTTATTTATTTCTTTTAAATTGAGAGGCAGCATGTGGGAGACAGAATGACATTTTACTGGAGCAACAAGATTCTGAAGCTCTAATTAAATTTCGATCACCTCTGTTATTTTCAGTCCTAACTGGCCGGACAGTCCTGGTCTTAAGAGAAAGCCGTTAGAATACTACTCGCTTGGCCACCAAGTTCATTATGGTTTCATACATCAACATACAAACAACACAGCTGCAATAAATTAAAAAAATTCTACATTGTCAAATATTTTCAAAAGGTCTCATGAGCATAACTTTTCTGTGTTAAGTTTCTGCTTTTTAACCAATGTATTCTCAAATTACATTTACATACATTTACCAGAGTACTGAGGTGTGCAATAGTAATGCGTAGAACAGTGAGTTTGGTCTATTCAGCCCAAATATTCCTGTAATCACGCACATCTAGAACCCTGATCCACCAAACCCTGCTCAGCTTCTACCTGCTGCAAGTGACACTTGAACTTGGAAGACGCTAGCAATTTCTCAAGATATTTCAACAGGTGATGCATTCTGCAAGATATCATAGTCATCTACATATTCAAATGGCACGACTTGCAGATACGAATGATTCTAATATAAATTTAATTAAAAAATAATATAAATAAATCCCTATTTTTAAAATGTGCTGCTCCTTGTCTCCTCTCTATTAACCTAAATTAGAATCTAAGCTGCATCTTCGGTTTATTTCATGACCCCATATTCTTCCCTGTTTCAATTTGGAGGAATTCAAAAAGAAGACCTAAAAATATCACCACCTACATGTTAGAGATGGAGTGAAATTTAGGTTTTTCCAACACTTGCTCGAAGTCTACAAAAGGACACATGGTTTAGAAGGAATAAAATAAAATAAGGCAGTCCCAATAAGAGTTAGGCCATTGCCTGTTGCCATCACAACAGAATAATGTTTCCTAAACTGTGTATTCAAATAGAGTAATTAAGAATGTAATGGTATCTCCCAAAGGAAGTAGAAATATCCCACTTTTACAGCTTCTTACACTCCAGAGTCCTGAGTTCCTATTCTGGTTGAAGTCTGTAACAGCTCTGGAGGGGGATTTCATTAACGTGATCTTCATTGCCTCTCTTTCTAAGTCCTCCCTGCTCATTAGCTCTGAAGAGAGCCAGTGCTCATTAATGGCAGAGAAGTCATATGGTAGATCAATAACCTTATGTGCAGGAGGGACAGCAGATAGAGAAGGAGAAAAACATTCACTGTTCACATTTGTTCCTCCCCTGATAACAGATGTGACCCAAAGTCTATCAATGTGAACTGGGAATTCTGGATCAGGTCCTAAAGCCTACCCAAAAATCCAGTTGGATTACATGGTTAGTTTGGTTCTAAATGTCGATGTTCATTTTAACCCAGCTCAGCAGCTGGCAGCAACACCAGGAGTTTCCAAGTTTGGATAAATGCAAGTTGCAGTGAAAAATCTGTATTAAGGCCATGATCAATCATGAAGGTTTGTACACTGCGAGACTCTAATTTACTACCAGCTCTTTTCACGGAGAATCAGCTCTCCTGAGGGACTTGGATAAAAGGCCTTTTTATACTTCAGTAGGAATTAGATGCCTCAAATATTCTGAGAGCCTGTATCACTGTGCCTGCTAAACTGCATGGTAATACTATGGTGACGATGGTAATAGACCACAAAAGTGTACACTGGCATATTTTTCTGATCTGACAGGCATCCAACAAGCAGTTATCAGCCAGGAAAATGGTGCCGGGTTAAACCCTTAAGTGTCTCTTAGGTCAAGAATCCGTGTCTTTCCTGTGACACAGAAAACTTTAATTGCATCCTACCAGCCTCATGAAAACGAATGCAACAGTAGTAGGCTAGTGATACATTTCAACTCGCTGGGTTAGGCAATGTAACTGTGATTTGGGCACATTTGTTATATTTGTTGTCCTTTTCAGCCAGAAAAATCAGAAGCCATATCAGAAGAAACCCTGTGAGGCTCTAAGTAAACGCAGGGAGCTCTCCTGCAGCAGCCAGTTTAATGAGATATTGCAACACCAATCTGTGCATTTCAAAGGCAAAAAATCCAATGGCTTTCTGGAAAACAAGACACCCTCATCCCATTCTCACCAGTGCGACAGCTCAACATGCATCAATTGGCTTTTGCTTTCTTGTGGAAGGATACAGATTGACCTAAGCCACCGGAGGTAAATGATTATATGATCTAACAGGCACTAATGCTTGTTAAAAGCTTTATCTGAGCAGCCAATTTTACACCCACGGCAAACACTTCCTGCAATATTCTAAATACTAATTTTTTCAGGTATCACTTACTACAAGTTCCCTGTTGTTTTTGGGTTAATTACCTTTCTGTGAGCATCCCTCAGTGTTGAAAAAAAAAAAAACATTAGAGTTAGATCATCCTGCTGGTGCAGGATTTTTCCCCATCATACATTTTATGACAGCTTTACCGCATGCAGCACCCAGGCTGAAGGGCTTCTTATAATAAGAAATACCCCGATTTTCAATATACATCGGATTTTTTATTATTTTCATATTCCTGGAGGAAATGTGTACTAATTCATAATTTTGAAATAAACTTGTGATTATTCTGCTATAAAGATCTTTACAAATAAGTATTGGGTTCTTTTTTTATGAATTATGTCTTCAGTATTGCTATTCTATTTGCTTTCGTGGGTTTGTGGCATTCACAGGCATGCAGATAATAAAATGTATTTTGTTTTTAATATCCACATAATTTTACACTTTATTTTAAATTTATTACGTATTAATGAACCCAAGTATGTAAAGCAGATAAATCATTTCATAAAACAAGACAAAATCTAATTGCACAGGAAAGGAAGTGGTAACATAAGCCAATAAGAAATTGTTCAGATGATACTAATTCTACAAATTATTATAATTTTTAAAAATGAATACCACAGGGCTCTTCTATACTACGTGCCTCCATTCAATGAAATTGCATGCTGCAGAACAGAGTAACATTATGAAGAATGAGCACCTCTGTGTTTTGGGACAAAGTAACTGACTTCTCGCTTTGTTTTGAAGAGTCTTCAGAAATCTAGCTCTTAAAATTCATATCCACTACAATTCGCAGTGAGAACGCTTAATCTCCCATATCAAGTTCAGGCATGCATAAATATGATCCCCATAAGAAGCACTTAATTTGCTTTGCTTTGTTCCTCTAGCTTCAAGTTAGTGCGGAATAGTCGCACATTACGTGGATCAGACAATTTCAAAATAACATTGTGCTTTCTGCTGGACTGACACAGAGCTTTCCAAGACTCACGTTCCACTGAACACTTAACTTCGTCCATCTATAAAACTGGCACGTTAAAGATTAAATGAAATACTGAAATTTGGGATGAGCAAAGAGCTGTAAATTGGCAAACAGAACTATGCTATGAAACAGAGAAGGTCATTTATTATCTCTCTGTCACAGCTGACCCATCTGCACAATGAGGACACCAAACTACCTCAGCACAGCGCTGCAAGGCTTTCCATTTATAAGCTTGTTCAAGGTCCCTAAGTATACATGTGGAAAACATCACTATGAAGTCTTATTAAAGGCCAGCCTCTGAGTGTACTAAGCAATAACAGAGCAATTGTGAATACCACTATGTTTCTTAATAAAGAAAGAAAGCCTTCTTCAAAGTGTAACTGTTTATGATTTATCATTGATCTTTAGAAATTGCTTGTATGCCCAAGAATTCAATTTATGAAGCAATAATTTAAAAGCCAGCCATGGGAGAAGCAAGGGGGCTTTAAATTGACAAAACATTTATTTTCTTGGAAGTCATTAGAGTTGACATTCATCTTCCTTCCACATGTCTGTCTGACAATTCCTTTTGTTATTTTTCCAATGAGCATTCTTCAGTCGCAATTTTTCCAAAATAATTAGATTGCAGGAGTGGATGTGAAATTGCAGGACCAGAAGGAGAAAAGAGCTCTAGGTTGGCAGGCAGGGACCAGCAGGGACAAAAGTGGTGACTGAAGTCAAAGGGAGTGGGATCAGCTCATGCAAGATTCCTCTTGAACTATGTTCCTCTCAGGAAAGGAAGCCATTTAAAAAGCTGCAGAATACCCAGCAGTGACATAGGTGGTCAAATAAATTTAAAATTTGTCCAAAAAGTTCAATGAATGTAGACTTTAGGAGTTATTAATACCTGCCTTAGGTCACCCTTTGCCCTTTAAATCTGACCCTTGTCTCAAGTTAAACTCATTTAACTTGTCACCTCCCAAAGTCCCTCCTCAAAAGTGTTTTAATAACTCTCAGGAAAGCTTCAGATGGCACGCACTTCAGCAGAGAATTTGCCAATGAACTACAGACACACACTTCTCCATGCACTGCAAAACAGAAGAAGAAGGGGGGTGGGGGATAAAAAACAGAATTAGATTTGCATCCTCTCATCTTGCTCTTATTGAATGAAACTTGGAAGAATGAGGCTTCATCCAGATCTGCTATAAATATCTTTTTCCCTCTGGGAAGAGCATCTGAAAGCTCTTTAATGTCCAAATTTGGTTTTCCAAAATTCTCATCTCTGGCCAGCAAAGCACCTTTATTTTCTCTTTTTATAAGCTCAATTCTTAGTGTAGAAAACTCCAAACAAACAAAAAAAACCACAAACAAACAAACCCACCACACACAGAAAAATACACACACACACAAAAAAACACCACAAGCAAACAAAAAAGTCCCCCAGGCAACCAAAACCCAGACCAAATCCTTCACTAAATACATATCATTTGTTTAGTTGTGGAGACAGAGGGGATGATGATAGCAGCTGAAATAAGAGGGGGAAGGAAAACATGGACATCATTCAGAAACCAGGCTGATTTAAACCCTGGACAAAACACTGCCTTTAGAATTGGCTATTTCTGCTGTTATTCAGGGGCAGCAGAGTTATGCCCACACTCCAAGATGCTTCAGAAGATCGTTTGGTTTAATATGCTCAAAGATCCGAGAAAAACATTTGCTGGGAAATATACCAGAGGAGCTTGGCTTTCAAAGTGATTCAAACACAGCTTTTTACTACAAAGCGTCTTTTCAATTAGGATGCCAGGAATCAGAGGAGGCCAAGATGTGAGGTAATGAGGGCAAGCGTGACACGGCAGCCTTAGGGCTCCGTGGGATTTTCCTTCAGCAATTGATTCAACCCCTTGCAGGAACTCGGGGTGAATCTGATAGCAGGCACCCGCTTCTCTTCCCCTGCCTCAGCTTTCAGGTCTTGTGTGCTCTGTCATACCTTTGCATCTATTGTGCACGCACCACCGCAACCATAGGGCTTTTCCTTCCAGGACTTCACCGGTTTATTCTTTAAGAAAATAGAATAAGTTTAAGAACATAAGGCCAAGCATGTTTCTAGTCACTGGGAGATTAAATGAGGGCGGGAGGGATTATGTGAAAGTCTCCGTGTGTTGGAAACATCAAGTAATGACCTTTATTACTAATGACCTAGGCCCTCCAGCAATGAGCCTGGAGAACACTGATTAAGAGAGAAGCCTGCTGCTTTTTACAGGCGTATAAAATAAAAGGAGTCTTTGTGTTAATAAAGAGGGGTATGACACAGAAGAAAATGTAAAAAAGAATGAGCTATAAAAAGGAGGGACTTTTCCTCCTCTGTGGAAGACAATAGGAAATTAATCCAGAGATATAAAAGCTTGAATCATAGTTTCATATACCACTGCAGAAGCAGATCTTTACAAGGCAATGTTAACTAAATCTCACACTGCAGATTTGCAGAAAAAAAAATACAGTAGGTTCCTTCAAGGTATGATCTAGAATAGAAACTTATGCTTAACAAAATATCAGCTGGCACCCCTAGAATAAATAACTCATCCTAATTTTTTTTTTTTTTGCATCATATGCCCATTAAAAAAAAAGTAACGGAATTCTTAGCTATTTCCACTAATACCGTAGCTGAAGCTTCCAAAAGGTCCATCTTGCTTTTGTTATGTGAATACCAAGTCCTTAGGCTTGGAACAAAGTCATGAAGAGTCACAGGACATGGCTGATTGTTATAAGACAGCTGTTCTGGGAATACATCTTCAACGGAAAATGTTCTCATCTAATCTATGCCATTCCCAGCACCACACTATAAGAGCACTAATAACACATAAAGATTTTTATTATTAAATAGTTACAGCTCAAAGCTATTTTTAAGTCTAAGCATTCTCATTTGCATTTATGACAGGCACTAGATGCAGCAAGAGAAATATGAAGAGCATGTTACAGAAACAGTTCTGTGGGAAGAGATGTCAGAATAAAAGCTGCAAACAGGGAAACTCTAGGAAGAAATGGTAAGTGGACGACAAATGACAGCTAACATCAGAAAGCGACGGTTTTATGTGTCCACAAGACAGTTTGGGGTTTACTGACTGATGAGGAAGAGCAACACAAACGCTCAGTAGAATCATCTGGCTATTTCTAACTCTTTAGTGCACGCAGGCTCATCAGGTGCCCATTGTATCATTCTGTGATGTTACTTGGACACTTTCACGATGATCCTTTTAGGACTTTCTCATTCTCAGTGTTGTCTTGCCAGCTGACCTCAGAGCTGTACACATCAAAACTTCACTGATTCCTATAGCTTCATCTAAAATGCCAGCAGCATTCACCTTCCTGAAGGTCTATGCCTTTGTTGTAACAGAGCAGAATTGAAAGCACATTCCGTGTCAAAATTCAGGACAACACGTATCTTTCGCACACAACAGCAGAACAACAAATATCTTTCTAGAAGATATCTGTGCATGGCATGAACATGGGAAGCATTAGTCTCCAAGCCTTTGATACCGCCTTTTCCAGAGACCATCCTAATCTTTCAGCTGTGAGATTTTGACCCTTAAGAAACACAACTGTCATACATGCTTTATGAATGATCCTGTGCAGAATATGGCAATGCATTAAATGGTTTTTCCAGACCCACAGAGACAATAATTATCTGTATGTCCTCTACATTATGTCTACAATTTTTGGAAGTCATTTCTTAGCCAGACTCACCAAGAAAAATTCAGCCTTTGTGGAAATACGTTGGCTTAGTCTTTGTATTTATCTACATGACTGATGACCACTTTAAAAATTAATTTCTACACCATCTATACCACTGAGCTCTGAGACTTGTGCTCCATGTTTTTGTCATTCTTCCTTAGCTCTTTCTTAAAACATTAAAGAAGTGTTCACCTGCCTTCCAGCTCCTGGTTCTGTGTCTATTTGGACATCTGTCATGATTTTTTTCACTCTAAATTTGTTCTTCATAGAAACTGAGTTAATATTAGTGGGATGACTTCCACTATATTATTGGCTTAAAAGGCTCATTTTTATTAAATTTGTTTCCATTCACAACAAATATTTCCTTGGCTATTTAAGCTATCCAGAGTCTATAAATGGTTGATAACTTCAAAAAAATTATTTTACTTCAATTTAAAAACAATAGTTTTAGATGTATCCGTACAGAATAATTTATGTTGTCTGCTACTCCAAAAAGTTCAGTGCTTGCTAGCTTTCCTATCCATTATGCCACAGCCTTCTGAACCACATGTAGAGCCTGCATGCAGAACCCTGATAAAAGAGACCGGGAATCTCCAGGAGCTCCCAGCAACTGTGACAGAGAATACCAAAGCACCAAAAGGAGGAATTAATTCAAGTACAAAATCCCTGCAAGTTTAAACTCTCAAGAGAGAAGACAAAGCAGGAAGGGCAGAGCAAGTCGTCTGCTGAAATGCTCATAACTGAGCTCAGCCTTTCCTTGTCAGGCTGCTGCTCTGAACAAATACCACCCAGGTTAGAAAATGTGATCATTGCTCAGCTCTCATTACCATCCCAAGAACAGCTGTGCCTCTGCATTTTCTGTATGGAATCATCTTTGTCAGATACAGTGGTGCTACTTGGCAGCTGGGTAACGTGTCTGCCTTCTGGTTGAGACAAAAACACTGCTTTACAAACAGGCAACTGCAAGTTTTCTCTCCATTAGAGAGTCAACCCAGACTCTCACACAGCTATAAATCTCCTGCTCCCTTCAATCACTGTCTCACTACGAACCAACATCTACCGAGCTTAATGGTCAGACTAGGTTGCTTTCTACCTGGAGAATAACCTTTAAAAAGAATAAAAATTAAAAAATCCTTTTAGAGAATTTAAACAATTTCCTTTGGAAACAATTATTTCAACTGATGGCTTATTGAAGTCAATGCCATTTGCTGATAATCACTAGCACCCAGAGTTGTAAAAGACTAATTACACAGTTATTTTAAGAGATTGTTTTTCAAATGATTAAGCCAGATTGATGTACGTGAATCACAAATTTGACTGTAAAAGCCTTTAATTCAAAAAATGGCATCCAAGACTGGATTAAACAGTAGGAATTCCTAGAGCAACAAAATCTTATAGCTCATTTTAAATAAGGCTTCTACCCAGCTTTTACCCATGCCCATAGAGTGCTGGAATGGAGCACATTTTCTTCCTTATTTTGCAGGTGCAAATTCAATGCATGTTTGAGTCATGTTAGCATCTATCTTTCCAAAAGCATTAGGACTGGGTACAATTCTACTCTTTGTATACATTACAAAATTAAAAGTATACATGGCTAGTTACACGGATGTATTTGTACCTGAGAAACACAGAAAAATGTAAACAGATGCCAAGAAATTAAGAGATCAAACTCCTGAAAATCTCAGGAGGGGGCTTTGCTGTATTGAGTAATATTCAGGGACTTGACCATTTCTAACAAAAATAGAGGTTCAGCACAGGGCATCATCTTGGTTGGAGTAATACACAACTAGAAATTCCTACATCTTCCTCAACAAACAAACAAACAAACAAACTAACTAACTAAGTGATTCATTCTCCCCGCTGCTTTTGTGCCATTTCACAGTTTCACAGGTGTGTCTTTCAAGACACTTTCTTTCAAGAACTAAAAAAGAGCTATTGGAAGTATAATATAATCAAAAACTTATTTCTCTTATTTTATCCTAATGAATAACTATCCTAAAACCAAAAGGACTCTGTTGGTCTTCTCTGGGATAAATGATAAGATCTCTAACTACTCTTTCCTCGAAGTTCACCAAATTTTTCCTGTGCTCACTGCTGCATTTTAGGGGGTGCAGCTCCCATTAACCATTTGAAATTTGCTGGTTTCTGATGTATGCAGTTTAGGATGAATTATCATATATACTTCTGTAGACATATGCAGTACACTGTAAGTCTATTACTAACTAGCAGCCTAACTTGAAAACAACTGATAAGTATTAATTAAAAGCCATTTTAGCCTAGTTTTTACTATAGGAAGGAAGGAAGGACGTTACACAAAAGCTGTTGCTTTACAACTGTCATAATTCAACAGTGATAACACTACTCAAATTATAGATTATAACTGTGATAACATTCAAGCAGCAGCCACTGCAAGCTGTATTATACACACAGAAATCATGGTGCTTGTTCCAAGCTGTTTACAATGTGTAAGAAAAGACCCACACAGAATAAAATGGGTAAGAGAGGGTGGCAAAACAGCTTAAAGCAACAGAGGCCAGAGCATAGCAGCTACCTAACCTAGTTTAACTAAACTGCGACTTTTATTAATTGGAGAAAGTTGTTCAAATGCTACTGTTAGTAAAAATGAAATCCTGCGTACATCTTTTCTAAGCGATTTGTTGATCCTCAGTATTGCAGTCTCCAAGCATGCTATTCATTCTGCTTTGTTCCTTGCAAACTGGCAATTTTGCAAAACATATCACAGCTGCAAGTATACCAGTATATAAGTACACAGTAAGGAAAAAAAAAACATCCTTTTATAACTGAAAAAGCTATTTTCTCTTTGTTGTCTTTGTTACATCTCATAATCATTAACAAAACCCCAAATTAGCAGTATGCAGCTGCTCTAGCTACCAGCAGGATCCTTTTTTTTCCCCCATAGGATGGAAGATCCATGTTTTCCTCTTCCTAAAGAGACAAAGTTAACTTTCAGTGGATGAAAACGGTAGTGATGCTTTTGACAATGATTTGATAATAAATCGTGATTTCATTCCTTTTGTAGTTAATCTGAATAATCCCCTACCAACACCTATAATTTTTCTCCACCTATCACTTTTCTAAAGGCTGATAGTCCAGAAAGCTCATTAAAATCGAGCTTGATAACAACGCTCCATATTTCACCTCCCAGCTGAACACAGTGAAGTCAAGTACTATTATCGCAGGTGAAGAATCCTTGCTGTACTTCTAATTAATAGTGACTAAGCCCAACTGTGCTTCGTTCTCAAGGCAAAAATACAAGGTTTGATGGCTGCAGGCACTATGGTCACATAAGATTACTGCTTTTGCCTCAGTGACGTTGGATAACTCAAGTGGTTACCACATGCTGATATATAAGAACAGGCGCCTCCAACATGGACAAACTGAGCTTCTGCAAATCTGCCCCAAACACATGTGTTTGGTCATGCAGGAGCTTTCCAGCTTTGCTACCACATTTCCAGGGAGGAAGGGGGGAATGCAATATTTTACAAACCTCCCCCCCCATCCCCATCCAGCCACTGGTGTGTTTTTGGGAAGGAAGGTGATTTTTCTTTGAGGAGTCAATGGTGATAACCATCAACATGGCAAATCTTCTGCCCATGCTGCAATAGCAGGCAGGAGACCCTGGCAGTTTCATAATTAGCATGAAAGCACTAACAGGCTGCCAGGTGAACAGTCCAGGAGCAAACAGAGAAATATTTCTGCCCAGTAATGTTGAGAAAAGGTCATTTTGCATCAGAAAAAGATTATGAGTTGAAAAATTCCCTGCACCCACCCATCACATCACTATCCACAGGTAGGCAGTCTTCAAATCTCACTAATCAAATCTGCAGTTTCTCCCCTGTGAGCAGATTAGCAAGACTCTGCTCTGCCGTTATTATTCATTTACTTGGGAGATGCCTGGGAAACAAGAACTACTGTAATTTGATTCTTTTTCCATAGATTGTATTGTCTGCTGTATACAATACTGCATAAATTCTCAATGGAAAACACTAAAATAATAAATAAATTTATTTTCTTTCTCAGCAAAACCATATTAACCAAGAGAATCTACAGAAAGAAGCAGGGACTGATATCCTGTAAGAATCAGAGCATGCAGGTAGCAGGCTATGCATCTTGTAGCGCGAATGATTTGGTGTTCAGTCCTACTGAAATCTAAATAAACACCCCACTCCTTTTATTAAAGAGCTTCAAGGATGCAAGTAATTTAGACTTAAAACAATAGCTTTACGTAATGGAATAGATAATTTTGGAACAAGTCCCTTCCTCTACTAGTAGAAATTCATATCTCCTTCACCAGTTCAGAGGTGGAACTCCTCTTCCTCCCATACTCACGCTAGTGGTCTCACCAAACACTAGTTTCCTGCAAACAAATTACCACTCCTTAGATCCGCAAAAACTGGATGGGAATTCTAAGGAAAAGCAGCATATGTTATTGTATTAACACCTCCTAATGAAATCCCAGTAGAAACCACAAGTATAACATCAACTACAAAAAGTTTGAGCCTTAAGCCTTCAGCGGAAATTCAAGTGCAACCTATCCTTAGGGCTTCCGGTTTCTTTCAGGCACTTCACATATTGTTATCCAAATTTCTTATTTCAACTGCTTGATAATTTTCCTCTTAAGCACTTCTCTCTTCATGAGATTGATAAACCAAGTGTTCTCAGTGCAGGTCTGCTTTTCTTTTCCATTTTACTCACTAGTAAAATGAAGGGCAACATTTCAACTTTCTTTCGACTTCTCTGCTTTTAACATGAAGTACTTCCCTTTACATTACCAAAATGGCAAATACAATTTAGCTTTCTCTTTTCTGGTGAAAAGTTCTTTTTATCATCTATCATTTCAAAAGAAATGTTTGCTTTGTCATAAGTATCACAGAAAAATAAACACTGTCATTTCTTTCCAGCACAATTCACTTCTTGTTCTTCAGATAGAACTGACCTATTTCTACAGACAACCCTGGATAGCGGGCAGAGATGCTTCATCAGCCCACTCTTGTTATTGAGCTTTTCAGGTAAAATAGACCTTTTCAGTAGAAAACTTTCATATCTATTTTGTTATATAAAAGAGGAAAAAATGAATATTCATTATTGTTTCAGCTAATGAAGAACCCAAACATGGACTATATCATACCTTTTTAATCTCTTTGTCAAACTGAAACTGTGAATCGCTAGTTTGTTAAAGAGTAAAAGGGAACAGAAGAATATTATATCTATTTCATGCTCTGGATTTAAGAGTCTATATATCATAATATAGCCCATGAATAACAATGTTACAGTTTTAGATTCAGGTTTTGCAGATACTGTGTCACAGATATTATATTTGTCTAATTTTCATTTCCATCTATTAAATATTATTTTACCAAGATGAAACAAGACAGCCCCATTCCTGCATTTGAGAAGTGACCAAAAGTTTTAAAATGTTTTAATTTATATAAAAAAGAAAATAGGAGAACAAGTAAGAAAGGCTGAACACTGGCAATAAAAGGCATCTACAAAGCAGTTGAGCATCTTCCTGTTAAGAGACTCCCCAAGTGCGATAAACTTACAGGTTTACCTTGGTACACAGGGATAAATCCCATTGCAAACTAAAGTGTTTAAAAAAAATTAACCACACAGTGATATCTCCAGAATATACCTTCGTGATGGAAAATGTCTTCACACTACATATTAAGTAGAGCACAAATAAGGCCATCACTTATCATGAACAGTAATTCAATTTGAAGGTATTAATGGGCCCTGCACAAGGTGTCTTCAGCTATACAGAGCAAGGATGCTGACAAATCTCCGCTATTCAAAAGTGAATTAAAGCTGATATGGGAGGGTTCTGCCTCAATAGGTGTCTCTCCCCATGTTCTCCACATCTTTGCCTTTCTCCACTACCTCACTTGTGAAAAGTTTTGTTCCGCCCTACAGTTGTTTGCCAGGTTAATTTTATAACATCTTCTCTATGTAAAAATTGCAGTTAATTGACCCACCTTCACAAATCTGCTTTTGTGTCTTCATGTATGTTTTCTATTTCCAAGTGCAGGAACACAAAATGAGGTCAGTATTTCTACTCTCTAAAAGATATTTTGCCATTTTTTTCTCTTTACTCTGGAACTAATATCTGAATTGATTTTATCCTTTAAGAGACTTTATTTGGTGTCATACAGACAGAAGAACAGACTGCAACATTCTAACTCACCCTCCTCTACTCCACCTCTTCACTGGTGGGATTTTGGCATCAGAAGTAAGCTGCACTGCTGGATGGTGTCAAAGCCTGCAGCCTGAAACAAGGTTAACTTAAACAGGCAAAAAGAAGCTACTGTATCTTGCACATTGCAACCAGGAACAAAAATGTCAATGAAAAGTCAGAGCTAGGAAAACATAATCTACACTTTTCACATGTGTACAGAATTTCTGTCTGTAGATTCCCAGAACACTATGACAACAGACTCAATCCTCCATACTTGTAAACTGTGAATCAGTTGGAAAAGACAAATTAATTGGCCAAAAATTCTGAGATGTCAAATATTTGGCTGGTACAAAGCTATCTAAGCTGAAGACAAACCTCTCCCTCCTCATGTTCCATCTGAAATAGCTACTGAAGGTACAAGTCACATACCTTTACTGTCTTGGCACGGTTGGTCATTATAACATTTATGATGCAATGAAATACACCATAAAGTACAGCAACTTGTTGGGAAAAAAAGACATGTTCTTTTTTTGTGACGACCACTCTAGAAACAATTTGTCCCTGAGCTCAATTGTCCGTTTATTTTAAAATTTATTTTAATCTGATAACAATGCCTATGTCTGTAAATCTTTCTGATCTGAAGTGCAATAGAATAGGCTTCTTATAAGGTCCAATGAGCTCCTCTTGCTCAATAAACTCTCAAGCCTTCACACTCAAAAGTGACACCTGGGACTATATAACTTTCATGTGTTAACTCATACCAGAAGTTTGGTAGAGTTTTTGTAACTGGAGACTGTCAGACACGAGCATGGTTGAATTTCTTTGCATTTTCTTTATCACTTGAGGAAGTATACGAATTCCTGTGGAAAAATTAATCTAATTTCTCTTAATCTTGTATTAATTTACCATGATTGAGAGATATTTTACTATTGGTACTACAAAGCCTTTTGAAATCTTTATCATATTCCAGCCCAGATTAAGACAGCTGAAGTCACCTCTCCATGATTTCATCCCCTTTGGCTCAAAAATTGAGCTAAGAAAATTGTATCCCATTCGTTTACAATTGGATAGACTTATACAAGGAGCACAACGTTTTTCTAAACAAAGGGTTCAGAAACTAGCAAAGTCCACCTAAAACGAACACAAAATTAATTCTAGCTGGTCAAGAATGTTTCCTTGTGTACATACTAAGGCAGTTTCACAAAGAGACACCAGACCCTTCTCGATGCTTCTGAACTAACAGATCATTCATGTGAGTTCACAGATCACAAGCTCTAGGCATTTCGTCTCTTTTACCCTTCACTGAAATGCCTCCTTTGTGGAAAATATAAGCTGGAAGAGCCTTTGGGGATTTTTCTCCTACTTCCGTTGAATGCTAAGTCCTAATAACTGATGGAACTCCATGCAGCATAACGAGTGCTACTTCACACGTGCCCTGCATGAACGGGGAAATCGAGTGACTACTATTTTCATTTTACATTCAAACTTAAGTGCAGCACAGAGAAGAAGAGTAACTTAGCAAGATGAGAGAAGGAGGATGCAGTGTACTTCAGACACAGGTCAGTGCTGTCTCCCCTCCCCATGGACCATACCACCACTCAAAGCAGTCATCTCATACCCTGTGCAAGCCATTGCCATGTTTTTTCTACAGAAAAACTCATTGGTCAACATTTGTGGAGTCTCCAAGATGCACCAAGGACTTTGCAGAAGGTTGAGGTGATTAACGCTTATTAATTTTTACTTTGGGTAACTAACACACAGCTAACTCAAAAAGTCAACTTCCTTTCTGCAAAATATTTCACATTCTGGGGAAAAAAATAATCTTCAGTTGAAGCAAAACCTGTCTGTGATATACATATATCCCTTTTTTTTGCAAGGGACATTTCCTGGTTTGTCTTTAAGCACCCATTGTCCTCCTTTCCACTTCTCCAGGGATTACCTTTCAAGGTTGTCTGAGTCCATGGCCAGCCAGCTCTAGGAGCAGGAGAGACAGCTCCAGGACCTTGTGCTGCCAGAGCCAGGGCCAGCTGGGCAGGCTGGCTGGGAAGCCGGAGAGAGAAGGTCCATCGATCTGCAGGAGGAGGTTCAGCACGAAGACCCAGCAGGACACTCCAGAGCTCTCGATTCTGGGGCTGACAGTGCCTCATTTTCCCCTTCCAGGGTCTTCCTGCATGCGCCTGTTTCTACCTGCTACTGGGACAAGTCACAGCACGGGAAATTAAAGTGCCCTTCAACACTGAGATTCAAAAGCCATGCAGACTTGAAATACAAAAACAATAAAGTACTTCACATCATTTTCTCCAAAACAAGCTGAAATAAACTATTTTTTATCTCTTTTTCCTTAGTTTACTGTGTCATTCTAGTCCTGCCTATGCTGTACAATTACACTGGGCTGGTGGCAAATTATTGCACTCTTAAAATTCTTCATCTTTGAGAAATACAACTCCAATTGCTTGATTAACAAGCAACATGTGGAAATCCATAGAGGTTCCCTTAAGATGAGTCTGTCATTGCTTTATACTGCTTTGCCTGCTGGCTGCTACGGTTCAGCATGAGTACTCTGCAAAAGAGGGGATGTTTAAGCAATGCCTTCCTCTGCAGATTTTAATTACTGAAAGTATATGCAAAGTACAGAGAAGGTATCTCTGACATGCAATATGCCATAACCCTCAATGCTAATTAGCACTCCATTGACTTTGTTTTTCAAATAAAGCAAGAGAGCACTATATATTTCCCACTTTCCTGTCCTCCTTTTTCTTCCTTTCTCTAGGGCTGCAGAACTATCTCACTGAGTGATCACAATTTATTCAGTACAGCTATAAGCAGAGAATCAACCTCAGGCTAAAGCTGGTGATTTTCCTGCTGCTTGTCTGTATCTTTTTGTTTGTTTTCTTTACTAAGACAGGTGGGAACATTACCCCTATTTTGTAGATGAAGAAAGTGTTGCACAGGAAGCCAAAAGAAGGAAAATAAAGCACACAGTAGGTTAATTAACTCCCAACCCTTCTACCATCAAAACTGATTCTTGTCACACCAAGGCTTGTCACATTGGGCAACAGAATTTAAACTGAGCATAGGGAGGGCTGGACTGGTTAGAAACAAAAACATTTTCTTTGTGAGGACATTGAGACATTGGCACAGGTTGCCCAGACAGGCTGACCCATCCCCAACCTTACAGGTTTTTAAAACCCAGGAGGATAAAGCTCTGAGTAACCTGGTCTGACCTCAGAGCTGACCCTGCTTTGTACAGGAGGTGAAACTGGAGATCTCCTGAGGTCCTTTCCAACCTGAGTTATCCCCTGTTCCCTGTGGTCAGAAGACAGTCAGAGAACTCTGCAGAGAGAAGGTGAAGATTAAAGAATCTTTAAGCTAGTTCTTTTACATTTTGTAGCACTGGACAGAGCTGTTGTGACCTGCTCAAATCTTCTATTTTTGCTGGTGGTCGCTATTGGCTGTGGGTTTTGCACGTTTGTGTGAATTACTGTTCATTTGTGAGGCAGCGGTCCTGAGCGCTCATATTTGAGAAACACTTGCAAGTGCTCTGCAGAAACAGTGACAACTGAAAAATACCAAATACCAAACACGCTCAAAAGGAAACATAGGAAAACTAGAAGACAGTTCTTCACTCTGTTTAAGATGATCAGTGTGCTTCACAGAGTAAAAGTGAAGCAAAATATATCTCGTCAAAAATGTTGAGCGACACTTTTTACTCTTCCTGTCTCTTTTCTTAGTGTATTGCACAGTCGTATTTTCTGACTACTTTTAAATAGCATTGTGTATGAAATAACAGATAGTAAAAAGATATTTTCAAATAATAGAACTTTCTTTTTGTGTTAATCTGAGAAACACAAACATAACAAAATGTCATTAAGAGAAAACTACCAATGAATAGTGTATAGGAGATGCAATTAAATTCCCTCTGTCTGTCAAAACTCGTAGAACATAAAAAGAAAGATTTCTCTTGTTTACTCTTCCCTTTAAAAATCAAATATTCTAGTCACTTCAAATTCCAGTACAAGAGTTGCCATCAGTACCACTGCTTCCATTCCTATTATCGCATGATTATTTCAGGGGTGGAGACAATAGCTCAGTGTTTGTTGATACACCAGGGCCAAAACTGCCAATGAGGGGATTCGCTTCAGATTCCCCTGATCTTCCTATAAATAGTGTGCTTGTAAGTGGAGAGGGCAGGAGGACCAACTAAAGCCTGTATTTCTCAATAAATAATTTAGTTCTATTTCCTTTCACTCACCAAGTGTCTGTCTTGTCTCTTAAACTAAGCTATTTAGATCAGGGACTTTCTTGTACTATGCAGTAGCATAGAGCACAGCACAGATTTGAATTTAATTTGGGACATATGCCTGTCACAGCTAAACAGCAATAATAATTAAAAAAATCATCTATACAATTATACAATCACAGCTACAGAGAAAATACAGGCAAACGAAAGGGAAGCTTTCTCACCACACAGGTGGTTTTGCAATGCTAAACACAGAAATTTCTATCAGATCAGAAGCCATTTCCCACTTGGTTGGCCAGGCGGCACACACAGAGGATCTCCTGCACTTTGTCATTTTTAGACATTCTGCTTGGGACCTTACAGAAGAAACGCCCAAGTCTGCTGAGGCCTCACAAACACTATAACCACACTTTGCTTCAGTGAAGCTTTACGAACCACATAGGAAACTTAGGCTCAGCAGTGCAATAGCAAAGGTTTTGATGGCTTCGGGTGTTATGTCCTGAAGCTACTTATTTCAATACATAGGAGAAGGAATGGAAAAGGGAGAAATACCTGAGAGTGGAATGCAGGTAGCGGGAAAGATGACGAATTGCTTTGAACTAACATTAGGAAAGGCTAAGGAGAGGGGATGATGCCTCACTCAGATTTGGATTTTACTTCTACAAGAAATTCCCTGCTCAGCCCTTTGCATCAAAAGTGATTTCCTGCAGCTAGAAAGTATTAGTGGCTTTTCTTACTCATCCTTGTAGGAATTACTTCTACATTAATTGGAAGGGGGACATCGAGATGAGTGCTCTGAATAGCAGCATTACAGGGTCATTCCCTCACTTTCTCTCTGGTTTAGTTTACACACGGTCAGCTCACCTTTACCCAAGCACTCTACCTCCGGGTTATTAAGCACGTCACAAATGCTGAGAGGGCAGGCCCAGCTCCACCACAGCCGGCTCAGAGCTGCAGACTTATTAGCTAACACAGGCACTGGGTGAGCAAAGCTAAACTGCTTGCAGGCATTGACCCAAGTCAGTAAGACCTCTGGACCTAAGTCAAGGCAGGGCAGGGGCAGCTCCGATACATTTGCATTGCCTTCCAGAAACTAGATCACCTTCATATGCAGGAGGAAGCAGGGAGATTTCACACAGAGTGAGCCCAGATCTGGGCTATCTGCCCTTCAGAAGAAGCTGAAAAGTCTTGCTGGACCTGTGCCATCTATTGCAGAGTCAGCTTGATGGAATAAAGCACCCATACACCCATCAGTGCCTGAATTACCTATGATTGCCTAGGTTATTTTTGCCCTCCGTTTTTTCAGATGTTGGAGACATGCCTATGTTAGATACCATACAAAGTGAAAGAGCTTCTCCAGAAAAAATCAAGAAAAGCCTTCCTGAACATTTCTTGTCTTTTTAGGAGCTAGGGTTTTCTTATGTTTGGGAGAGCTGGGTTCAAATCGCTGCTTCACAACTGGGTGATCAAGGCTTCTATCCAGTTTTTAATATCAAAAGCGAGTGCTCCAGTCATGCTCTAGCAGGAGACAACAGGTATCCCAGTGGTTAGACACTCCATGCTATTCAACATACCCCCTGACGGGCACAACCAGAGAATACCTCCCAGACTACACCACGGATGATGCAGGAGAAAGAGAAACTGTTTTCTGAGACCCTTCAGATGTAAGCACAGAACTGCCTGTCACCCTGAGAACAGGGCCTGTCCTCAATATGCTGAGCAAATGGCAAGGAAATTACATGCCTTCAGGATTTGTTGGCAGTGAAGTATCTGAATTATGAATACAAGACATCTCAGTGCTTTAGACTGAATGTCTACTGTGTAGCTAGGCTGCAGCAATTAAGATCGCTGTGAATGTCTAACAAACTAACTTTTAAGAGACAGAAGTTTATAAGTATGATCACAGGAGTAGGGTTATGGAACAGAAAAGCTCTCACTCCAGCTCTGATTGTCACTGCCTCTGCAGCTGTCTACTTCTTATCTATTATTTATCTGCCTCCTGTTTCTTCATCTGCAAAGGGAAGGTAGTACTTGTTTAACAGAGGTCCAGGAAGATGAGCACTCAGTACTTGCAAAGCTTTAGCTGAAAACAGACCACTTGCTTTTTCCCAAAGTATGCACCAGTGTGGGGTCTGATCTGAATCTGGGCCAACAATGTGTGTGCAAAAATGTGGTGTTCCTTTACTTAGATGGTGACCATCTGAGCTCAGATTTGTGCAGTCAATGCACCTAGCTGCACACAGGAGAACATTCTGTGTTGTGGAGATCTTCACCAAGTTTCCAGAAGATCATGATCTTGCACACAACTGGAACAAGTTCAGGACAAGACCAGCAAGATGGTTGCAGGGGCTGTAGCACTTACTCTGTAAAGAAAGGCTGAGGGAAGTAGACTCATCCAGGCTGGAGAAGAGAAGACTTTGGTGGGATATAACAGGAGTCTTCCTATACCTGAGCTGCGCTATGACAGCTTTCACTAACCTCCTTGCTAACCTGGTCAGTTAAGACTCACTGCTCATCTAAAGTCCAGAGGCAACATTTTGCAGAGGAATAGTGAGATAGCGATCCACGTGAGGCTCTCCCCAACCATTTCATAAGAAAAGACATCACGTCTTCAGGTGCAATGGGGAGAGATGGAGGTGCTTGCCTTGGTCAGCAGCTTCACAACATCAAGGAGAAGTGGAAGCAAAGAACAAACAGGGCCTCTCGTCAAACTTCAGTCTCACACCCGTAACACCAAGCACTAAACAAAGACTCTGTTCTTAAGGATGTGGGAAGGGGGGTGGCATCTTGTCATGTTCGTGCTTGTATCATACAGACATGAAAAGAAACAGATTGTTATGATTTACTGCAGAGATTTTACTTCATAGACTCCTGGCAAATGCCTCCTTCAGTTGCAAAAATAATTTTTAAAAGATCTTCAAGTTATCAGCTTGCATACATCTTATTACAGCAGCCTCTCCACTGAAATTCATGCATGCTGATGACAACGCTGGTACACACATGTCATCTGAGCTGTTTATAGCCACTCTTTCATTTAATGCATCTCATCTGCCAGGTTTTTTGCAGGTTTTGTCTGCTTTACCATGTTATCATTTAAGTCTTTATCTATAAACCAAAACTGATATATACACCACTTCGTCATCTTTTGTTTCGCAACAGATGTACAGTAAGCAGAGACTGCTTCTGAATAGGAAAAAATGAGAACACAAACACAGGCTGGGATATGCAGACAAATTCAAAAACAACAAGATGGGTTTTCTTACTGATAACCAATGGCACAGAAGAATGTTTATGAAAGGAATATAAGAGAGCTGAAAAAAACAAGATGATGACACTCTTCAGATGCAAATGTGATTTCTTCCTCTCTATAATCAGACCAAGGGTAGCAATCTGAGGGAATGCACGTGGAAGAATTAGGGCTGAACTACTTGCAGGAGGCTCCGAGGACACAGATGCTGAAGCAACAATTCAGTTGTATTAAAAAAGAACCTAAGATAGATTTCTGATATGTTAATGAGTTTCATTGGCAAGCTCAGATCTTTGCCAACATACTCTGACCAAGACATAACATACAATCAGATCTTCAGTATTCACAAAATTCATTCCCACCCCCTATCATGACTCCTGTGACATCGTTACTACTGAGAAGACCGTAAGTTGTAGCTACAGTAGAGTTACAGAAAATGCACAACCACTGTCCACTTCAAAAGTCTTCAGAATGCCTGACTTAATGCAGATGGAGGGGGTTTCTGCACAGTGCAGGATGCCATTTTTCTAGATTTATTTGCATTCTTGACTTGTCTTCTCTAAGAAATCCTCGCCACACCTAAGTTACTTCTGTTCAAATGCTGGTGGATTTTTGTTTGGTTGTTTGCTTGTGGGGGTTTTTGTTTGGCTGGGTTTTTTTAAACTTGAAAACTAATTTAATTGAGAAAATTCTAAACAATGCACAAAGTGAACAGGCATAAGGTAGGAACAGACTGCTCAATATTGCTGTCCAAGGTTTCATCACTGCCTTCTCCCGTGACTATCCTTGGAATCTGATGGCACACTTGGCTGTTACTGGACTCTGATACCAAACTGGTGCTGGAAAAATTATTTTACATAGATGGGTTAATTTCAGTAGTTTTTACTGAAAATTTAAGAATCCTAAATCTAACCTAGACTTACAAAGCAAGTTTAAAATCCAACCTCAAGGTAGTTGGACCGGGCGCAGAAAAGCAGGTCCTTGTCTGGCTGCATTTCTTTCTGTCTTTCACCTGAACCGGATTTCTTTCAGGGTCTAATGCCATGTCCTTACCAGCTTCAAAACACAGAGTCTGGGCAACTCTTCCTTGCCCATGTAGGCAAGTGAAGAATTCAATCAGTTCTCTTCACTTCCTTGCTTTTTCAAATACAGTCCTATGACTGCAGTTTGGTAGGTTTTTCCTCAGTACTTTAAGTGCCTTTATATTGCCTTTAAATTAAAAGTTGTGTTATTGATAGATAGAGTGCTCTGGGGTTTTTCAGGTTTCACACTCTATCAGTCTAACCAGAAGTAGAAGCACTCGTTCGAAGTAATTTGCTTCTTCCCTAATTCATTTTAAAACCATTAGTATGATAGCAGAAAGATGTATTTAAGTTTATAAATGTTAATATTTGTAAAGTTATGTTTAGTTTTATTCACTAAACATACTGTACCTAAATCAAAATATATTCCAGTTCTGAGAATCTTTAAAAATATGCAGCCATTTATGACCACACATCAGCACAACCGAAGGCAGAAGCTATTTTTGAATACTGGGGATGAGAATCTGGTTCTGATAAGCAATGTAAATGTTTTTCAACCCAAATAATTCTATAGACAAAACAATATTTATTATAGAACTGTTTCTCTGCATAAAGTATTACTTATGCTACAACAAGTCCCAACACCAGGCAAAATTTTGTAGTCCAACTGGTGATACGCTATTTTACACAATAAAAAGCCAAAGATCCTAGCAACCAACAGCTTTGTATTAGTAATGGTACAACAGTTCTAACACACCTTGGTGCCTGTCTCCTACTAATCAAGCTCTTATTCCCAGACACTCTACACGTGATTCAGATTTTGAATAAAAGCATCTTTCCCTGAGAGCTCAATTCAACAGATGAATCATGCCTATAATTTTGCCTCAGGTATTAATTTTTGCTCTCCTGAGTGTTTTAAGCATGAAACACTTGCTTCCCAAAATGGAGGCCAGGTTGAATATTCAGGGGTTTGGGAGATGTTTTAGGTCTTGCTGTGCTAGAGAACTCATTGTAAGCACAGATGGGAGCAATAGGCAGCACAGGAGGAAGTGGGGACTCCAGTGCCTGCGGCTATTGATCCTGGTGTGCAGAGCAGTCACGGCTACTCCAGCCACCAGCATTGATCTGAATGAGAAAATAGGAGCATTCAGCAACAAGGGGAGAAATGAGAGAGGAAAAAAGAGAGAGTAACTAGCCTAATAATTACTTGATTACAGAAAGGAAAACTATCACTTAAGAAACAAGATGTCTTCAATGAACTGAGAAACACAAGTCTATTGGTCTCTGTAGGACTCAAAGTGCTTCAAGTTTTGCTGTCAGATGCCTGCTAGTGACAGGCTCTTGCTGGACTTTGCCACATCTGGAAATTCTACATCCAAGCCATGCTATACATGATACTTTCACTGAGAAGAATGCTTTCTTTTATTTTATTTTCTTAAATCTCCAGAGTGCAAGTCAATTAAGACACAATAGCAAGCTTCTCAAACTGAGAGGTCGCACTGTAGGGCAACTTACTCCACAGTAGAACAGATAATCATGTTAAGTACTTTGCAAAGCCTCAAAACACACTTCTCTGGCTATCCAAAGATCAATACTAATATGCCCACCCTCCAGCCAAACTAAACATGATTCACTGGAATATGTTTCTACTGTGCAAAAAATGAAAGGAAAACTACGTTAGGCTGATGGGTTTCATTTAGGGACCCAGCTTTCACAGCAGTAGGGACAAAGTCCAGAAATACTACCTTGTATACATCTCCTTCTCTATAGTTATTAACCTCTTTGGAAGCTGTATGTATTGATGGTTTTTTTTAATAAAAGACTCACAGAGGAACATCAAATTGAGATTTCTATTTCCCTCACCCCAGTCTGCCTCACTT
The DNA here is from genome assembly GCF_037038585.1 of Patagioenas fasciata. NCBI lineage: Eukaryota > Metazoa > Chordata > Aves > Columbiformes > Columbidae > Patagioenas > Patagioenas fasciata. Next base: position 77,518,578 of record NC_092523.1, on the reverse strand, counting down.
CTATAGGTTTTGTAGCCAATTTTGCCCTTGATTACTTACCCATAGCTCTGACTGAAATCAACCAACAAGTTGTCTATATATATAGATGGCAAGAAGAAAGGCATTAATGTCGGATTTTCAGAAGTACGCAGTACTGACTCCTTTTCTCCCATTAAAGGCAAAACGAGTTTTACCACTGTCTTCCAGTAAGGAGCACAAATAAATCAGTTCTATATGTTTAGTAAAATCTCACCCCTAATTCGCACATGTTGCTGGTAGCATAATCTCAATGTCACAATAGGGTAAAGAGACAAAAGTCTTGGGTCTGTTGTCCATCCAGGATACAACTTCTGCACAAAGCTACTGCACTGGTAAAAAAAGTCAGTACTTGATTATAAGCATCCAGTGTACAGAAGGGAGAGGTAAGCCTAAATTCACACAGATTTTCCACTGCATTTTGACTGACAATCCATATAACCTTATAGAGGAATACTAACCTGCACCACATTTTTCAACATCCTCTTGTTTTCTCAGAAGAGGGATTCTGCACTAACCCACGCAGATGGAACCACCTCACACCTTCCCAAGGGCTGCATATCCGTGTCCAATAACAACTATAATTACTGTCCCTCCATATATCCTAAGCTAATCTCAAACAAACAAACAAACAAAAAAAGGCAATAATCCAGTTACCCAGTTTCACACTTAATGTTCTTCAGTTTTTCAGTATTTCCTGAAACACAAGCATTCAAATGCTGTGCAAACATTTAAATTTTCTCTCGTTATTTCAAGGTACATAGCGATTAAGAAATATATGCATTGGGGCTGAACACTTCTAATACTCCAGCTAAGATGTTGTCTTCTTTTAACACAACTTTCAGATCCAGTATGACTTGTAGTTTGATTCATATAACAAAAAAGGGTTTATTCTTTTTTTTTTTTTAAACACACAATTTCCACTAGTTTATAATTGAATATATTAGTAAAATTACATACTTTTTAATTAAGCTCTAATTTAGGCACAGATCTTTAGCTCACTGATGTGAATTGTCTAGGCTAAGATTATTGTTTACTACAAATGTTAATGCTTCATTGTCTCCTTTACTTACAGTTCTTTCTTGTACTGAAAAGTGACCCAGTCTGGCCACCAATTCTGCAGTTCATTGATCACTTCTCATTAATCAGGGAACAGCAGTTTTCTACTCACTGTGATCTAAGCTTCCAAGCCTTTTTGTATCCAGTGATGAATTCCACCATCAATCCCAGACCAGCTAATGAAAGTATACTTGGCTTTTGGGTGGTATTCTGTCACAAAGCCTTCTTGAAGTCAAAATATGTTGTATCTTTTTCTTTGCCCCTGTCATATCTCATTGACCATCTCTCCTTCCCAGAGATGTGAAGCACAACCTACCTTTCATTAACCCACACTGACTTGCTGACCAGACTGTATTTGTCCAAATTTTTAAAAACCTCTAAATTCTATAGTTTCATCTGTTCTTTGCTGTCGTTTAATATCTTGAAACCTAGTTGACATATGCACAAGATTTACTGAGTTCTTATCCATCCTATAGGATCAATAGCAAAACATATAATTCTGGGCAACTGTGGCTGTCGTAGAAAAATTGCAAGTACTGACAGTTTTGACTTCAGGCTTGGATCAAATCTCTCTTTATCCTGAATGCCAATATTCCACAGATCCGGTATTCTTCCAGCCCAGCTCCAAAACTGTTTCAATAATGATGTTTTGATAAAACCAGACAAAGCCAAAATCTTCCATTAATTTTTACAACTTCCTCTATTTTCATCACTTGCTACTACTTGAAACTTTAAAGCTGTGTGGAAGGAGTTATCTTCCCAACCACCCAGCATCCCACTTCAAATCATGTTTCTGATTCAAGCCTCCCTACCAAGCTGCCTAGTGAACACTGATTTTAAGAAGTCATTCTGTTTCATAGAAATATCCCCATCTTCTGTCATAAGTTTCCTTTCAGTATTCCCCCACAGGGCCTACAGTCTCTCTCATCAAACTCTTGCTCCTCATACTTTATATTTGTATAACCATTTATTATTCATATTCACGTCCCGTGTAATTTTGCTTTCATTTTCAATCTGAGCTTTCTTGATCATTTCCTTACTGTGTTTCTTTTGCCTCCTGTACCTTCTCTTTCAGAGCTAACACTTCTGATTTATCCTAAGGGATTTCTTGGAAATGAGATGTTAGCTCTCAGTGTGGTTTTCTTGGCAAATCTTTAAAAAAAAAAAAATAGATGTCTTGGCTGCATTTCCCCTGGCCTTGATCTCCTCCTGTATTTCCCTGGTCATCCATATTGATCATTTCTGCCACTTCTTGAATATTTATGTCTCGACTAGATACATATTGTATTTGCTGAGCTCACACTAATCTGCCTTTGGTACTTTGTACTCACTTCACTTCCCACTGTGTTTTGCTCAGAGGTTTGCACAACTACGTTGCTGCCAAGACAGACATCACTGTGTTTGACTACAGAGTCACAATGACTCTAAGTTATCACACAGCAATTGGAAGTACTAAGTTTTGTACCTGGAATGTCTCATTCCCTATGATAAGACAGCAAGTGGTCCAATTCTTCTACTATTACTCTATTTCATGAAAATCCAAGTAAATGAAATTTACATTGTCCAAGTTTATGCAAAAGCAATTATTTCTAACTCCTTGACATGAAACCATGTCAGAATATCAATTTTCCATTTTTCAATCCACTGTAGTATGTAATAATAACGTAATTACAGTAGATAATGTACTCTGAATGCTTTCTCTTTCTGTGAGGTATAAAATTTTACCAACCTATACACTGAGTTTTAACCCTAATCACATTTCAAAGAATCATTTTCTCCAGGAAAAACAAACAAGCAAACAAAACCAGCCAAAATTCTCCATGATGCACCCCACCTGTCTACTACATTGTATTTTAAGGTGACATACTTCTGTTCGTATTTCGTGAGAGAGCTATTATTTGACCTTCATCTCCTCAGAGAAAGGAAATGTCACTGTAACTTTACATTCCTCTATTCTCCCAGCTGTAAGGCTGGTGTGAAGAACATTGTTGGCATTTCAGAGCTGGAATCATTGCAATGCAGACTGTGTTCATTGTGTTATCTTCAAATTTGTCTAATCTAGAAATAAAGTATCAAGTTCTCTTCTGAATGGAAGTTCTCTTCAATCTAAGACATCAACCCAGATACCAGAGTTCCTAAATCACCACTCCCCAGCTAGAGCATTTGCATCAGGGCAGCAGGGAATTCTACAAACCCATGTATCTCATCCTGACAACTGAGAAGAAAACTTTGAAAATACATGAAAAATTCATGGAGTGCATATATTCTGAAGTAGCATGGGATTTCCAAAATGCCTCTGCTCTACATATCATTTGTTATATTTTTCTTATTAGCTGTGTGCCGGGTTAAAATAGAGCATTGAATGAACAGAAGGGCATGTAAATGGGAAAGGTGGGTGCAGGGAGACTGTGTATATGTGGATGGATGAGCATGGAGGTGGAGAGAAGCACTTGAGTTTATAAAGAATAGAGACAAAATTGGTGCTGAAATTGTCTTCAGTGCTTCAAACAAGCACTAAAGGAGTGAAACTGGCATTTAAACATTTTCCAGAGAGATAAAAAAGTCGTCTGTTTTGCACTCAGTCCTATTATTTAGGGTCTCTTATTTCTTCAGTACTTCTGAAAGCCTCTCGTTTTTTCTTGCTTTGACTGCTGACTGGTACTGGGTATTTCTTTACAGAGGACAGACAGAGAGTGGAATCTGCAGCCTCGTGCCTGTCACTCTGTAGGGCTGTTGAGTTCTCGCTGCAGACAGCAGGGAACGTATCACATTCAGTGCCTGATGCTGCAAAATGGTGAAGTTCATTGGGGAAGGTGCTGCTGTTCAATATCACTCAAGCTTAGTTTTTTTGACCCATTTTGGCCACCCTTGCTTGTCTCCAAATGACACCATTATGCCAACAGGAAGGGAAACATGCCAAGGCCCTTCAGGATCAACAGTCTGCAAGTCAAGGACAGTTGACTCTGGGATTTGGTTTTCCACTCTTGAACCATTTCGGCAGACGTTGGTGAAGCAGACGTTATAGGCAGCTAATAATTAATCACAATTAGTTAAAATATGAAGTATTCCTGTGCTTAAAATGGAACCACTGAAGCAATATGTTGAGTTTTGGGGATGTTTTGTGTGGCATTTTTCCACCCCTCTTTTCCACATTTGCATTTGCTTTAGCCAAAGGTAGGTTTCTCCGCTCCTTAGAGAAGCAGACAGAGCAGCAATACCACCACATTGTAAAATTCAGGGTTTTCATAATGTAATACCAATATATGCCCTTCAACTGAATTACACTGTCAATTTTACATCAGGAATGTTCTGCATTGTCAGTATCAAACTATGTGGTGTTTGATGTCTTTTGAATTGGATAATTTGGAAGGATACAATGTGAGTAACGTAACACTATCAAGGATTTCCCTGTTTAAAGAATACTATCAAGGCAACAAACCAGAGCTTTCATTGAGGTTCAGTGCTGTACTGTATCATCACCACTTAGTAGAAAAGAGCACTCTCCTGTCCTAAACTTCAAATGCTTTATGGTGGAGTTTTACTTCACTATAGATACTAATCGTTCCTCCAGTAAGAAAATAGGGCTTTTCATCTAGGGAAGTCCTGATCTCATAAGAAAGAAAAACTGAAAACTCTTCCTGGGAGGACAACCATTCAGTGGATAAGCCACCAGACTTGGAAGTTGGTGGACCTGACCTCTAGTCTGCCCCCTGCCATTAACCCATGGGATGAAGGCAGTTTTGCCAGCCTGGCTACAACACGGATGATGCACCAGCATCTTTTCGCTATAGTTTGTACAGTAAGAGAGAAAAGTTCCTGCCAGTTTCCATTTGAAGCAGACACACAGAGCACATCCATACTAAACAACTCTTGGTTTGTTAGATGTCGATGCTCTTGCCACACCAAAAACCCATCTGAAAAGAGTCATATTAAAAACTGTTACAAACTGCAAAACAGAGCCAACTTCTGATTTTAGTATCATCAGTTATATCCGTATCAGCAACCTCATACCTTCCTCTAAGGGAGAAGATGACAGAAGGGAAAAACAACGGAGAACAGAAAAAGCTGTTTCTTAGGAAACCCACTGAGATGTCTCCTGCTAAGCTGCTTTCAAATGTTTTGAAGTGAAAATCTTTAACTGTGCAGATGACCTAGTCAAACCCTATTCTTCAGCTAAGCTAACCAAACAGGACTACAGCATGCTCTAACTGGGTTTACCCTTTTTTGCCAAAGAAAGAATTCAATCTCACATCCTTGTTTCAAGGATAGTTCATTTTTATAGGTTGAGAGCAAAAAAACCTCATTTGCAATACAGCAGGTGGTAGAAGACAGCAAAAAGATATCTACAGGGAGAACAAGAATGTTTCAGGAACACAAAGTTATCCGAACACACATTAATTTTATCCTAACCTAGAATTCCTTGGTTTTGATCGCTGTAGACAAAAATACTTTTCTTGTTCTAGTTCGACTGGGAGTAAAGGGCTAAAGGAAAACCTGGTCCCTTTAAAATAAATAAATATATTTTTTTGAAGTATCACTAATAATTTATGTTTTCATGTTATAAAATGTGAAAAAAATATTTTTCTTTTCCAAATAATTAACTCCAAGCATGTTAAGTTTTCTGATTTTTTTTCTCTTGAAGAATAGCTTACCAGAACAGATTTTCAGATGCTCATCATACTTTCTCTTACATATTTTTCCCAACAAGACTTTCTCCTGAAAAAGTGTCACTGCTCTTATTGTACACCATATGTACATTGGAACTTGCAAACTCATTTAATTAAAAACCATCTATGATTAAAATAAGAAATTAAACTGAACACTGGCTGAGTATTGAAGTATTGTCTCTTCATGGTCATTTTGATGGGATTGAGCAGGTAATGTGCAGCCTTTTAAAATGCTTCCAAAATGTTTTCATTTGTAGATCTTAAATAACTTTACAGTAAAATAAGTAAGAGTATTCCAAAATAAGGTAAAGACAACTAAATATGAGCATTTGATAGGTAAGCGCTACAATGCACAGTGGTACTAACAGACTTAATATTGGCACGTTACTGGCACAGATTAGAAGTTCTGAAATACAATCTTTCAGCTGCCAGCTCTAGTAATAAATTACAATATGTTCCTTTTAACCTCCCAACAGTGACCACAGACATCATTCTAAATGACCAATCATGGAAAAAAGAACTACAGCACACCTCTTTATCCATGGAAATATCTCTGTTCTTTCTGTTAAAATCAGGAAGCAGTTCTTTTTTAGTTTTACAGTTTTGGGGGTTTTTTTCAGTTTTAAAATAAAACCTTTCCAAGCAAGATTTTCCTGAATGTAATCTGATGAATCTACTGTATAACAGTAATAGACGTCATGGTGATCATACCAGTCAATCCAGTGATTTGAGTTATAACCAAAAGTTCACATCTTAACCCATTTTTAAATTCTTTGAAGCTTCGAAAGCTAAGAAACTTGTTCTCACCAATCTTTGCTATCAGTATTTTCCCTTTTGCTCTTTATCACAAACTTTTAAGAGCTACTCATGTGCGCATTTCTGCTCTGAATTCCAGTTTGCTGACAAAGAAGATTACTTCTAAAATAAATACTGCATTCACCCCAAGTCATCATAATGTCCCCTAATTTGACATGACGTTAACCAGCCACTTCTAAATTTTCTACACCAATCTGAGACAATAAGCACAGCAGAGAGCTCAAGTCATCAGCCTTAGCGCACTGTGTGCGTCAGCAGGAGGCACCTTGGCTCACAGGGTCACTTTCTGAGCTGAGTTTTGAATAAGTGGGATGTAATAAGCAGGGGCAAAAAAGAAGAAAGAAAAAAGAAAGAGAAGAGGGAATAGAGAAGAGATACATACAAGAAATGAGAAAGGCTAAGTAGAAAGGTTGGAATGCTCATTCCTGGCACAGACACACATGTACCATCTTCAACACATGGTTTTCTGTAGAAGAACCAATTTTAGATGTGTTCTCAGGTTATTGAACCCTCTCCTAAAGCCGCACCCTGCTGTGCAACAGCACTAGGTGTCTGTCACATGCTGTAACCAGTAGCATGGAAAATGACATCTGCAAGGCCATCATGGCGGTCACAGCTCACCACTACCCCAACTGCAGCCAGCTGCCAGCCTTGCCACAGCCACCCTTTGCTGTGCCACCATACGCCACGCTGGCACAGGGACAAGGCACCAGGCCACCTTCGGATGGGCAACGTGTTCAGGCCACCTGCCAGCAGAGCCAGCCCCCCAGGTTGCTCTCTGTCGAGTGATGAGATCAGACAGGGAGCTGGGGGGCCCCCCAAGCTCAGCGTCTGCATCCTTTTAATTGAACACAGCACCAACGAGGGACCTGCACTTGTGTGACAGTGTCTGGTCTAAGAGACGCAATTGTTTTGAAATAATTGCTGTGGCTGGGGTCTCCATGGAGGGAACCTGCCATGTGCTACATGAGGGGGAAGCAGAAACACTGCAGCCATGTCCAGCCCTCCTGCCCTCGCACCTCTCCCGCCAACTTCACCGAGAGCAAACACCACCATGCAACACAAGTCTGCAATTCTAATGAAGTTTTTTGCAGTGTTTCATATTCAGTGAAAGAGACTCCTCTTTTGTTCTTAAAGAACTTTTTGAAATAAAGCCCAAGTGCTTTATGATTATTTGAGTTCAGCAGAAATGTAGAAATCCAGGGCCGTGTACTTAATGTTTATCCACAGCATGACACTCACACCCAACCTGCGACCCACAAACAAGCTTGAAGTGGCTCTAGGTGAGCGTAGGCACACCATGAGCTTTTCCAGCCTCTCCAGACTTCCACTGGGCTGAGTGCCCTATTTATTTATTTATCTATTAAAAGATCAGATTACTCAATATGTCCTTGCCACTGTGATGCAAGAGTCAACGGCATCTGTGTTCAGGATGTTACTCCTGCATGACAGACCACTGTTAAAAGCTAGAAACAGTGGCCAGCTGCACAATATTGATACGATTATCACAGAAATATCAACCATTAATGTCAGAGGCTGGGGAAGGAGAAAATAATGTAAGAGGGAAGAGTGTCTTTGGCAGCTTTGAAGAATTAAAATACATCCATGAGTGAGACGTGAGTCCTCCAAGAGGTGGTGGCACCATCGCTGGACAAGGAGCCAGGAGAAGATACACCCAGGTAGCTGGGAGCTTGATGAGAAAGAAGAGATTCTCTCACAGAAAACTGTTCATTTTACCAGAGTACAAGGCAGGAGACTCCCATACCTCCTGCCTCCCTTCTCTGTGCTGCCAGAATCTGAAAATAGGCTTTTAATTTGTTTTTCCTTGTCTTTATCACCGATTTTTTTCTAAATAATGCAGGTAACACATGCACTTTTGAAGAAGGCATCTGACCCTGAAACAGACATCTTTTCAAGCCCCAGGGTCAAATTCTCAAAGTTACTCCTGGTATTGCTTCAAAAAGAATATTGTGTTAATCAACACAGGAGTGTTTCTGAAGATATTTTTATGAGTTTCTATCAATAATTTAAGTTTTATTATTATTGCTGTTGTTTGGCTTTCCTTGTTTCAATTACTCCGCATTGCGGTATGATGTTTTAAGCGCCTCAAGTTACGTTTGTCTGGTGTTGAGGCTCAAAACAAAATAAACACATCAATTAAAAACAGTGCAACTACCAAAATTACACATATTTTATTTTGGAAAAAAGCCTAAATACTAGGAACTTTCTTTATACCATATTACAGTCTCTAATCCATTTCCTGGGGCTCCAGAACATTCTTTTTTTTTCTGAAATATGTATTATTTTAGTTGAAAAGCTCTCAATGCAGTAAATGTTCATTTCCCTAACCTGGAACAGAACAAAGTACCGTCACCAGAACTGACAGACATCCCTTGCACAACGACTGATACAGCAGACTTTATTTTTAAGTAATTCTGTTCATCTTGCAGATAACAAAACTTGATCCTTGTCCAACATACAAGCAATGAAGCACAAGCTTTCAAACCAATGGGCGTACATATTTTGGTGGACGGGATATGAGTTGAAGCACCTTGCAGGACAGAGTGCACAATGGAGTGATTATATTCTCAAACAGGACACCACAAACACAGCTTTTTGCTGAAGTTGTGAGTTTATACTGTGTGAAAGCAAAAAAAGGACAAAATCACTTTTCTTTTTTCTGACCAAGTGATGTGCCTCAAGAGCAACACATATTTACAAAAAGCAGAATGGAAGAAAATCTGTTCTGTATTCAGGTTTAACTCAAGAAGAGCACATGTGGAATTTTGGTCTCCACTGTGTGTGGGTTGAACAACCTACAGAAAAGGAACAAGGTGGAAGGGGGTTGGGGTGGCTGCATGAGAATGGAAACAAGGGTATGAGCTCTGAAAAAATTCCTCCCGGAGCTTTCCCACAAGATTAGGCTGGGCTTATCTCCCCAGTGCTCAAGGTGTGGGACTGAGCCCTGGGGGCTTCTACAGGCAGGTTTGAACAGCTGGGGTGGGTACTTACACCTCATGTCCCTCATTTAGGAGGTAAAGACCATCAGAGCCCAAGTGGTTATACAGGAGGGTTGGTTGGTTGGTTTGATGGTATCTTCCACCTAGAGATTTTAACTCGTGCCTTTGCACTGAAGTTTTGCACACTCTTTTGCACAGCTGCCTATGACACTAGAGGTTTAACAGGAGATTCCTCAAGGAGAAATCCTATGGCAGCCCCTTTCCACTCTCTCTTCAATGGGAGCCCTGTGCTCTTTCTCCACCTTCACCCAGCTCCTCATCAGAGGACCCTATACTGATCATATAAGATACTGCAATGCTGCATCCAAAAAAAAAAATCTATAACAGAAAACATTTTAAAGAGATTAAAAACTGTCAGTTAGTTTAAAGGAAATAGAAAAATATATAGATAAGGTCATTACTTTGCCTTCCTTTCATATTAGTTTTTCCTAGGCTTTTTTATTGGCATCTGGTCAGCCTGTCATGGCACAGTCCAATTAAAATTATATATTATCACAGGTATCCTTCTGCTAGTACCAACATTTCCACTGGACAGGAGATTCTTCTGATAGCACTTTGATGTCCACTATCCAGTGTTTTAATTTCCTGACAAATTTATCATGTGTAGTTCACCATCTGAGGTGTTCAATCTCACAACAATAAAAGAAAGAGAGCTTGATGTTTTCCATACAACTTAATGTATAGACTTTTTTATTATTATTATTTATTTAAACTTGTATTAAAACAGCAGATTCCTCTAATGTGTGCATGTCAGGAAAGCAATATATCTTTGTATTTGGTCATGTTCAGAAGATGTTATTTGTCTGTTTAACTATACAAATCTAAAAAAAAATATTGAATTATTGTTTTGGTGCCAAAACAAAACTTGTGTCTAATCCCCAGTGTAGTGCAGCAAGAAATTGAAAGAAAAGGCCTGGTTTTGTAGCTCAAGAGATATGCAAGTGCCATAGAAGTAACGTTTTCTCCATTTTACAGTGTGAGGTTAATAAAGTAGAATAAAAATAGATTAAAGCCAGTTATGAAGTCACACTGCAAGTTTGTTGGAGAGCCAAAAACTTCATAACCAGAGTACAGTTCAGTATTTTCACCACAAAGCTCATTTGTCCTTTCATAAATGTCAAATAGTGTTAGAGAAAGCGGGTGACTTGCACAGCACTTTTATTTCCTCCTGACAATCATCTCTAGCCAAAATCCTAAATTCTATCCCAGTGAATATTTCAGACAAGTTAAAGAACTTCCATTCTTCATCATTTCTTCAGAACTGGTACCTGAAGCTTGAAATATGTTTTTCTGGAGTGCTAACAGTGGGCAGCATTTCTGCTTTGATTCTAACTGAGAAGGATCCATAGCAGGTGGGATAATGCATCTTTTTTAAACTGGATAGAGGTAAAAGACAATAACGAATCCGAAAGAATCTCTATGCACTGCTGGGGTGGTGATTCACAAAGGAAGAAGATGAGAGTCAGTGACTACAGTTTTGGGTATTGTTCTTCTCTCAGCATGGTTAAGTTTAATTTAAAGGTTCTTTAGCAGCACATTTCCAAAGTTACACAAACTATCTGTGCTCCAAGAGGATCTTCCCTTAGAGCTTCTGAGCTGTTAAGTCTCCTTTAAAACAAATAAAAAAAGCAATATGCTTGAGATCACCTCCAAAAAACCTGAAGCTGGATTTTGCTTGTCTGTGCAGAAGCATAGTGACACATGCCATAGTGACACCTTTATACTAGCACCAAGAAACATCTGCATCGTAAGTTTGTTCTAAATAATGTAATCTAAAGATGGCAGATCAAGACTTTCGGGCATTTTATTCACCATTAAAGATTTTTAAAGCCTTATTTGTGAAACGCATTTACTCCACAGCACTCCGTCTGCTATTTAAAAGCTATTTCAGTGTCTGTGATTGCAAGTAACATCAACATTCCTGTTACATAAACTACTAAACCTCAAGCACACTTCTGTTCCCAGGAAACATATGAAAGTGATATATATACGGCTGAATAAAACACATTTAAACACCTTCAACTTCCCTTTTTGAGGAGCACTTTCTCATTTGACCACAACAAATGTATAAATTCACAGCCGCCTGTGATCTGGAGCAGATGCTTACAAGGGTTTGCACCCCCTCGGTCCATCTGCACCTTGTATTTATATTGGATGACTGAAATGAATCCGCTACTTTATTTCACATGAGGTATCAAACATTCAACTGCTACTATACATAAACCCTTTACCAAACTTCTCTCTCATTCTTCACTGTTTTTATTCCCCGGTTATCCAGATCTCAGCCTACAGATACATGAAGAATCTACAAGGCTAGTAAAGCCCCACAGAACCATGTTTTCCTTCTTTTATGGAAAGAATTTTGCAAGCAAGGTGAAAAATGGTTTTATGCAGTATTTTTACAGATTTTTCCATTATGATTTTATGATGCTTATAAATTTGTAATTCCATACACAGCTTATTAAGGTTGAAGGCCTGTAGGAAACTGTTTTTATGAGCAACAATTCTATTCCTGAGCCTTGTCTGGAATGATTATGAAGGATCCCAAGACATTTAATTCCTACTTGGAAGCAGCTGAGACTGTCAGCAAACCCTTGTTTTGGACAGCATTCTAATGATAAAAAAACCATACTTCTGGAGGCACCTATTGCTGATACAAAAAAGTGTCTGATTAGACATATGGGAATGACAGGGTCGGAGAAAAGGGGCTTAACAAAGGTAAAAAGCGTATGAGGTGTAAAGCACAGAGAAGTCTCCATTACACCAAGGACTGTGTCAACAAGAAGAACCATTTTCAGACCTCCCAGAAGATGCTGGAGGTAAAAGTGGCTGTAAGACAAGTTGGGAAGTGTTTTGAAGGGGGAAACAAACCTCTACTGGTCGAGAGATCTGTGGCAGAATCAAAAATGATGATGGGGAAGTGGGAAAAGTTGACGAGAAATAGTGGCGTACGTATTAAAAACACCAAAAAACCCCACAAAAATACACCTTAAAAAGCTAGCTTTAGAATTTAAGAATTATCATTTATTTTCCTTCCATCTTTCCCAAACTCTTACTGAGAAACTTTGATTTTTTTACTTCGTTTGCAAGTATTTCCTTATCATTATTTTGTTTCTACCATTCTGCTCATATCTTCTACAATAATTTGCACTTTACAGCCAGCCATGAGAGAAATAAATACAAATGAAAGCCAAATAACAACGTATCTTTCCTAATTTATTGCCCTCATTCAATTCATTCTATTTGTCCCCCCCTTTGTCTCTCCTTCATTCCCTATAAAAAATAACATATCCTTTCCCTTCCCCTGTATTTTTCATTATTAGCTGCTACTTTAATTTTAATGCCTATTTCTTTTTCTTTTTTGATAACCAGAGCATGCCTCCTAATTTCTGGTTTGCTTTTGTTTGGAATTAGGAAGAGAAGAAGAAACATAACCTAGGCTCACATCACTGTGAATCAAGCTCTAGTGTGTTCAGAGAAGTTAACTCCAAATGGAGCACAATTCCACTAGGCATCCGAAAATTCTCCTTTCTGTTAACGTCCACTGTAAGGACTGCGTTATATGTTAAGCGCACTGAAGACAGCTACACATGCATTGAGATGCAAGTAGGATGGCAACAGCTGAAACTGCTGACATTCAGGAGCTGACTTGTAAAACACGGTAGAAAAAAAGAGGCAACAAAAGAAACAGCACAATTCTCTCATGACAACTTCCCAACAGGCTTCCTCAGTTGCAGAGTCATTTATAGAAAAAATATGTGCTAATTAGCATTTCACTTTTCTTCGACATTGTCAAAAATTTAAATATACCCAATATCTACATAATAATGCGAAACAGCTAATTCCTCCATTACAGGTAATTTTCCAGAGGATCACAGAAGTAATTTATTGCCTGCTGTGAAAAATATATGGCGGTGGTGACAGGTAGTTGCTTTCCCACCGTCTTCTTCATCTACGCACAGTTTTCATTCTACTTGTACTTTGGTGTCGCACATAATTCATACACCATTCACATCAGTCACCTAAGAAAAAAATAACATAATAAAGCCAGCTCGCTAGACCTACAATGGATTTCCCCAGTACCACAGCCGGTTCCCCCAGAACAGGCAACCACACTCCTTCCTTTCTCAATGTGCCAGACTTTGCATCGGTGCTTCAACTGTGGGAGGAATTACAGGCAGGGAAAAGATTTTATATCAATAAAGCTGGCCTAAACAGATTTTTTTTCCTTCCCAGCAAAGGTTTTAGCCCCTCTGAACTTCTGGCTGTTAAAATATCACGTTATTAATTTCCTCTTTTGCCATTTTTGCAGATGTAACAGGTAGCAGGACAAAAAAGAAATATGAGGGCATAACCATGATGTCCTTATTTTAGTACTACACACACACACTTACATTTTCTTCTGTCCTGGTCCTTCTTAAAACTATTTGCATTAGGCAAAATCTGCTTGTGGATGTGGGATAGAAAGTGCCCTCCTGCTTCACTAAAATTCAGCCTGAGGGTCAGGCATGGGGAAAAACTATAGGGAGATTACTCAGGAATTAATTTATTTTACTTAAAGAGGACTTTCATTTTTAACGTCAAGAAATCTAACTTCTCTTCTTTTTGTCTCTTTAGTATTTTTTTCAGTTATAATACATGGGCTGTGTTGAATTAAATTTCACATTGCATTGAATTCCCGATTCTCCCAAACTCCTTTTATGAAGCCATACTGCTTGTTAGATGATCTGTGAACACCCTATATTGATCATATCACATAGCACCACATGTAACTACTCCTACATTTATACAGTCCTAAAATTACATTTGGCTCTTTGAAGGCAACCGCAAGGCTGATGTGGCCCCCACTAAAAATGAGTTTGACACCCCTGCTGTATGCCCAGGTCTCCCACAGCGTTCTGAAAATCCCTACAAATGAGTCTAAAGCTCAGCTATAACTTAAATAAATAAACCTATGCATATCTACAGATATACAGATATATTTATATAGCTGTTGCTGTATAGATAGATGGGAAGTGAATCAAGGTTGTTGAGAAATAATAAGCGAAGACAAAGTAATTTAGCAGAATGTCTTATAGCTCCACTGGGAGCTGCCCAGGGACAAGCAGCACTTAGTACTGGCGTGAGGCAGAGACAACAGAAAATGTTTCTATTTAGCACTGGTACCCTTCACCTGGATAAGACGGCAAAAAAAGCGCAAATAAAAAAAGACATCAGAATAACAAATAACTGTGGAGAGTCACTCCGGACCTATTCTGAAACAGCAGAATACACTTTAAAAAGCAGTAAAACCAATAAAAATCCAGTCATCTTGAAAAAGGAGAGTCTTCTCTGCAATAAAGGCAGTCAATAAAGAAGCGCTCTCATTTAAACATCAAATGCACATTGTTTTGCAACACCTGTTATTCAGCCATAATAGCTTTCTTAACCTGTCAAATTGTTTAAGCTGAGGAAAAGAAATGGGCCTCCAGCTGAGCACTTCGGTGCAGAAAGCCTGCGCGAAGCGATATTAGTTTAATGAAATGTGTACAGATTGTAATTGTGGTAATAAGAGGGCAATTCCCCGAGGGGCAGTAGGAAGGCGGTGAGTGCAGCCAAGCAGAAAACAGAAGCTGCAGACTGGAGAGAGACACTGGTACCCTACATATGGACCCTCACTCTGCAACCTGCTCGCCGACTGCGCAGCCGTACCACATCTCCTCCCTGAGAAACCTCGGGGTCACCCCATGCCCCATCCTCACCCACAAGTGCTTCCTGCAGAATAGACCCGAGACGGTCTGATTAGACAGAAGAGAAACAGCACTGGAGGACACTGATATGTCTTCCACTTGCTCTGCTTCGTTAAGCCTGAGGCTTTGTAGTACGCAGTAAGCTACAAGGTGTTTTCCCAGGTAAATAAGTTGTCTAAGTCTTGGAAAAACGAGAAACAACACTTAGGGAGGAGATGAGGAAAGAGCATCATCAGACAACATACAGGCTTTTCCCTTCCATTTCTTAAAGGAAGAAAGAACATTGTTGCTTTAGCTTCCTTGACCATGCAAGCACAACAAACCCAGTTGTACTAGGCAGATTCCTACATGAAACCTGCCAACGTTCAAGTGCATCCCAGGGTTAGTCTAAGAGGAAATGTCAAAATCAACAACAATCATCATAGCAAGTACGGTTTGCCAGAGCTTCTGAGCTCTTGAGCTATGAAGTCTTTATCAGCTGAGCCTGCCGTAGTAATTTGGCAAGGTAATCCAATAAATTAATCTTCGTGGTAGTTTAATCAACCTAGTGGGTGTCACCAGCTTCCAAGAATATTTTGGTAAGGAAATATCCCCCTGTCTCTGCAGCCTGTGAATAACTCAGCAGACAGCAACAGCTAAAGCAGGGAGGCAGAAGCAAAGACTGACTTTATTGTCATAAATGTCGAGGTATTTGGGAAAAATGGGGGAAAAAATTACAGCTCAACTCCTTCCAAAACACAAAGATAAACTGTTAACTAGAGAAGGCTGAATTATGGGGCAAAGGGGGTGGATTTTGGTAGAAAGCTCTGGGATTCAGACTATTTCAGCTTTCTCACCAGCTCAGCACTTCACGTGCACAGGGAAAAGGATGAAGGAACTGGGAAAGCTGCTGCAGGACTGAAAGACATAGTTGTGGAATGATGGAAAGAGGGTGTTTGAGAGGTCAAAAGGGTCTGAAGAGGCATCAGGGCAGAGATGGAAAGAGACTGAAGACAGACTAACTCTCAAGACCACAGACTGATCCTGGCTATACCATGGGCTTGTAAATACATCTGTACAAAAGCAGAAACAAATGAATAAAATGATGTTTCATGTAACTCTAGAGTGACTTTCACTCTGGGGAACAGCACCAGGTAACCTCCAGGGGCCCTTCCTAACTAAATCATTCCAAATTTCTACATACATGCTGAGCAAGGGGAAGGAGCAGAGTTGGGAGACAGAAAAAGACAACAATACATCAAGGAAGAATGAAATGGTCATAAGAAAGGAAAAACTAATGACAAGAAAGTTAAAAAAAAACAGGTATGAGAGAAAAGGGGGGAAAATAATGTAAGACATTTTAAAGAAAAATCACCCACGAGCACGAAAACCAAAATCATGGCCCAGAAAAGCAACAGAACAAAGGAAGAGGCAGGAAATAGGAAGTATTTTATTTTATGGACGCAAATGAAGGAGCTGAAAAGAGGAGAAGCAGAAATAGATGTCATGTTAAAGGAAAGTCCAAGTTAAATGCTGCGTTTGGAGCTGAGAGTAGGGGAATTTTCAGGAAAGGTCATGATTCGGGAATAGAAAAATAACAGTTCACCCAGTTTCTCCAACAGTAACAGGTACTATGCTGCCTGCCCATTCTCAAAATTGTCTTATTTACCAGTGAAATACTAGGAAAAAACCCACACCTTCATTAGGTGATTTGCAGAATAATGGTTTTTTCAACATGGGCAACTCACCAACGAGCACTGCATTGCTGTCAATCAGAAAAGCAGCTGAAAAATGTGGTTTGGAAAGCAACCACTCATCTGAAAAGGTGAAACTTAGATGAGTGGTGAAACCCATCCTGTCTAACACTGCTCAGAGCACTACTGACACCCTATTATAGAAAATGCATCTCAGACATACCCTAGAAAGCGTGCTTCATGCGGGTGAGCAAAAAGATACATTGCAGACAGCAAGGGAATCTCAGCTATTTATTTTAGATACAATCAGAAGGTTAACAAAGACTATCACTGTTTCAGACCCCTGCTTTTCCAGTTCTGCAATACATACTTCTCCTTTTACACAGGAACAAGCTGGAGCTGCCTGTTGCTATTATAGTGACTTTAGCAAGCTGCGGTTCCCCAATAGCACCTGAGGGAAGCTTGTGAGCTTCTAATTCATTTCCCTGCTTGTAAGGAATAGCTCCCAACATGATGGCTATAATTACTTAGGACAATGTTGAGAGCATGGCAACAAGGTTCATCAGACTCAGAGCAGCTACAGTTGCCGGCGGATAAATCCATGCCACTGGTATAGATGTCACAGAGTTCCCTTCTACATGCCTTCAAAACTTCTTCACCTATAGAAACTCTTGATCCAGGCTAACTTGGGTGACACAGCTAGTAAAACGTGGTGTGACAGGGACCGGAGAGGAAGGGAGGGATATAAGGCAGTGTTCTGCTTCTCCATCCCACATCCCTTTTAATGATGGTTGAAAGAATTGCTCAGACTATTCCAGCTGAGGCCACAGTTGTGATGTGACACCATCACCTCTCATCAGTCACATCTCCTGAGCCAGGATGTCACAGAGGACGATATGACTGATGCAACCTGACACACCATGTCATCGTGCCAGGTTTGCCAGCTGGGAGACTGAGACGGAAAGGGAAAAGAAAAGAAAATAATAATTCAAAAAATAAATATTTTTTTAAAAACCACAAAACCAAACAAACCAACCACAAAACCAAACAAACCAACCACAAAACCAAGCAAACCAACCACAAAACCAAGCAAACCAACCACAAAACCAAACAAACCAACCACAAAACCAAACAAACCAACCACAAAACCAAACAAACCAACCACAAAACCAAACAAACCAACCACAAAACAGAAAACACAACCAGCAATTTTTAAGGGGGTTGTTTTGTTTTTAAGAAGCCTTGTTTTGCCTGCAAAAGCAAAAAATAAAGATACAGAGAAACAAAAAATAAAGATACAGAGCAGGAAAACAAATAAACCCAAAACTAAACTGAGGGCGAATCAGTGACCAACTAGTTTACTAAAGCTTTATTAGAGGTTTAGGCAGACCTTCTGTAGTGAATGGAGAGACACAGCAATGCAGACAGTCTCTCTGCAGTGTTAGAAACCCACTTCTCTCTCTTTTGCTCCTGCTGACAAACTGTGCAGACAGACAGCTTTGCCTCAAAGGGGAGATTCACATCCCTAAAGGCTGGTCTGAGACATGAGCATCAGATTTGTCCTTGTTTTCTGAAGTGAGAAAGCAGAGAAAGTGACATTTGTTTATCTTCCCCTTGAAAATAGTAAAACAATGTTAATTCAAGACTATGAATAATTATGAAAATAAGTATACACTCATACATTTCTGCAATAGATACATTAATATCAGCTATGGGAGTTGAGAGACATTTGGGATGCAGCTCTCCCACTGTTGGAGACAACCCAGTTACTTCTTCACCCCAAGCTGGTGAAGCAGCTACACAAAGCAAGAGGTCCTTGGAAAAAGAGGTAGGACCTTGGAAAAAGTCTCCTCCTGCAGTCAGATGCTGTGACTAAAGATCTAATGAGCCACAGGAGTTTCAGTTAGTGGATCTCAGCCAAAGCCACTTCTGCCACAAGTGCATTATTTGCCTCAGTCATGATTTAACAAACCTGACATGGCTGTATAGACAAATTTTGCAAAAATAGGCACAAGCACTTTAACAGTGACAAGTCAATTCAGAATAACTTACTACTTTTATTTTCTTCTTTGTTTCTCCCTCTAACCTGTAACCCATATAGCAACAACTGGATACCTGCATATAAAAAGTTGCAGCACCACACAACCAAAAAATAAAATAGTGCAAAAATCACATCAGTTTCAACACCAACTTCGGCTATGTTTTACATATTGACCCAGATTTTACTAAATTCTGTCCCTGTTCTAGAGTAAGCAGCTTTTTGACACAGAAAATGCTGTCGCTGGGATGCCAGAGTAACTGTCTGCAGATACAATGCAGTACACATTCTTGCAATTTAACAAGCATTGTGTCTGCCAGTAATGACCAATAGAAAAAGTTTTAGCTAATTAAGATCACCCTGAAATTCTGGCACATTAGACACTGCAGTTTTTGTTGCTATTTTTGTAGCTAAACACAAATTGAATTTGCAAGAAATACCATTTGAGTTTGATTACCTATTCTACAAATTCCTATCATACCAGGTACTAGTATTAACAGTGGGGGGGGTGGTCCTGATTTTGTAGCGTCTTAATTACCAATATTATATTTTTTAATACCGAAGTAAATGTTTGCATCCACAAAAATTATGTCTCTCTTCCTCTTTCCTCCCTCGATAGTGCTGAAACACACAGTCAGCCTGAGCTGTCCTGACCCAGCAGCCATCGCTATCTGGTCCTTCCCACTTCTCAATTGGCTTCAGGCAGTTTAGCTGATGATGCCAATCATCGAGTGAGAGGTCTTATAGTGACATCTGCCCATCAGTGAGTCTGACTATTTGTGTCTGACTTCCAGGGCAATTTTTCCTTTCCCTAAATGTCAGTTTATCTAACCATAGTCCAGTCACAACTTCCGACTACATAGCGTAGTAGCATTTCCAGTAGAAAACAAGAGAAAATCCATTAAACATGAAAACATTTAACTCTGGATTAGCCTCAGGCTGCACCATCCTCAGGGACTGACCCAAGTTCATTGCTGATATCAACAAATTCTTTTTATTGCCTTGTTGCTCTTTTGCTTTAATTGATTTTGTTGTTAATATCACAACAACTGTAATTTGCAGACAACCCACAGCCAGCCAGGGTGGGCGAGAGAGCCCACTATCTCAGTTGTGACACAGCTCACTCCTCCTCACTAACAGATTCCTGGTCCAGAAGACATTAATGAGCTCACTTCAAAAGCAAGGTCTTGATTCTATTTTGTGGAAGTTACCCAGCTCTCCATCTCTATCTTATTGGCTTTACATCCTGCCTAAAGTCACTTACATGCACTGTTACATTCATATCTGAGTGATCACAGGTGGCCACAGCTTTCACTGGGGAGCTGAACAACATGATGAAGCTACAAATATTCAGTTTAATTTTCAAATAACTACAAATGCAACTTCACACATTCAGCTTCAGCCCTACATTCATTTGAAGTTATATTATGGCAACTATTTTTTTCCAACAAATTTATTAATAAGATCAATCACCAAAACTCAGTACGTAACTGTGACATTTTAAAATAATTAAAAAGTCGTATTTACAAGCTATCGGTAACCAAAATTTACAATTTGAAGAAAAAACATACCCAGTCATAGTAGAATGGATAAACAAGACCAAATATTCACAGTGATTCTCTCTGAGTGAAAGCAGGAGAAATTGTTCATATGCAGAGACAAAAGGAAAAGCCTTGCTCGTGTATATAAAGTCCAAATAACACCACTTCTCCTGGTCCACTGTAGGACACGGGACGTACCAAAAATACATGACAGAGAATAGAGACAATTTGCTTTAAAGAAACTGAAATTCAGCTCAGGTTCCAATGTCCAGATATCAGGTCCATCAACACTATCATCTTACTCCTTTATCTTTCCCACCACCTTAGAAAGAGACTGAAGCCAGCAGCCTGGATATGAAATGCTGCCTCTACACAGTCACACAGATTTGTGTTTCAGATTTATTTTCTCCTCTTTCTTTTCTGCTTATGCCTCTCTTATTTTTAATTTCCTCCTTTGTAAAAACCTACACTTTATCTCAAGCTTCTAGCCAGCCAGATAATTTTTCTGTGTTTCTGTGTATTTAGCGCTGGACTGAAATGAAAATTAATAATCCATTGGGAAAAAAAGGGCATGTAGCCGTATGTACTACTGAGGCCGGGAGATCCTAATGAGAGAGCAATCTATTGGCTTTAAGCAATTATAAAACTATTCTCCTCAAGTAGCACTACTGGATTTTCGCCCAAATCTTTAGAAGACCCATACAGCTCAAGTCACAGTGCGGAACCACTACCGAAGGCAAAACAAGAAGCGAAGCCCTAGAGGGAGTGTTGACTGCCAGTGCACCTGCTGCTTTAGCTTTGCTCTCATTAATCCACCCTCTCTTCTTTCATTCCATTATTTTTGTCACTTCCCAAATTTACTTTGCTTTTTTCCTTCTGGAACTTGGCTAAGTCTTCCTTCCCTCGTGCTACTTTTTATATTCTCTCTCTTATCCCAACAAATGCTCCATAGCAGAGAGATTCATTCATCTCTAGCGCCTTATCTGGTGGAGCATATGCTTCTTTTCTTTGAGGTCAGATTAACTATTCCTTATAAATGGTACAAAGAAGAAATATGTGTTGGCAGCAAGTTCTGCTACTCTTAGCCATCATTTCTGTCCACTGCATTAAGCCAACTTAACATGCTTAAACATGCCTTTTGTCAACAGCAACAAAAGCAAAAAGGAGTTGAACTCTAGTTAATAAATCACTTTCTGGAGGCAGAAACTGCCTGAGAAATACGATGCCAAGCAGTTACTGCATGTTATTCTTACAGAAAGGGAAAATGAAGAGAAGTTTAACCAGCTTTCTGTGATTCTAAAAGGTGCTTTCTATATATGTGCACATGTACACCAATTGAACTAGTTACAAAAGAAGATCACACTAAAGTCCAGTATGTCCCTTCAGACAGATTTCACCCATCCCCAGTTCATCTTATTTCCTAATTAGAGAACCAATTCACTGGTATTAAAATTTAAAACATAAGTTTCTATCCCATGAGGCAAACTCCTGCAACTTTTGTGTATATTACATATGTGTATATATACATTAAAATAATATGCAAAACAATATAGAATATAAAACTCTGGAATCACATGAGAGGGAACCACAGCATTTTCTGTTAGTTCATAGCTATTCCTGTCCCAACATCCACAATAACCAAGAAGCAGTTAAAAAGAAGTCCAGCTATTTTAGAAGCTACTGTTTTAAAACCAGACAAATCATTATTTTAATGGCTGTGATGGCCCAAATTTAAGTGAAAAGCATAAAAGCTGACTGAGCCCTACATTATCATCTGTTGTTCATCTGCACTGGTTATCTAAAAAGACTTGAAAGAGAATAAACATTTCACTGTTCTCATGTCCAAAAGCTGCCTTTTGTGCTGACTGTTATTAGGACTTCTGTAACCAGCAAGCCACCTGCTTAGAATAAAGGTCATTTATTGAGATCGCAGACTTCAGATTTCCTCCCCCTTTCTCTACAGAGATGGGTTTAGACCAGACAACACTACATTTATCGGTATGTTTCTTGTAGGCAGTTGTCTCACTAGCACAAAGCAGGTTCCCCCATGCTACTGGGTGCATGAATATAAGGATGAAGCTGTCCCAAGCCTTTGTATCTGCCAGCTACAGCAGTTCTGGCTGCAGAGAGACGATGGCAAAAGCAACTCAGTGTCCCAGCGTTGAGCAGAGGGCATGGTCATTGCAGATTGGTGTGTTTACAAGTGGGGTTGCATTCAAGAAACAGCTGTACACTTGGGGAGACCCATGGCTCTGAATTCAAGCCCGATCCCTGCAGCTGCTGCCAGCAAAAGGAAATCAGGAGTGGAAGAGTAGGGAATCTCAAACACACCCCTTCCAGAAAGCACAGAGTAAGAAGGATTGCTTTCCCCTCGAGCCACAGTCAAGCGATCAATGTCAGTGTATCACCATCATGTCACAACTCCTATGATTCAGAGTCTCTTAACAGAGCTCTGAGAGGCATTCACAGAAAACTTATGTCTCCCCTAAAGACCGATGGACTGCAATGGGTTTGTTGGTCTCTTCTGTTCAGGCAGATTTTGGCTTTTCACAGAGTGCACATGGGAAGCACATCAGGGACACACAAGCAGAAGCACAGGATAAGTTAAGTCAACAACCAACCAACTCAGAGCAAGGGCTTGCAGTAGCATTTCTCCCAAATACCTTTAGTGTTAACGTATAGCATCGGATCATTTCTGCTGGGAAGAGACGCATTTTTCAGCTGATATCATTCCATAAACATCCCACAAGCTGCAAATGGAAGGGGCAGTGAGGATTTTGGTGCCTCTTTTTTGTCCATTCTCTATGGAATAATTATTTTTAAACTGTAATCTCTATTTTAAAGAAGTGTGTGCTGTCTCTCATCCTATTCAGCTAATGTATGCACACTTGCAGAGAATGTCAAGTTCCTTTGATAGTACAGATAAAGGAATATTTCAAGATTTTTAAAGAAGGAGCCCTTATCATAATGATGTTAATCATAATTATATTGTACTTTTCACTCAAACCACTGAAAAAATCTTGGAATCATCATTAAGAGATTCACCAAATTTTGATTTGATCCATATCTGACAGAGACATATGTGACTATACGTTTTATTCCAAGAAAAGGAAAAAAATAGAAAAAGCTCAAAGATTAATAGTTTCCTTTGGGTCTATTTAGCAAACTTCTTTAAAAACCTCGAAGGAAATTCCAGATTTAGAACAATTGCAGAATACTGGATGGTGGGATGTGGAGAGAAATCTGTCTCAGCTTTCTACATCAAGCCAAATAAGATTCTCTTATGCACTGTACAATAGTTAGTATACAATATGATCATGTAGAGAGCCTCTTAACCGTTGTGACACTGTTTATTTTCAGTGTTATATGTTTGATATTAAAACAGATGGTTAGTATCTGTTTCTAGTTTCAAGGACCTTCTTAGTCAACCATTTTCAGGTCCAATTAGAAATTATAGGGTATTGCTTTGTTTATTTATTTATTTTAAATGAGCAGTATTCATCTTCTTCCTCTGGTACAAATCATCAGCAACATGGTGCATCTTCCTATGATGGCACCAGTGTCTGAGTGTTAATCAGGAAATGCACCAAACAACTAAATGATTTTTGATAGTTTCATTCACCAAAAAAAAAAATCTAAAAAAGTGCATTCGTAGTAACATACATGTCAAGTAGTTCATTTTTGTAAAGGAAGTGGCCAGGTATGCAGTTAACTATATTTAGAGAATTAATGCAAAAGGATTAAGTAAATAAAGCACATCTTGATATATTTGGTTGCATATGGTAATCTGTGATACACTACAAAGTATTATTTCCCTTGCCATGTGTAAAAAGGGACACTGCTGGATGCTGTACAACTAAGACCAGTGCACAACCTTCCACACCAGGTTACCAAACTGTTTAAAAAGATGAAATGCAGTGGAAGGCACCAAACCAGAGTTCAAAGCACTTTTTCCCTCCGTTTTTAATGCAACTATTAACAGTGACTCTCAAAAGCTGACGAGTAAGGCTTCAATCACAAGGATGTGTGATTAGACTGATTGTGCAAGTAGCCTGTTTATCTCAAATCACGATTTTTTTTCCTCGTTTTGCAGCAGCTTCAACATCATTCCCAACACCAGATTTGAAATGCTGTCTCTACCAATCACACCAATGTATGTCTAAACTTAATCCCACTTTCTGCACCAGTATAAAAACAGATGGTCACACCTCATTTAATTTAGCACCTCTTTTTTTCTTTCATTCAGATGACCCTCTGTGAATCTTATCAGTTAAGCTAAATCACAGTATTTAAACTGCTTTGGAGCCATAAACAACACTCCCTGGGGTTTTCTGTGGCACTGACCTTTATCAGACATCATAATTTGAATTTATATACCTGACCACAAACTCCCATCTCATCCCCATAAAACCTAATTGGGAAAGGATTACCATCTCTGGACAGACTCAAGACTTCCAGCAAATGAGAACAAATGCTGTGCAGCCAGTACGCTTTCAAAACAATGTTGCATCAGATTTCCATTCTCTGCTGTTCACTGTTACCATTATGGAAACATCCAGCAGTCATAAAATAGAAATGCAAAGAATTCTGTTGAATTTAAAATGCAAAATTTTGAAGGGAAAAAACAAAAGTCAGTCTTTTGATTGGGAAACAATATTTAGATGCTGGAAAAGCCTTTGAAGTACCAGTTACTCAAATTCCTACAATGAAGTTACACAGAAATTTTCTCATAGGGATCTGAAAAAAGACAACTGGATCTGCAGTTGAGATTGCAAAAGCCGAAAGCTTTCTGCCTTGGGGGAAGCGTGCCAGATCACTAAAATGATGGGTGAAATCACCCCACTCCTAAATACTAATACAGCATACAGAATTGGAAGACATCATCATGGCTACATTTTGGCATGAACCATCAAACTAAACTAGTACAGGAAATTATCCCAAATGTCAATTAGAAAAAAGATTGCTACCCCAGATCACATCAGGTCTTCTGTAGCTTTATATGTAACTAAAACATTCCACCCAAAACTTTTAATGTAGAGTTCTGTATAGCATTTGATGGGATGCAAGTATCAGATGTGTATAGCCAGAGGTAAACAGGGAATATATAACTTTTTTGTGCAAGATGTATATCTGAATCAACATATAAATGGCTGCTTAAACTATTTTACATATGATAGACCTTTTTCAGTTTGATAAAGACAATTCCTAGGTAAAAAATAGCCATTGTAGAACTTAACATTTGCAGTGAAAGCATGTACAGGATTTCAAAGCCTACAACAAATAATTTCCCTCTTGAGTACTCAACTGTCTAAAATAGTAGCAAGGAAGAAGTGAATAAGACAAACACAGAGTTGCTACTTAAAAAAAGAGAGAACAGAATACTTCCATAAAGATGGGAAAATACTTGGCTGTGCCAGTGTAACATATATGAGAAATCTTAGGTAGATTCAGAAGACTTGCATCAGAGATTAATTTGGCACTTAGCTTTTGAAATTCAGTTTGCTTAGGAGCAGGGTTCACTTTGTGTTGCTGTGGTTGTAACAGAGTTTTCATTTACAGTTATACTGCATTTAGTTGCAATTCAATTTGGACTTGAGGCAAGATCTTCCATGTGGTGAAATATCCAGAAATTACTCTGAAGGAGGCATACAAATTAAAGTGGCACAAATGTGGTTTGTTTTTACTGTCCACGTCCTTTGTTTTCAAACAAATGGACTTATGTAATATGGTCTCCTTCACATAGAGTATTGGTAAAATATGCTTTTCTCATCAGAAGATAGATTTGTGCATGCCAGATGTGCTCCAAAGGTGTTCTATGTGTACAAGCTGAGGCAGCAGATTGAAAAACCTGTGCTGGTCTCAACAAGGCCACAGCAAACTCTGCTAGGTTCTCTAAAAATTAGTCAGTACACAAAGGGACAATAATTGTGATATTTATGCACTGAATATTCTCCTGCATCCTGAGGGTCACACCTACTCAGTGGTGCCACTAATCAGCTACAGCACCTATTCAATGCAATGCAGTAGTGTCACAGAAGACCAAGAAATCATTCTCAGAGAGCAAGTATTAGTTTATATATGCTACACTCAGTGGTTATTTTTCCCCACAGAGGATTTTTTCCACATGAGGGGATTTTTTTCTGAAATGAAAGCAAGCAGGAATTTGGCAAAATCAGCATTGATGAGCAAAGGAATATGTCAGGATGTACAGTGATGCCCTTGTATATTATCTCAGCTTTTATCTTCATAGTCCTATTGGTGATGCACAAAGCCCTCTCCTAAAAATACCCTTTTAGAAGAACGACAAGTCTTTTTTGTGCTGTGGTAGCCACCTCAGTATCTAGAAAAGGAGAGATGCAGGTGAGAAGGTAATGCTGTGCCAGCTTTCAGAAATCAAACCAACACTGGTTATCTGAGCAAACAACGCCAGAGGAGCATCTCAGGGCTCCTAAAATTTTGACCTAGGGAGCGCAAAGCTGAGATTATAAATGTCCTCTCAAGGTCACTAGTTACGTCCCATTAGTGAGAGACCATGGCAGGAAAAGCCACTTCTGACTCCTGCCCATGAGCAGCAGTTATGGTCAGGACTGTCACAAGGTCCTACAAGAGCATGGTAACAAGAGTTGCACACTCCAGTTCTCCTGAGGCTGATCCACTTATAGCACAGCCTTTCCTCATCATCTAGATCCAGGCACTGGTATTCCCAAATCCCATTGTTTCACCCAAATTGTACATCTCACCCATGAGAAAAGGTGACAAATGAGGCTCTACACATAAACAATGTTTAGGTCTGAAGGGAAATCACCCAGTGCAGCTGTTCAGGGGTTTCTATCAATCTAAATTATTATCCAGATATGCTGACAAAAACTCAGAGCTTACCTCTATATATGTGTATGAATGTATGTATACACATGCAAACAACAATCTGAGTTGCCAAAAATCTATAGCCAAACACATTTCTGCATCTAGTTACTTGACCCTGATAAACAGGCGTGTTTCTGCAGTTGTCCCCCAGTTGCACAAGGACACAAGTGACCCAACACACAGGTTCAGAAATCCAGAAGCTCCTGCTTACACAGATGGGAAGTCATGGGATGACTTTAGCAGCTGTAGCAACAAAATTACAACTCTTAGCCACAGACACATTGAAAGTCCATTTTTTTTATAAGTGGTCTGATAAGTATACTTTGTTACACTGTTTTAGCATTTGTGATGTGTTTGGGCTTGTTTGTGTGTTAACTCTCGTTTCTCTTACTAGTGATGCAACTTTGTAACGTTGTTGAAATAAAACTTCTGTGTTGGCATTTATATGCCTGAACACCTGAACAACCACAGAATTTCATAATCAGAAGTGTAATGGTAGCACTTACACCCTCAAAAAATCATTATTATATTCATTGAAAGTTGGTAGTATTTATAGTTACGGGTGAAGTTCACCCTGTTAGCTAGAAACAAAAGTCATAGAGAATGAGCATTTTATGAAGTAACACCACTCAGAGCAACTCCAATCTGAAAGGACACACAAGAGCACAATGTATGCTTACACTCCTTGAAAATGCCACGTAAATTGGAGGAGGAATATTGCTAACTGCAGGATTCATCGTGTGACACTTGCAGGTTCCTCAGGGGGCGCGCAGTACACACACAGCCCTGCATTACGTGTCTACGTGTCCCAGCCAAGACAACTGCTCGCTCTGTGTTACTCACCAAGCCAGCCCCTTCAGATGTGAAACCCAACCTTCTGGAGATGCTCAGCCTGGATGGCCTTGGTTCCTTCATCCTCCCAGGTATCCTTAGGAAACTGCCTGCCCAGGTGATGCAGATCACCATCCCTGCACCACCGCCTGCCATCACAGGCTTGTTTCTACAACTCCAAGTTTCTAAATTTTGATTTGTAAATTTAGGCGTCCACTTCACATTTAAAAAATTCAGCTGCTCCTGATTCAAACCAACAGCCGAAGGTGCACTCTCCTATCTGTTCACCTGAGCCATCCACCCTCTGTGATTCTGAAAACTCATGCATAGACTGACGTAAATACTTTTTCCTGAAACATGATGTTCCCAAAAGGCTAATGAGAAGCTGTTAATGTTTAATTTTGCTTGTAAAGCACGGGTGAGTAAGTGCACTTTAAAGCATAAAATGAAATATTAGAGGCAAAGTATTTCTTATTTATTATCATAAGTTTTAGAAGACTTAAAAGATTTCAGCTCCACATTAGCAGTTATCTTTGTCACTCTCCCTGAAGAGTTGGTAACATTTAACCAGGCTCTAGGAGTAACCTTTAAGATGCTGCTTACAAAGGCACCACAAGGGATTTTTCAAGATACAGAAGCTGCAAACTTTTCCTTGCTGATGGAGGGGGGGAAGGAGAGGGAGAACAGAGAATGCAAAACGTACTGTTCTTTATTTGTAGTGTATCATCTGTAAAAGGCAAGTTAATCTGCACTAAGATATACTGTAGCTAAACATTTAAATTATGTCTCTTAGGTATGTCTCCCCAGGCTCTTAGAACACAATATTAAAAACAAAGCAAAAAGCACCACCTTTAGAAACAGGGATAATCATTAACTGAAGCTAGGCAGACAAGGCAAAGATTTTCCCCAAAGAATTTTCAGCCTAGCAAGAAACATGGGAGGTTATAGAGAAGAAACATCTGTCTCTGCAAATAAGATGTAGACAGGGAGGAAAGATCCATCAATCAACCTTCATACAGGGTGTAAGTCTGTTTGTTATTGCATTTTAGTGGTTGAACCACTACTAGATATTTCAGCCATTTTTCCTAACATCACATGAAAGAAATCTGTCTCTACAAATGTAGTTTTAAGGGCTAACTTTCATCTGTAAGGTGTATGTTTTCCCAAATGAAAAAGTTTGATTGCTGATGAGGATTATTATAAATAAAAGCTATTAACTCACCCCTCAGGTCTGGTGGTGGATCTGACACTACCATGTCACAGTTTACATGGTCAGCATGCCTTACAGCAGGCTGTTTTAAAGGGAATATAAAGTTAAGCCTTTAACTCTTATCCATCCACAGGAAAAAAAAATGCAGGTGTTTGCATATCACTAATTGCCTGATAATCAATAGGCTATTTACTGATCTTGGGGCTTCAACAGCAAGGCACTTCCTCCCATCACACTGAACCTTATCAAGGAAAGCTCCAAAACAAATGCCAATGCCAGTAACATCCTGAAATCTGGTTTAACAGACAACAGGACAGGTTTTAAGACACAATCATACAGCAAGACTCTGAACAGTGTAATCACAAGGACAACACAAATCATGAGTTACAACTCATGGACCAAACTCAGTCACATGTAAAAACTTTTCTAGAAGTCTGCTTTAGGATGTCTAGACTTCGTACTGATATGCTATTATGTCAAAGCGTCAGAATGTGTCAAATCAAAATCTGGTTCATTTAGGATAAGCCAATCCACTTGTTATCTTCGCTGCCAATGCCTGCTGATTCTTCATGCATGTAAATTTGTCCTATAAAAGTCCATAAATTTTCTAATGACACTGAAACACTGAAAACTGTAGAAAGAACACTCAAATATTCAAACCAACCCACAAGTTCCAAAACTACAGTTGCTTCTCATACTTCAAAACTGCACAACAGTTCAGACACCTGGGTGTGAGGCAGAAAACATATGAACAAATTGGATACACCGGGAAAGATGCAGATACAGCACAGTGATCAGTAGCAGAACTGCTATAGGGACACGGATTGCTCTCTACCACGTAGATGCTGCTTATGAAGTCTCCCAAACCTGCCATTTTTATTTGAGAGTTAAGGGTAGAGAGGTACAAAGGATCTGAGCAATCATCATGTCTTGGGCACAAACATCTATCGTAGTCGACATAAATGCAGTGACAGGATTCCCTGGACATTTCTGAAAATCTCAATCTAGGTCTTTCTATGAGTAAGGAAACAAATGAGATATCCACTTCAGAACAGCCCAGTGTCTTCCCTCAGCCTCACCGCCATCCACGTAGCTCAGCTCTCCTTTACTCAGTGTCACCTGCTTCAGACAGCGAGACAAATAACTTCAAACTCATGGCATTCATTTGTTCCCTGTGATTGCCACTCTGCACAGGACATCAATTGCCTTTCTTGATTCCCAGTAGATTTCAGTTATAGGAAATTTTTCCTACAATATTTTTCTAAATAGATTTAAATGAGATCAAACGTGTAATGGGAAGAACTTATACCATACGTTAGTCACTACCCAAACACTTTTCACATGCCACTGTCGTCAAGCACCATCTGATCTTACTACAGTGTTTAAAGTACAGATCCTTTTTTGTCATAGTCACTGTCCCTTTAAACAATTCGTGATACTTATATTTCACATATTTCTCCTGAACAGACTTAGACACATCGTTTTATAAAGTCCTCAAATTTTTGCTATTGAGCAAAATGTTAAGGGCTCCAACATTGTTATTTCCAAGCCACAGCCAGGTCGTATAATACTGGTACTGTTGGAAGATATTCATCAAACAGGCATTCAAGAAAAAGAAGTGCAGTGATGCGTTACTGGTGCAAGTGTTAGCTCCTGCTTGGAGACACAGAAGTCATTTTACATATACCACTTTCCTTGGCACTTAGTAACAAGGCAGGTCAGTCTGAGCATTCCTACTTAGCATCAATGGGTGGTAATTGTCCAAAAAGGCAGGGTAACAAGCAACAGGGAACACACAATTACAACTAGAGGCATGCGAAGCAGAATCTGGGCACAAGCTAAGCCCTGCACAGATCAGGCATTGCTCAATGGATCAGGTTCACTAAGAAAGTCCAGGAAGCCAACACAGACCTCAGCACCATGTCCCAGCAACAGAAGTCCTTCCCTGAGTCAGGTTAGGGTGGGAAAGCTGGTTGAAGAACCTGAGTCTCAGAGGTAACTCAGCCTCCTACCACGGCCCTTGTGCAGTGACACTGAGCAATGGCACTTTGTGCACCTCTTGCCCAGGGATCTGTCAAGGCTTTACCTTACACTCATGCATGGATTGCTCTGCAATAATATCTAATCAGTTTGCAAGTCACATTTGAAAAAAAAAAAAAACAAGTAAAATCAAGGCAGTCCCATGCTGCTTTCAGCCACCACAGGGGATAGGAATTGTCTGAGTGCAGGAAAAAAGCTGACAACACCATTTAGGAAATTAAGGGTTCTGAATATGTTTCTCAAACTGCTTTCAAGCATGTTTAATGTCCAAGAAAGTCAATATAGGCTAGTCAGACAGAAAATAAAACAGAAAATAAAAAGCAAAACTCTGGAGAGTATAATAAAAAATAAGTGGTCAAAATACAGCAGGGAAGAAAACAAAAGGAGTTTTTATCAAGGAACACTGCACACTGATGGAAACAATGAGAGGGAAGCCAGGGACAGCATACTGAGATGGGACACGGAACAGGGTAAGAGACGAAGCAAAGCACATTTATGTGGAAAGCTTCATAACAAGAGAAGTTGCCACGACTGGGGCGCTGATTGAAAGGCTGCATGTCAATACAACAGAGCTTCAACATGCTTTCTCTGAACACTACCTGGCACACAAAATATAATGTACTGGATGTAAATCAGCCCAGGGAGGGGAACAGTGAAATGGGTCTTACTCCAAACTAAGAAGAACCACTGTATCAGAGATACAGAAACAAGAGACTAATAATAAGTAGGTATGTTATGATAAGAAATATGTGATGCAGATCAGTCACTTAGGAGCAACGCACAGAAAGATGCACCTTTTTTTCTTTAAGGTAGGGAACCAGCATGTCCTGTTCCATCCTATAAGGTATAGCACACCATCACTATGAGATGTAGCATGCAAAACAGCACTACAGAAGGCAGTGAAAACCAAACATACCAAGTCCTAGATCCTAATCTACTTGATCTAATGTACTAAATAGGAAGGCTTTAACTCTTCATAGAATGAAATATGACAGTTCATATGGATATTTTAGGTTAGACCCTCAGCTGGCATAAATAGATGCAACCTCACCAAAACCTATAATTTTTAAATAGTATTTCTCACCACCATCCCTTTGGAAGGAGGCAGCTGAATTGCAGTTTGCACATTTGGCATCTCATCCAAAACTTCCTGGTCAACGTGGCCTAGAGATATGTTTTCTTTTTCTCTTAGCATGTTATGTATCCTGCTTCACAGACAACTAAGCACTTCATCTGCAGCTGACTCTGAGCCTGGTCCCCCTTCTATATCAAAAAACATTCTTGTAACTCCACACACACACAAAAATGCAATGAATGAATGTTATAAAGCAGTTGCTGCTTTGAAGGTGACAAAGCAAACAGAACGGACTCATCCATCTACTCATTTTCCTATTCAATATGATTAACTGGCTGAGTCAAATTTCTTTATCTTTTTCCAAAGGCTTGCAGTGACAAGGATTATCACTACTGAGATGCACCAAAAACGATTAAGCATTCATTACTGTTCCCTAAACCCAAATCTACTATTCCACCACATCTCCATCCCACACACATAGGCATGTCTGCTGTCATTCTTGCTGGGCTGAGGCTACAGTATGCCTTTGCTTTACAGCAATCACATTATGACTTACAGTTACTCGGCAAGAGCGACACACAAAGGCATAATGGCTTTAAAGCATCAAAGTGTCAGCAAATAACTCCAAAACAATTTTTCCCATAAGCAGCTGATAGTAGCTCCTATAAAACTAATG
Source organism: Patagioenas fasciata (assembly GCF_037038585.1). Classification (NCBI taxonomy): domain Eukaryota; kingdom Metazoa; phylum Chordata; class Aves; order Columbiformes; family Columbidae; genus Patagioenas; species Patagioenas fasciata. The sequence goes on along the minus strand of NC_092523.1, from coordinate 77,485,324 downwards.
ACATCTTTGTGTTTCTCCAACCAGTTAATTTTGGATAGAGCTCGATTGCCAGGTTTTTTTTCCCTCCACAGTGGTTCATAGCCCCAGTTTGAAACAAAAATTAGCCACAACCAAGGGACAAATGACTCTTTTAACAGAAAGCTTCTAAGCTGGTTTGTATTTGCATTGTGAATACTGAGGGCCCTAAAGAAAATGAAAGAGGAAAAAATTATTGGATTGCCAAGCAATTACCTTAGTAATATGTTCCAATTTCTCATTTGGGGAAATTTCCTTGAATATTGGTAATATAATTATGATAAAGGTTGAAGGCATACTACAGTACTCAACTGCTAACAGTCCACAAACAATTTGTCTTCTCATGACAGACAGGAGAGGCTCTAATTACACTGAACATTTCAAGGAAAGATTGAATGTTTGCCAGAGAGCTCTCCATTGATTGCCTTTAAAGCATAGTACTGGACTGCTGAAGGGAAAATACAGATTCTTGGCTCCAGGTAATTAACTTCCATGCTGTTCTCTTCTTAAACCCTAATGAAGGCCCCTTGAAGTCTTCATTACCAAAGGGTATTTGTTAATAAAAAAGCAGAGCGCCAGCCAAAGGTCTTATTTCCCCCCTCTTTCTCTATAAATTTCCCTCTATTATATATTCTCAGGACTCACTAATGCCTTTGAAGTGAGTAATGATGGCCTGAAAAGTGCAAAGGGTGAGGGATACCTAATGAGACAGGACAAAGCAGGAATGTGGGAAAAGCTGGAACCTGAAGAAAGACTTATAGGAGAGAACTGAGGTGTTCGACAGAGAAAAGAACAAGAGGAGAGGGAAGGCAGAGCTCTACCGGTATTTTGTGAAATGATATTACTGTGAAGTTAAATTGAAGAAGAAAATAGAGTAAACTTTTAGGAAATGCAGCAACTCAACATCTGAATCTGAGGGAGATACAATATTTCTCAGAGATGGTAGATAAACTAAGTCTAGATTTCATACAATAAGGAATAAGATTGCTGACTGACATTGGTGGCAGGAGACATCTGCTCAGATATTTAAAGTACTTAGTGTATCTGAAAGGGCTCTCCACAACAAAAACTCCAATCCAAGGACAGTGAATCCCCTTGCTCCAGCCACAAACACACACTGCTCTGCCAGCTGAGGTATAGGGGCTGCCTAAGGGAACGTGATCCCTTCTGCTGGCTCTGCTGCTGACAAAGTCTTTGGACTGCACTGACGGGGTGGCAATATATCAATGTATTCTAGTTCTATCCGACAAAGCACCAGAGTCCTTTTCTACAAGGTTCACGTGAAGTCACCTAAAAACACGTTTTGGATGATCTCTTAATTCCCCACACAAACATACAAGCATGTGCATTAAAAATGTCCGCAATATTACAGTTGGAGATTTAGTTGACCAGTACCTGAGTGCTGGAGGAAGGCCAAGATGTGCAGTCTGATTCCTCTTTCATTATCCAGTTGCCTGAATCCAAACCAGGAGCCACTAGCAGAAAGGAAGAAATGTTTTCATTATTTCATTTTCATCTATTTTGTATGTTAATATGTCTTTTCAATATATTAATCCACATGCTTCCCTGTGTCCAAAACCTACATCAAAACCAGCAGCTTATCTCTATCCCTTCTTCATGCCTTGGCAAGAGAGTTTGGCATATGAAGAGCCTCATCACTATTTGCTAGACAGTCTGTGCCCACACAGGAGCTATTCCTAGAGTTTCCAAGTTTGCACAGCGTGTTTCTGCTGCCTGCACACAGCAGTCATACACCCCCCCACCAATTGCCACTCCATGTCCCCATCCCAATTCCCACTCCATGCCCCCATTCCAATTTTGAAGGGGCAGCTTTCACATTAAAAACAGATCAGATAAATCTTAAATAGCACACACAAAAGCACAGCCTGGCAATTTGTTAGAGGATTCAGACAGAATACCCTCCCTAATCCTCACTAGTCACTATTTGCAGTTGCTGAAATGACCTTTTCCAGACACTAACCATCTGAAGATATGACAACTGTTCCAAGCCCATGAATAATTTCTGTTTCCCAAACCATGAAGAGTTGCTGCCAAAAGTATTTGGTTTTTGGTGGTGGTGGTTGTTTGTGTTTGTTTGTGCTTTGTTGTTTTGTTTAAAACAGTAAACAAAACCACAGCACCACCAAAACACAAAACCAAAACCAACTTGTACATTTCATGATCTAAAAATGGTTCCCACTCAAGCGATTTGTTGAGGTTTTGGGAAAGTATGTGAATTCTACATAACTGAGTGTCTTGCATTTCCTGAAGTCCCACATCCTCCAGAGATATAGCAAAGAATGCTCTAAGTGATTTCCTTTGTTAAGCTTATCCTTATGGTTTTTATAGCTTGTTGTACTAGCTAAGTCTCTCTAAAGTTCGATTTATCTTCCTAATTTTGGGATTTTTTTTTCAGTTGAGGTTTTAGCTATGTTTAATCAGTAGCTGCAAGAGATTTTAATTTGCAAGAAAGGGGTTTTTTTGGAGAAGGGTGGAGACTAATATAATCTCTTGCTTTAAAAAAAATATCTATTAAAATGCAGGCAAAATATAGGATTAAACAGCATAGAAGCTAAAGCTACTTTGCTTGATTGTGATAACAGTAGCACAAGTAAATCCAAATAATTAAAGGTAGCACAGATATCCAAAAGTTTTCCACAAGAATATCAAACATGAACAAATACCCTATCAAAACAAGCAAAGAACTTGCACTTAGATTTTTCAGTTCGGGACTGTTTGTAACAGCTCATATAAATGACGAATTATCACAGAACTAGTCTTTGCATCCAAAGTCCATTATTACTTTGCAGCACCACTTCATTTGGCAGAGGAAATTGAGTTCCATTCAGAACTGCCTAACCACCAGTGATAAGCCAAAGTATCCATTCCAGATCTCTGGCATTACAGATACTGGAGAAGCAACTGATCTTCTGATTGCAGAGGAGAAAAAGCTCCCCTACAGAGCAAAATGTTCTGTAGTTCCCTGTTAAACAGGAACCAGCCACTGATTCAGGAACAAACAGATCATTTCTTCAGATTACCCTGAAAGTACATTTTTCAACGTTTTCGCTTCAAGAAAAATGTTCTGAGGTTTTGGTTTGTTTTTTTTTTTTCACACTGACTCTGCAACCAAACCAGATACACTATTCACTTATCACTAGCTCCAAGATGTTACAGTTTTCATAATAGTGCTGATCACCTGTGTCACCGTGCATCACAACTGCTCGATGTTCAATTAGTATCTTTCTCTTACCACAAAGACACAAAGCAGTGCTGCTGACAGCTAATGAAAAATCCTCTTTAGCAACAGAGCCACATGCAGAGCAGTAGAAGCCTTTGCGCTCCTGCACTCAAAGTCCTGAGTTTGAACATCCTTCCTCACATTGCGGTTTAAACACAGGCTGTGATGGCCTCGGGGGACTCAGGTGTGAAAATGAGCTGGTTTCACATGCATCCTGGTGGGGCACATCAGCAAGATGACACAAGCTGATAAGAGATGTGTTACCCTCATAATCACACTCCCCAGTGGATGCATCTGTGCCACAACTCATTGCAGCAGGGACAGTGACAAGCAAATGTTCAGTCCTAGGAATAGAGTGGAAAAAGCTTTTGTCATATTGTTTGTAGATGGTTTGTGCCTTTCCTCAGGAACATACATTCAAGGGGTATCTGTATCTTAGGCCCAAGAATAATGGGAATGGAAAACAACTGTCAATTTTCCATTCTATTTTCTTCTATTGAGGTCTTATGTCCACACTCATCACCAGAGCACCTGAGTGCTTTCTAGAAGTTCATCAAGTGTGTCGTGGTTTTGTTAAAAAACAAGTTTCTCTTTTAGTGAATTTTGCCTGTCAGCTAAAGTCTTCATATTAGCTGCATTTTCCTGGAGAACCAGACGCATGTTTTGGTAAACCTAGCAATGGAATGCAAACTTATTGATAAGCACGGATGGACATCTCGCGAGAGGGGCAACGAGAAACTGGTGACCGAGAGACTGACCAACGGTGTATAACATGCCATTCACGTGAATACTTCATGTAAAAGTGGGAGATCACAAGGATCTTGTCCCTTTTGCCCTTTTTTCCTTCCCTTCTGCTTATGGCCGACATTAGGAGAGGACCTTGCTGGTCGTCCCTGCGAACTGAGGCCTAGTAAGAGGCTGAATCCAGCTCCGGTTGGCTACAGAGTCTAATCCAGGACTTTGGGTGCTGGCTCTGCAGTTGCTGAGACTTTCAAGATTGGTTTTGTATATTTTGTATTATTTTCTCTATTCTTATTAGTAGCATTAGTAAAACATCTTTAATTTTTCCAACTCTCTTCTCTCTGTCCTCCTTTCCCTGTCCTGAGTGGGAAGGGGGCAGAGGGAGGGGCAAAAGCGGGAAGTGGGGGGGAGAGGAGGTTAACAATACATCTGCCAGGGTTTGATTGTCACCCCGCAATCTTAACCCTCGATAAAGTAACACGACTAAAATCTGTCATGTGTTCATGTCCTCATCCCCTCGGCAGGGGTAGAAGTACATGGAATGTTTTGGTTTGCCTTTTTTTTTGTTTTTAATTGGACACATACACAGATTGCTATTTGTTATGTTAGGAAAGACAAGGTCAAACATGCACTTTTCACTTACAACAGATGGTGCTTTGTTTCGTATTGGTCCTAGGTCCTGTAAGACTTCAATCCATACTCCTAAACCATACTCAAGAAAGTCTTTATGTAGTTTCTTGTCTTGCTGGAGTGACTGATCACGGAAGCCACCTACAGGTCTATCAGCAAATCTTTACTTTTCTTGTAGTAGAGGGACATATGGTCACTAGTGTTACGTTAGCACAGGAGGATATTGAGGGGAAGCTGGAAGGAGAAAGGATCATCATCTTCCTACTACAATAACTTCAGCTTTTGGCTACACTTAGCAAAAACAAACTGGTCATAACCTCTCTAATAGATTGGGCCACTTCAGTGACTCCCTTGCATCCATAATTGCTCTGGATGGGACCATGATCCTGAATTAAATTCCACCTGGAAGCCTCAGAGGCAGTGCTGTTCATCCTCCTCCAAACCAGCACAAGAAACCAAGAGTCATTACCTTTTATGCAGTCTGTAGTAAGTTTTGCTTCCATTTTTCCCTACAATTAACAAAAAGAAAACCTAGGCTAGGCATTTCCACATGACTATTCTGCTCTTCCTTTTTGTCGTCTTAAACTAGAGGCCAATGATATTAAGACCAGCATATCTTCATGTTCTACATATCTCTGCTTCTTCCTTCACTTGTTGATCCCTCCAGTCGCAGCCTGTGACACTTACAGGCCATTTCATTTCCTACCAGAAACTCTGAGTTGTAACAGCTCCCTAAAAACAGCAGCCCATCAAACATCATTTTTTCCTTGTAAGACACTGTTGCAGGACTTGATCTTAACACACTTCATTACAAAACAAGGGCAAAATCCAGCCTTTTCCTGTTTATTATCAACACAAAAGCCCGGTGAGAGTTAAAAACAAAGGCAAACGAAGCTGACCCATTTTTAGATGTTAAAATAAAGCACCAGCACCCTCTATCAGGATATTTCAAACACTGGCAACAGAACAGTGATTTATCCTGAATAGAAAATATGCCTCTAGTAGATATTTAGTATGTACTGCAACCTCCCTAAGTCTGCTTTAATTAAAAGTGCTATTTCTGTTTTAAAATTGACACAAACCACGAGCATCCAGAGCTCTGCTTTGCACAGATATTTTTCAGAGCTGTAGAGCAAATTGTTATGCAGTATCATTCAAATAAAGGCCTGCAATAAGAGAAGTGATAATGAAGACAGCAGCTGTTACTAAATTACAAAAACAAGACAGATTTGTTGGCAAACACTAACAATCTGGAGAACTTTTTTGTAAGTTCAACACTTCTGCAAAGAGTTCCTATTTGGGTTCCCTCAATGGAGTGTGATGGCACAAGCAAAGTTGCTTCATGGGAGATTTGAGGTCTTGCTAATGCAACCGACATCTCCTCACACTGATCCCCATCACAGGGGAGGTAATTAAGGTCCATCTTGACATGCCATGTAAGCCCTGCTTTATGGAAGGGACTATACCATACAGAAGAGGTTCAGAAAGAAAACCTAGATGTCCAGTACCCTTCCTTTCCTAAATAACAGTTGCCACACAGCAGCAGAACACACTTCCTTATTGTGTCTCACTAAAATCCTCAACCACTACAGGAACAAACCTCCTTCAGTACCAAAGGGCAGATTTTTCACGATCTCTTTGTGTCTAAATCATTAAACAACTGTCAGAGTAGTTTCCAGTCAGTACAGAAAAACACTAGGTTTCAAGCAGGAATCTCAAGGAGCCATTCTTCCAGCTTGTGGCAAGTACTGCAATGCCACTGGTTTCTTTAGAGCATTGGCAATTTAAACAACTGGACACGTTCAAGACTTTTCCAGTCCCCTCTGGTTATATGCATTTTATCTTTCACAATGATCTTGCATAGTGATGGAATTTCCATACGGAAATGATCAGCTCACATTTTTCCCAATGTGCTATACGAAAGTGCATAGAGTAGCACAATTCCTCAACCATGAGGATTCCCAATCACTGCAGGCTTTTCATGTGTGGGCAAGTATACAACATAGATTTTGAAAACCATTTTGTTTCCTTTTTTTCTCTCCCTAGTAGTACGTCCTTCTCTCCTGAGAGGAGTCTCAAGAGCTACAGGTTTTATTTTCTTTCACTCTTATCGTCAAATTGACATTGCATCAAACTCCCCTTGGTGTCATACAAGTTCAAGAACTCTTGCTAAAAAACATTGCAGCTGCATCTTCAGTGCAGTGCTGGGGTAAGGTTATCAGGGCTACTGAAAGGGAGAGTGCTGCAGTGGGCTTTGAGAAAAAAACTCACCCCAAACAAGTCCATTACTGTTGCTATCAGGTCTCAGTTGAGACTGAGTAAATAGCAACATAAAGGAGATATCGAGCGATTTGTCATGTATGTTTTTAAATATGTAGATTGATACAAGACGCAGAGTCTGAGAAAGATGCCTTCTGCACTCCAGCACACAAACTGGAGTTTTGCCCTACACTTAAATAAAGCTATATGTCCAAGAAGTGTCTAGCCCCAAGGAGAGGGGGGGGAAATGCATATCTATACAGAAGAACCAGTTTTTAAATAGGAAAAGTGGTCAGTCTCTTTGGAAAAGAAATAAACAATGAGCTTTGGAAGAAAAGTTTTAATCTATCTGCATTTCTAAAAACATTTCAGAGGGGAGACTGCTGTAACAGTTATCATAACCACTTCTGCATGTTCTTTAACCTTTTGCAGTATTTTTGAAGGCTTTGATATGCAACATAGTATCACATGGAAACAAATCATTTTGCCTCAGTTGCTTTGTGGTAATTTCCCAAATGCATGCTATTGCCCATTGCCCCATGTCAAAGGGAACTTAGCCCTTTCTTCTTAAGGGAACTCAAATCTTCCATGGCACGCTAAACAGTATAAATGCAAGAACACGGCATTAGTTTTGGAAATAACCACCCATCTTGGAACAATAGGTTCACTGGTAAGACTTACTGGGCTCTTCTGTGTAAAACCATGGCAAAAGAAAGAAAAACAATAAGCCAGGACAGGCCACAGATTAAAACAACAGTCATGTGATGGAAAAGATACACTATCAGGTCTCTTCACAGAGAATATGAAGAGCAGACACACTGCATACTGCAGTGCACAACATAGTTGAGTTCCTTGGTCATAAGCAAGAAAGGGGAGTTACTGAGGAGTCTGTTGTATTGTATGTTAGATTTTATATCCAGTGGCACTTCTTGTACAAAAAAGTTGTTTGGTTGGTTTGTTGTTCTTTTTTAATCCTTATAACAAGAATGAGAGAAGTGGGGGGCAGATAAGGATAGATATTACTCTTAAACACAACAGGCATAAAAGATGTAGGAGATAAAAAACTTCCTCATCTCTTTTGAGTGGTAGTAGAACTACACTGGCAAGGGAGAAAAGGATCAGTTAACATTGACATAGTGTATAATTTTTTCAAATATTAGTTTAAAAACTTTTTTTAAAATATACATCAACTGTAAAATGATACTCAATATACAAATTATCTGAGCTTTTAACAACATGAAAATTATTTCTGCCTCTGCTGAAATACATGATATAAAACATAAACTTACCCATCTTCTTCCACGTTAACCTCATCTAGCAGTTCCTTCCTATCCAAAATGAAGTCAGACTGGTCAAAACTGCATACACTGCAAGCTTTTTCCATCAGATTCCTTTTAATCGTTACAGAGCCCACATTGTCTAACCCGGACCAGAACAGCTCCAATGGAAGGATTCTTTTCTGCTAGGTATATGACACAAACTTGGCCACCCATGTAATTGCCTGATGGATTCCTACTAATCTTTTGGGAAAGCAAAACGTGTACTAATAATCACAAAGGACCACTGTCTGCCTTCGCTGACATTTATTTGGCCCTAACAAAGCTGAGGAGACGTGTGCAGTGTCATCAAGTGAGCAGAGGAAGAGAACACTAGAATCCAGTCCTCCAAACACATGCAAAATAGAGAGATCAGATTAGGTAAATGCATGTTTTTCTAAATGCTTTACCCAAATAAAGCACAAAGAAGTTGAGCAGTTGTAGCAACAGCATGAATAGTAAAGATGAAAAATGCTGGTCCCACTTTTCCTACAGACACCATGTAAATAGAGAATTACACCATAAACATGTTGCAATTCCGTTTACCCAAAAGCAAAATTAAGAGTGATGAGATACTCAGTACTTACTTCCCAGGGGAGCTGTACACATTTAGACATCAGAGTCCCAAAAACTGTAATCAGATCCAACTCTCGCAATCACGTGATATCCAGTTGATTTCAATGGAACTTTCGATGAGGATCGGCCAGCATTAATTCTATAGCTGCAATGAACATACATACAATTAGTGAAAGATTGCTAAGTGCTTAGAGTTTCTGGGATACCTAAATGCAAAGGATTATTGCTACAGAGTATCCATCCTTAGTGTCACTCTAGTGACACTCCTGGAGCTGTTTTGGGAGCCGAGGTGAATAATAGACATGATTTACTATAAAATAATAATATTTCTCCAAAGAACAGCACCAAGGAAATTAAATACTAAAAGAGGAATAAAGTGCCCTGCATTTTCCTATGAACCAGAGAAAACCGATGGAAAACAGAACAGCTCCAACCAAATCACTCAGCAACTGCAGGTGGCAACCAAGCAGCAGGATTTGATGAAGTAACTAGTGCTGGTAAAAGCGCAGAAAGCAGGACTAGCATTTTTAAAAAAAATAACATAATTATATCAATATTGTCCAAACAGGTATAGCTGCATCTGTTGCAGGAATAAATAGCTTTTACTCAGTTCTTTGGGGAATGCCAGCTCAAAACCAAGTCTTCTCCTTCAGTCCTTTTTCCAAAAGCCATTTCTGGTGTGCAAAGGGTTGGAGTTATTTCTCCCAAATAAAATCAATGCGCATCTGCTCTCATAACTGTGCCTGCATATGTTCCCATCCAGAGCTAACTTGCTGACAGTTTCTGTTGCCCTTGTGTGGCTTCTCTGTTTTTTGACATATATGAGCATGTCAGGGCCCCGTTCCAGTCCCCTCCAAACACACACACACACAGCTCCCAGCCATCAAAAATTCAGAAATAAGTCTTGATCCTAAACATAACAACAACCACCAGATCAGTCTTCTCCTATGCTGCAGACTGAAATTTGCCCTGTGAGCTGCTGAGACAGTTGCTGCCCTTTGGGACGAGGCGGATGTCAGTGCTGCAGTGGCAGGGGAGTAGGGAGCCAGCTGTTGCCAGCTGCAGGGATGTTACAGCCACAGCCCCAGAGGAGATTTATTGCACGTTGACTTTGCCTTCAGAAAACCCTGCAAAACCTCCTTCTGTCATACTGCCTTCCCAGCGTAACAAGGATGACATTCACCCTCCGAGATCCCACTGGTATTAACAACAGCAAAAAACACTCACTGAAGTAAATAAATGCCCAGAAAAATAAACAATCTCCAAAAGCGCTGCACAAGAGACCCAAATACTGCGGTAGCCCAAGGCCAGGATGTTTAACCTTTAGAAAGTCAAGAGAGTTTGTGAAGTCCAGTTGGTGTTTTACAACACACACCGGACTCTATAGAGAAGTTAATCAGATATTGCAATAATCAGTTTTGCAGATGCTGAAAGGCACACAGTGCTTTAAACGTTATTGACTGAGAGAGCAAGTAACTGTGCTACCAGGTACTAGAGAGTTTATGCTCTCTATATGAAACATGTGAATATAGCTGCTCTGAAAGCCAGTGGTAACTTTGTCCTCATCTAGGACTCAGCACTCTGTCAGTGTGTGGCTGAATCCCAAGGCTTTTCACTGGATATTTGTTCTGTAAGAGGTCCTGACAATCACAGGTGACTGCTGGCTCCTGTAGTTATTAACGTAACGCAGTGATGGGATTCTTGCACCTAAGAAGGGTAGGGTGGAAGTAGGCATTCCTCTCTAAGCTCATTTTAAAACAACATTTTCCATCTGGGATCATTTTCATCAACATGTTCTTTCCCTGTTCCTTTTAATGGAAAAATGGAGGGAGAAGACAAGAAATCTGTTTAATCATCTCCTGTGCGATCAGCTGAATTCTAACGCTGTTTGATTACAGCTAGTCACAAAAATGTCAAGTGCATTTCCATTTAGAGTGCTTGCTTAAACAGCCATGCAAATGGGGACCACCCAAAAATCAGCACACATCAGGAGAGATTTGAGCTTCCTTATGGCGTATACTTGTTTCAATCCACTCTCCTGCTCTTTAAAATAATGCATTTTCACAGCACATCATTTCCATAAACGAGCATGATACATCACTGCTGCAGATTGACTCATGAGGCCCATTAATAAAGGCCAGGATTTCCCAGCAGCTTTTCTCATTGGGAAGGTGTTATCTTACCATCTAAATTTGTAATGAATATGATGCTCTTAGCCCTGTGCCCACCCCACTGTTCCAACTCCCATTCTCAATTTGGCTGGAGGTTTTCATCACACAGGCAGTGGTATCGTGTTAGAGAATAAATAATGTATTATTCCTTTCCCTAAGTAAGCAGCTATTCATTTCAAATGCAGCAAAAATGCTTGAAGTGAAATGGTTACCCTTGTCATATGAGATTCACCTCTTATAAAACATCTCTGCCCTGAGTTTCAAGCCTGTTATATAATTCCTAGTATTACACTGCTGAATGATACACTGTCAGTATTTGACAATACTAATATTCAGACAACCCCTTCTTTTGTGATTGTAGTTTTCCCACATTCGTTTGCTTTCCAAAATGAGCAGGGCTGGTCAGGAAATTGGGCCGGAGATTACAAGAAGATATGCAAGGAAAAAAACCACTGATGAAATATTGTCTATAAAAACACTTTGGGGTACCATTCTTTCAGTTTTTCCAACTAAGAACCCCCTGTTTTAATTATGAAACTCCGATTTAAAAAATGTTTTGTTTAAAAATCAGGCAACTGTGGTTTGGTGTACAGGAACAATGTAATTTCTGGCACAGTTTGTAAAAGTAATACGTTAGGTATGAATTTTCTGATTGGGGCTAGGAATTTCAGAAATCCCTATAAGGATCAAAAAAACCCATATAGACATTCAGAGAACCGGACAACTAATTCCCTGATTGTTTAAACTGGATTATTAAATGTTAAGCATACTCATTCGAACTGATCAGGCAAATGTTTTGACTCCCGAAACACAAGAATTTGCGGAGAACACAAAATTGTCAGCTTTCATGATCTTAAATTATTAACCTATTCAGTTTGGGTCTGGATATTATTGAGAATGGTATTGAAGAAATTATCTATGCCTTGGAGGCTTAGAAAAGCTTTCTATGCAAAGCTTCACCGAATTTTCAGGCTGCAGAACTGCACACCCCAAGCTGTGCTGTGCTCTCAGCCTGCTGAAACCTATTGAAGGAACTGAATTTCTCATGATGGTGCTTCCGCTTCCTCTTCTGGTCAAAATTGGGAAGTGCACAGATATTTTCCTGTCTTTTCAAGCTTAACACAGCATTCACAAACCCTCAAACACTTCAACAGGCTGGAGCTGTGTTCTTTAAGCACAGGTCCCAGCTCTTTAGCATAGTTGTGCAAACTAATTGCTAGCACATGGAGTTAATATCAACTATTGGATCTTCACACCATACTTCTTTGTGCACATAATAACAGCCCTCCAAGGAAGTCACTGTACAGATTTTTTAAAAATGGAGACGTATTTGGAAATATCACATCCTTATTCATCTGATTCATTATAAAGAGCTGTATTTCAAGCCTAAGCTGAACAGGCTTAGATAGTTAGAGCCTGAGGCATTTTTAACAGTTTTAGCCGCTTTGAATGTAGTTACTGTACTTATTACTGATAGGTATTAAAATAAGGAGAGTGTAGAGTTGCTGGTTTAGGAGCAAGTCTAAAAAACATAAAAAAGGACAAAGCACACACAGAGAACCCAAAAAAAACCAACCAAACAAAAACCACCACGACAAAACAACCACCAGAAAAAACACAAATGAAACACACCAGCAATACAAAAATAACTCTAAAAGAACAAGAGAATATGTACCAAGAGTCTCCTTACAGGTACACAACATTGCTAAAACAAGAGCAGCAAAACCATAGGTTCTCTTTTGTACATTAATCCCACAGTATCAATTAAAACAGAGAATTCAGAGTAGGACTGCCCAGATATTTTGAAAGAAGTCCAAAAGTCTAAGACTTACCTTGTTAACCGGACAGACTGTTTCCAGGTCTAGATAAGATTCTCTAGCCTTATTCTCACAATTCCCTGTGGTCTGCTAAAGTTTCCAACCTAGTCTTGTCTGATGGAGTTCAAATTAATAACAGTGTCTTGAAGACACAAGAGGTTTGACCAGCTTTGCAAAAGGCCGGTCTAGTAAATGGACGGTGCACCGGGTCAGTCACACCTGCAAACCACGTTATCACGCACACCTGCAGACTATATTGGACCCAGGAGAGAAGTAACGAGGTAATTAGCTAGACTGACATTTTACTGCAGGTTGAAGTCATTAGGAATCAGGCAAAACAGAGGAATGACTTTCTAAAGTTTACATTATTCCATATTTTGCTCAGGGTTTAAGGAGAATAATACCATGAAGCAGAAAACCTGATACCTTCTGATATAAGCAAGATTACCAGATACAGACAGGAACAAACTGTAGTGTTTCAATTCAGCTCTGAAATTCTTGAAACTCATAAGGGCCAGAGTTGGTGTCCTGGTTTGAACTTGCATACAAAGAGTGGTATGAAATGTTCATAGCAACAACAGCTTTAATGCATTTTCAGACAGTGAATACATAGTAACCCTATATGGTTGCTCCAAGTGTATCACCTGAGCTATAAGATAAGAACACACCTGGCAAGAGCTTTTACTTTCTGTTTGCTTCACAAATCATACTGCACACTTTATCCATGCAGAAGGCAGCAAATAGGACAAAATCCCAATCTGATCTTTATCATTATGCCTCCTAGCCTTTTTCCATGGTGTTTTAAAACTGTGCATCAGCCACAGGTGGTGAGCGTATTTCCCATCTGCCAGGGCTATATGCTGTGATCAGTATCAGAAGGGAGAGACAAAGAGACACTGAAAGTCTGTCCAACTAGATTAAAAACTGGAAAGCCATGTTATCCAAGGGATGTATTGATTCTGTGGGTATCATGCGTTTCATGCTGCAGAGCCATGGTCATGAGCAGAACCACACTGTGTTTGTGCCAAACCTGAAACTCGCCTCTTTAACTTTAATCAGACATTCAGTAGTAAAAAAAGGGAAAGCAACAAAATGGAGAAAAGCAGACTCTATAAAAGATGATAAATTATTTAGTAAGTGCTGCAGCTCCATAGAATGGTGTTTGCTAAACAGCACTCCACTTACCTCCTTACAAAACCCTCTTTGTGGAACTAGAATAATATACAGTTGTCCCAAAACACAGTATATTGTTATAAAGCCACTCTCTTCATTAGAGAGACTAAAGTACAGATAACAACTTCTCTCCTGCTTAATTTATTGCTGAGAATTGATCAAATTTGGCATGGATGGATGGATGCAGAATTTTTGTCCTCTTAGCAGTTTTCTTTGCTTCTATTGGCTTTAACCTCCTTGGGGACGAGTGACTACCCTGCACTACTGACCGAAATGCTGGGTCCAGCTGTGTCACAGGTACCCCTCAAAGGGGCAGCATGTTTCCTGTAACTTTCCTCTACTTTTGGCTACTGAAACAGCCTGAGATCCCACCTCCGTACGAAGGACACCTGCTTGGAAGGAGAAAGCAAGAGCAAGACCCCCCATCATGTGATCAGTTACCCTCGATTTGTAATGCAAAGTTCTGTAATAAGAGCCATCTGTCTTGCACAAAGCCTCCCTACACTGAACACTTTTACCGAGGGCCCCCAAACTGACAACCGACTGAGATTTATCCTGAGGCAGTCTGCAGATGAGAAGAAAGGACTTGGATTAAAGAGGCACTTCCCAGGATGCCTGCTGAATGGTTTTAGGAAACAGGCCAAGGCACTGAAGCCATTAGTCACCAAAGACAAAAATCAACCCAGCTGACAGTTATTTTCAAGAACCGAGGCTTACTGCCCAGGCTATGTCCATTCCTCTTCTGCATCAGAGTCATCTTCTCATTTCACTCACGCCATCATACTCTGCAATAATAGGAGGAATCCCTCCATGGCAATATGCAGTAACAATCACACTTTCACATACATATCTATGATAGCAAAATTTCACAGTTCCTGAGATCCTACACTTATAACACAATAATCACAAGTAATAAGAACATCGCTTTGCTTTTTTTATAAGAGCCTTTTAAAGTGGCCTTGTTTAAGAGATCATTCATAAGTCTTATCAATGCTACATGTTTTCCTCTGCAGTATCTTAAAATGGATTAGATCAGATGCAGAAAAGCAAAGTAGCTTTTTTTACCTCAGCTGAATAATCGAAATTGACACTAGCTAAGAATTCCATCCATTAATCCTCTAAAGTTCATTAGGCCCTAGTGAGATAATAAGAGGCATTGCACAAATTTGATAGGAAAAGAACAAAGGAGTATTATACAAATTTTATGTCATTCCATTATCATTAATACGAGACTTTGCCAACACAACATGGGATGCTGTCCTCAGTGCACTGAAGTGATATATCTAGGAAGCTCCTCAGCAGCAACGTCCACAGAACAGCCTCCTATGGTCATTGGCAGCCTTGGAAAAAACTTCAGAAGAAAACTCTACAATACCGTTGGGATGGCATTTTTGTATTGGTACTGCAAGGATTATCTGTCTTGGGTCTGGGCTCATGTGTGTGTGCGCACCAAACTCCTGAATGACTCCTGTGAGCAAGCTGTTCTAAGAGGCACCATAGGCTGGAGCCTGGCAGTGGTCCCACAGAAAGAATGCAGCTGCATACGGTTCCTGAAGCAGAAAACTTGTTTCCTGTTGTTTCCAGAACAGTGGGATATGCCTCCAAAAAGCAGTGAAGGAGCTATAGCTTTTTGCAGCTGTTAGTATTGCTAGTTATCCTCTCTAATAACAAAGATGTCAAGGTTTAGGTTCATGTTTCATTCAGCTGCAATGTCTGTGCCAGCAGTGATGGCTGGTAGCAGGGAGTTATGACCAAGTAGGGGGAGAATACCAAGAGAAGGCAAATTTCAAAGTGCAAAGGCAGATGTCACTGTTTGATAAATCTTTCTGTTAAGGAAGATGCTGAATATGTGTGTGCTGCTGAGTTTTAAGAGACTAGAAGACTGCCATGTTCATAGTTCCTGCTCATTGCAGGGGTGAGTGGACTAGATGACCTTTAAAGGTCCCTTCCAGCCCAAACTATTCTATGATTCCATGCGCCTACATATTCCTGGCAAGATGGCAAACCCATGGCTAGGGGTGGCTGACCCAGCCTTTGGTGCTAAGGGACAAGAATCCATGGTGGAGTGAAAAGTAAGGATGCAGAGGAATGATTAGAGCAGAGGCTCAGTGAAAGCTGGGCAATGATGCCAGTCCTCAAGTAGGACAACATGATTCCGATTCACAGCACGCACTGTCAGTAAAAGCATTTCTCCACTGTAGCCAAGTGACACCGTGCCAAGGGTGCCCTGATGCCATTACTGCATGAGACACACTCGAAGCACAGGCAGGAAGAACAATCTGCGTGAGGCTGGCTGGGAGGCCTGCCAAGCTGGTAAATGACAGGGATTGCTATTTTTATCTCTCCAGTTCAGTATTTCAGGTCCTAATGCATAAGCTGAGAGTCAGTGAGTGATAGAGAATATCTTGAGACTGGAGGTGGCAGAAGAAAGGAAACCAGGAATGAGAACTTCCTGGATGTGCTCCATAGCGTGAATTCAATTCAACATAACCCACCAACTGAACGTTTTTCAACATTTCGAAAGGTGGGAGGGAAGGTGCAAAAGCATGGCCAGCATGACCTAGTCTCCTCTCCAACAGTTTGACCAGAAAAGACCACTCAACGGAATTCAAAATACATAGAACCCCAAAAGCAGTCTTCCTGATGTGGCAGACTAGTTATTTTGTACACTATAGGCATCTTCTTCAGCACTAGCTGTAACCTGGGATTTGTTCAGTCTTATGCTGTTCAGCTACACAGTACCCAGGTCACAGTCTTGTTAAGATCCACTGCATAATCCGCCTTTGGTTGTTGAGCTGTTGCTATTGTACTAACATGTATGTAAGAGAGTATACATTGGTTGCAAGAATAACTCAACCGAAAAATATTGATGTAAAAATATATAAAAATATAAGAGGAAAAAAAAAGAAAGAAAGGTGGAAGGCAGCAAGTCAACACATCAAACACTAGAACAGGCTGCCCAGGGAAGTGGTTGAGTTGCCATCCCTGGAAGTATTTAAAAGACATGTAGATGTGGCACTTAGGGACATGGTTTAGTGGTGGACTCAGCAGCGTTAGGTTTAGAGTTGGACTTGAGGATCTTAAAGGTCTTTTCCAACCTACACAATTCTATGATTCCACATGAGAGGATCAACCCTTAAACTTTCCATGCTATCAAGTTATTAATCTGATCTGTGGATCAGGATCCATGATGTTTATTGTTGTTGGAATTTATATGGAACAAAAGCATCATCCTCACTTGACATGTTATATAACTCAGCTACCAAAAAACCCCAAACAAACGACAACCACTTCTATGTTTCTAGTTTACTTGTGAAGTCTATAAATAATAATACAGATCTATCCTTTTACGACACATAGGTATCCCCAGGAACTGACATAAAATTGACATACAGGGACTCGGAGGGAAAACAAAACAAACCATAACCGATTGCAAATTCTTGCAGTTCCGAAAGAACAGCTGATCACTGACATTTGGTTTCAGGGTATTCTGTGATTCTCACAAAATATTATTGCACCACGCTTTATCAAAGTCATATGTTCAGGATACCATAAACTCAAGCAAATATAAATATAGCGTGACCTTTTATTTCCAAGGCACAGATATCAGTGATTTGATTTTGTTACAGTCTGCCTTTAAGTCACAGATAATTATATGTTATATTTGTAAGGAAACTCGTCCATAAATCTTTAAACATAGCACTTGAACCAAGTTTCAAGGAATGAACAGCTGGATAGAATTGTAATGATATATAATGTGAGAACATAAAAATTGAAGCCTTCCACTTAACTAGTAAATTTTCTCCATTTTATATTTATGTTCTCTTCTATAATTTTTATGATACATATAATTTACTTTAGTACTAAGTTTCTTTCTTCTTAACTATGCTGATATACAGAGGACACCAACATCTATGAGTATTGTGAGTCTGGACAGATCTTGACTGATTTACAGATACAAAAGACAGTGATTTTCTCAAGCATTTGAAAAGAGCAAAGTGAGCCCTTTAGGTTGTATGATCTCAAACTCTGGCACTTCACAGGGTTCAAGGTAATGAATATTTACCTACATGGATGAAGTTTTCTTAGAAAACACGCGTCAACTATGGACTGATGTGCTCTGAAGTGTAGTTATCCCATTGAAGAGTTAGCATTTCCTTCCACTGTAAGATATTGCTAATTCTTACTAATTACAGGAGGGCCTGCTCACCTTCCGCAAAAGAAGTGTAGCAGTATGATGCAACAGGGAAAAAACTACATTGCAAGCAAATAATTCAGCTTAGAAATTGTAACAAAAATTCATTTTAGATGTAATACAGTATTTATAAGTGTAAACTGATACAGTAAATATTTTTTCCAGTTTATCGATCTAGAAAAATAAAAGCTAGATTTTGACAAGCTAGATTTTGCAGGGAGATGTCCTATTGCTCCCTGTAATTACATTAGTGTAAAACATAAACTGTCGTATTTTCTGCTTAGAGTTTAATGGCATGATTTTAGACATAATATACACTTTACTAGGGAAAGCAAAGTGAAAAGAGATATACTCTTCCCATAGTAATAATAAATATAAAACCGGCTACAGCAAATGCCTTTGTTGTGGAAGTTTAATACCTAGAAATAAGAGAGTAAGTATAGAGCACAGCATAAGAAAATAACAAAAGCCTCCACTTAAAACACTAGTGGTTCTATCTGTTAAAATGTTTAATTCAAAATTAAAAAAAAAAAAATCCTTAAAAAATAGATTAATTGATGATTTCATGATTCATAAGAATTCCAGATCAAAACTCATTGTCCTGAATGGGAAGGAATCCACTGATTTCAACAGACTTTTATCAGGTAACAAAATACAAAACACCAAAATAGTGGAGAAGGAAATCTGCTAATCATATGTGCAATCCAACTATAAAAAAGAGTTGTCAAAAATATTCTGACAAAGCCTATTATCTGTGAAAATTTGACAGAATTCAAAGATTTGGCATATTCAGGCAAAGCTTATAAAACCTGATTAGAATTTGATACCTGAACTAAACGCAACTTCCAAACTTTTTGAAAGTCATTTAACAGTACTAATTGTACCACGTAAAAACTTCTGTTGAAAAGATTACTGATTATTATGATTTTATCTTGCTCCAAATGAATCTCAAACCACTGCCTACATGACAAAATCTGCCACCCAAGTTCAGATGTTCACAACACGTCTGTTTCTATATCAAACCAAACCATTACACTGAGTGGTATGACCGGCCTCTTCAAATCAGTTCAGACTTGGATCTAAGCTTAACAGTTAATTTCTTTTTCTACCATATGACAAAGCAAACATTGTTCATGGCAGCTCATGAGTAAAATAAATTTGAATCTTATCTGATTTTGCAAAACAGACCAGCATAGCATTAGTTAACTAATAAATGCAAAATAACCCTTTTTCTAAAGTCTCACTAGAAATTAACTTCGAATAGCAAAATATTTTTGAGAGAGATTAGAGATATGAATTTTACTTCCTTTTTAAGACAAACTAACATTATTTAATTCATTCTTAAGGCTGTTTCTGCATAAAAGAAGTAATCCTGCAGTTCTAGAAAGCAGTAAGAAGATTTTCAGAAAAGAAATAAGAATTATCTCCAAGTAGTTGTTTAGATCCAGGCTATACATGTGTACCAGCTCTTATCTTGAGAAATGACAATTCCATGAAATGAGATTGATATTTCTTCTTAATCGAACAGACGCAACTATAGCTCCCAGCAGGTATCCTCTCATTCACCCATTTCCTCAGGTTTTTTCAGTTGAGGGAATGTTTTAAATAACAGTGTTCCCTGATTCAGCAAGACTTGTTAAAGATTCATTGCCAAGGAAGACTCTTAGCCAAACTAAACTGCTTGGGTTGGGAAAACAAGCATCTCATCATCCTGAATCCTTTGAAACTGAGTTGACTCTATTTCACATCACCATAGAAAGCAAAACATAGAGCTGAGGGCATGACATGACAGTAGGAAAAATAAAACTGTGCAACATGTTGCAAAAATGTCCTCCAAATTTTCATCCACCTTGTTGCATTGATGGTTGTGCTTTATCAAGAGTAAGGTTCTTTCATACTTGTCATGGGGGCACCCCAAAAGGCAATTTAGACAGGCAATAAGCTCCAAATAAACATTCTAACCAGAACGGTTCAGCAGAAAACCCACTAGAAATGAGGTTTATCAAAAATTGTTCAGCACTCCAACAACATTGTAAAACACAGATTTGGATACAAGGTAGGAGTTCAATTACTACACAGCTGATTCAGATTCAAGGTATCCCAAAACTCTAGAATGGTGATTCAAAATGTGCGTCTTTCCCACTCATACAAAGTGAGGACTCTCAAGGGTAGCCAGAAGATCACTTACCAATAAGGCAAGGTGTCTTAAGGAAATTTCCTTAGATGGTGTCCCAGTCTGAGGAGAGAGCTTCCACTGCCATCCCACTGCTCCAATGAAAACCAACTCAACACATGTCTCTCACAGGCTCCATTGACATTCTAATTGAAACCATCATGTGACCACTTATGGTAGTGGTCTAGAAACTTCTCTCAACTAAGGCATTTCCTTGATCAGGCACCCCAGCTGTTGACCAATGGGTGTGTGCCTGACCATAGTGGTCTAGTCTAGCCGTCTAGAAGTTACTTGTGCTTTTGTGGGACATGGTGGGGGAGTTGTGTGCATCTGCCACAATGTCACAACACCTCTTGCTAAGGCTCTGCGCTCCAAGAGTATCGCTTGACGACAGCTCAGTTGTAGCTTTTCAAGCCATCAGTCTCACAGGCTACCTAGGTATCCTTTCTCATCCTCAGTCCCCAGAAAGATTTAGCATAGGCTTCTCAGAGTGGTTCAGGAACTCAAAAGAAATACAATATATTAAGTTCTCGTACCTGTATAATGCTTCTTGAAATTGGTTTCTGCTTCTTTGTGATCTTCCCAAGTCTCACCATTCTGCTCTTCTTTCCAAGAAATCTGCCCACAGTTTATTCCTAGTGATTGAGATTTAAATAAGACCAATTAATGAAATGAGCTACTCATTCCCATTATTCTTGATCAAAACCAGAGCTTTGGTAACATCTCATGTCCAGTTCTTTAAAGTTAGGGAAAATATCCGACAGTGTGTGTGTCTAAAAGTAGTAATCCTTTCATTCTATTAGTTTGAATGGAGACTACTTGCAGGCCAAGAATGCTGCCTGTTCTAATAAATTCACTTTAGGACAGGAAACCCTGTTCTTTGAATTTAAAGTGTTTTGGCATTTAGATCGGAGATGCTTGCTGGGAGAAACTGTATACAGCTTTTTTTTATGATTATTTTTGTTTTCAACCACTTTTAACAAACATTAAGTGGGAAAAGGATAGAAGAAAAGGAATAAAATGAAACAGATGGAGAAGTCTCTGCTGGAATGACACCAGTATAGACTTGCAGCAGATAATTTAGTTAAGGCACAGTTGCATGGTTTGCTTAGCTGAGCAGAACAAACAATCAGATAAGCCGGCTGGAGCATATTCACAGTCTTTCATTGGAACAAAATAAAAAAAACCGCCAGTTCCACAGAGTGTTCTGAACACTGACCCCAAGACATGGAACAAACAGGAAGTTTGATTTATTACAGCATTTATATTACAGAGCATAGTATATCGAGGAGCAGCAGTGGAAAAATGCTTTTTGATCATCTTGTAGTTCATCCTTTTCCCTCTTTCATCATTGAAAAAGAAATAAGAGTGCCATTGACCTATAGGTTCTAGGTTTCCAGTCACACAGCATAAGCTGTAAAACATGCTCTTTTCTCTGATTCTGTTTGCATGCACACTCGAGTTGATCAAAGCATCTTTTTCACATTCCGATGGCTAAACCAGAAGAAAAGAAAACAAGAAAAAGCAGTAATTGACAGGCAATTGGCCCAAATGGAGCATATGCATAGTGCTGTGGTTTGGAATTAGTATAAGAATAATATTGATGGCACGGTGATGTCTTAGTTGTTGCTAAGTAGTCGGGGACTTTACAACTTCTCATGTTGGCCTGTCAATGAGAAGGTGGAGAGTGAACAAAGAAATTTCCCATACCATATGACGCCATGCTCAGTGTATATTTTGGGGGAAGAAGGAAAAAGAGGGGGACGTTTGAAGTGATGGTATTTGTCTTCCCAAGTAACCATTAGGTGTGATGAAGCCCAGCTTTCCTGGAGACTGCTGAACACCAGCCTGCCCATGGGAAGTGGTGAAAGAATTCTTTGGTTTGCTTTGCCTGTGTGTGTGGCTTTTGCTTCACCTATTAAACAGCCTGTATCTCAACCATGAGTTTTCTCACTTTTACCCTCCTGATTCTCTCCCCCAACCCACTGGATGGAAAGTGAGTGAGCAGCTGTGTGGTGCTAGGTTGCTGTCCTAGGTTAAACCATGACAGCTTGATATATATCAAGCCCTTCTGGAATATACTTGATAGCTGTAAGTGTCATTTATCCAGTCTAACAAATGAATAGTATTAACCACAGGCTAGCAAATATCTCTCTTTTAAAAGAATCTCTACCTGCCTTTCCAAGTGTACTCAGCAAATGTACTTTCATCTTTACCTTTTAGACAATGTTCCTCCCACAGTCAGAGTATTTTTGTACAGCAGAACTGATATTATTTCTCATGATTAAAG